>NC_048301.1:83158894-83483218 GCF_013100865.1 Trachemys scripta elegans
TGGGCTACAGCCCACTTCTTCGGATCCGAAGAAGTGGGCTGTAGCCCATGAAAGCTTATGCTCTAATAAATTTGTTAGTCTCTAAGGTGCCACAAGTACTCCTGTTCTTTTTGCGGATACAGACTAACACGGCTGCTACTCTAAAACCTATAATAGTTATGCTTCTTCATTGATGGCTCAGAAACCTCAGAAACATGAGAACCATGTATCAAATCACAATGGGTGTTATATACTGAATTGTTGTAATATACCATTCCTGAACAATCTACAGGCCAAGAATGATCTGTGGAGGTTGTTTGAGATAGACAAAGATCTATAAAATAGATAGACCAAGAAAAGTGTGAGCTGTTCAAAAGCAATACCCTATCAGAAAAATTAGATGGCAATCATTAATGGAATGAATTCATTACAAATGATTCATTCATCTCTAGTTATGATTCACCAGTTGCTTTAGTTACCTAGTTAGTTACACTTCCAACCACATGAAAGAATATTTCATTGACTGAGTGCCTCTACTTTATTAATTATTAGCATATTAAGTATTATTATTGTGTCTTTTAAGCTTAGGAACAAACATATTAAAACTTGTTTCTGTTAAAACATTGGAATACCCCACACTCCTAGTTCTTTGCACAGGCATGATCTTGTCGCAAAAGCCTGAAAGACCTGGGGGGGGGAAAAGGGGGAAGCCTGATACAGAAATATATCAATTTAAGTGACATCCAGACCAGTACAATCCTTGTATCACCAGAAGAATCTAATTTAATGGCCCAGTAGGCAAAAAACTTGAGTGGCAAATAACTCAATAACTTGTGAAAGTGAAGAGAAAAACGATTGCAACACACCTTTGATTTCCTCTAATGTCGTATAACAGATTGAGATCACACACCCTTTTCTTTTTATTATTTCTTTACTGCACAATGGGTATCATATTCTGGTGTTCATAGTGTAGCACAATTTTATCCAGGTTTTTGTCCCATTAAATAGGCCAGATGCAGTTATCTTTTGATAATAATGGGTTACACGTATTTTACATAGATCACAGCCTTAGGCTTACAAGCTCATTTTCATAGGCAAAATAAGAAACATGTTCACTTGCATTTTGCTTTGTTTCTTCACAGACTAATTTGGTTAGCTGGAGACACCGCAGCCACCCTGATGTGGTACCTGCATGAACAGAAAGAAAGTAATGAATTAATTTCTGTGGTCTGGATCAGTGAATAAAACAATAAGTCCTTCTGGTGACTGTGGTTTACACACTTAATAATATGCAGTCTGTCCCTCACTAGTATTTACCTTATGTTAGCTGAGTATTCCATATATCAATTCTATTTTTCAAAGGTGTATATAAATATGATAGTTAATTTGGAAGGCAATCAAGAAGGTGGGATTCATAGAACATTTCATAGTACCATGTCCAGAATATTTAGCCTTAATGTTTTAAATGGACTATAATTATGGAGTTGTCAGGCACAATTATTTCTGGAAATGATTGTGTACAATACCCACATCTATAACTTTCTTCAGTTCTTGTGTGAATGAAACTTCCAGAAACTCCTCTGATTAGGTAATGTTGTTCAGGGCTCAGTAATCTCAGAAAACTGAACACGGATATGGAAATACCAAGGAAAGGGAGTTATACATATTTGCATTTCACATACCAGAAACAACTGTATTTGCATAATACAGGTGAGTTCTTATTCAAACATTCCATGGTTTTCTTGTGTCCCTTTCACTGATTGTTTCATAAGAATGATTGTCCAATTCATTTTTACTGTCGTTATTTATTCCTGGTTCTTTTGAGTTTTACTCAAAATGATAGCTGAACATGTTTGTTGCTTCATATCTAGCAATGTCAGCCAATGATCAGCCAAAAACGAGACCACAAAGCTTATGTGAAACAAACGAGTTTTAAACAATTCACATCTTTTCACAATGGAATAAATGGTCTTATCTGGCTATCAGCTCTCAGAGGCCTAGTGTTAAAACACTCTACCCATCTGGTCTCAGATAAAGGTTGGGCATGTAGGACTACTGTATTGAATGACATCAATACAGAAGATAACTTTGCAAAGGCATATGTAAGTATCTATTTGAACTAAGTGACACTAGGAAAACACATGAATGCTCCTGAAAATTTTAAATATACCAGTAACGGTAAAATACATGCAATAGGTTTCTGGGGTCATATATCTCTGCCTTTAGGGACACTAGCAAATCCACTTTACTTGGACTCAAGAAGAAAACAGACAATTACTTAAACACTAGAATGTATCTACAGGTACAAATGGGATTTAGGCAATTTATTATGCAGTTTCTTGCACGTATGCAAAGATAAACTGGTCATTACATACGAGATCAAGAAAAAATTTAGCACAAACATGTTTTTTGTTGGAGTTCTGCCCCTCTCTTACCACTGAGAAAGCACCATCATATTCTTCTGGGAGTGACTGATTTCAGCAGACTTGCCAGGAATGAAGAGTCATCATAAAATGTTCATGTTTAAACCCAAACAAAGAGATTAGGGATAGGTTTTGGTACAAATGCTTGAGGAGGATCATAAAGGTCAAGTGAACATACAGACAGGGCCACCGAGAGCGGGTTCGGGCCCCGGTGAAAAAATGTTTTCGGGCCCCCTAGCATGGGCGGACCAGCTAAACAGGGCCGACGAGAGAGGGGGGGAGCCGGGCCCGGAATTTTTTCGGGCCCCCCAGCAAGGGCGGACCGGCTAAACAGGGCCAACAAGAGGGGGCGAAGCCGGGCTGCGGGCCTCCTTCAGGACCGCCAGGCCCCAGTAATTTGTACTGACACCTCCCCCCCCTCGTCGGCCCTGCATACAGAGTAAAGGATGAAAGTATCAGAGATGAAGAAGACACAAAGAGGTTAGAGAACAGAAACCACTAGTTAGTGGGCCTTAATGAAAGATCATCAAAGGATAAGTGGGAGGTTCAGTGGGAAAGAGTCTGGAAATAAAGTGCAAGAAGGACTTTTTGGAAGTAGAGGAGAAACATCATATATTAAGATCCCTGGAAGATAGATGAAATCAGGATTGTGAGGAGGTGATGGAGCAGTATTCTAGAATTCAATGCAGTGATAATCAGTGGCAGCATATCCAACTATCTGCCACACAAGGGTTTATAGGCTTTCAAAGCTTCCAGAGCTTTAATGTCCACAAAGGGCCAGACTTTGATATCCTTACTCATGCGGAATAATACCTTACTCCATAAGTAATTCTGCTGACTTTATTTTATAAGAAACAATACAATCAGAATTTGCTCAAAGAAATAAAGAACATTTTCAATCCTTGGCGTCTAAACTGAGGGCTTGTTTACACATGGAGTTGTTCCTAATCAACTCCATGTGTGGACATTCTTATTCTGGAATAAATCAGGAATAGCTATTGCACTTTAAATTCACACTCTCCTTAATCAGAAACAATTTGCAAGTGTGGAGAAACCCTTAGTCCCCTAAATCCATCTTTAAGATCCTAAATAACAGCAGCTTAATCTCCAAAGGTGCTGAGCACGCACAGCTCCCATTGACTTCAGCTAATATTGATTGTTGTGTGCTCAGCAATGCACTTCTTAAAATTGATTATATTTAGGTATTCAAATATGGATTTAGGAGCCCAACTTCAAGCAGACAGGTTTGAAATGTTGACAAAAAATTTTTTCCATTGAATTTGTGTTATTAGCACCAGTGTACAAACATATAAAGTCAAGATTCCATAGAGGTAAGGCTTATATTTCACTATTCCAGTAATTAATACATCACTTCCATTGAATTTATAGTTAATATGCTAAAGATAATCATTCAGTGAAAGTTTTACAAAAGATGGGCATTTTATTCTTTAGAAAAAGAGTGATGAGAAATTAAACTACCTTGCTTAGCATAGACAAGAAGTCACAAAGACTACTCATATTCCTGAAGTAAAGATTGTTCCTGGCCACTGGTACATGAACCAGCACTAGTCATTCAAATGGCTGTGATTGCTGCTCTAAGCTGTCCCTTCCTGTTGTAAAGATGAGTGTCCTCATGCACCACTCCTGCCTATCTGCCACTCACTACAGCACAATAGCCCTCAAAAAAGGATTGGTCTTGTTCAGTTCTGTAATCCCAGTGCATGCTAGAGAGCCTACAGCTGAACAGAAAGCAGCCTGCACTGGTAGTACAGCTGAGGTCCTGGACGCAGCTTCAGGAAAGCATTTAAGCATGTGCTTAACTTTGAGCGTGTCAAGCACATCCTTAAGTGCTTTCTTAAACAGAAACAGATTCAAGCATGTGTTTAAGTGCTTTCCTGAATAGAGGCCTATATCTGGTAAGTGGATACAACTGCCTGAAAAGTTCTCAGACCACTGGATTATTGTACCATCTTTTCTTTTTGTTATTTTTACTTTGAGGAAAGATTAGAAAAAACACATGCCTGTAGAAAACGGTTTCTAATCACTGCAAGGTATGATGCATATAGGCGTTCCCCAGGATGTTTGTTAATAGTAAAGTGATAGGTGTTTGACTTCACTGATTTCAACAGAAATGTAAATTCTATTGTTGCCCCTTTTCAACCCTAGTGGCTAGTCAAATTTTGGAGCCCTGGGGATGTTCCAGCTGGAAGTAAAAATAGATGGAATCTGGTATTTTCTTTGATGCAATCTTGTTTATTTACAAGGAATGTACAAAGTCCTGCTTCTCCAAAAAAGCAGGAGGAACCAAGAACAAAAGAAGCAGTATCTTAGTTTACAGCCTCAAGCCTCTTATGCCAAAAGCTCTCTCTTTTGATTTTTCCAGGGTCACTCTGTGCTTACAGGCTACTGCTTGACTTTCTTGCATTTTGCCTCTGCCTCAACTCAGTTCTGGTCACACCCTGGTCACAACATACCCAGTGGAGCCTATCACCCACATGATGTAGTTTCCGGGCAGACTTTAGGCCTTGTTTTAGGTGTGGCTCCTTAACCATCTCTTACAGCTATCTTAAATGAAGGGGATTTTCAAGCATCAATTTGAATGAGGTTTCACACAGCTCATAACACTATATTAATGATGAGCACACCTCAAGCATTCAGAATTCAGGGGCTGGCTTGGCTAAGCACTCAAAATTTGGATATTGAGCCAAACTTCTTGATAACAAATAATGCCAAACATCTCATTAAATTTTTTTTACCCCACTTTATAAGGTCTAAAAAGATGACTCAGGTAATTGTGGTGAAGTGGCAGGTGTAAAAGGAAAAAAAAATCACATTTTGATCTATTCTAGCATGAGACAATATTATGAGTAGCTGAATGACTCTACCATAAAATACTTGTCTGGGCCTTGGTCCCTCAAGACCTTGACTGACGTGCAGCAGTGAGCCAAAGTTTGTTGCATTGCAGCTCAGGTACGAGTGGAGGTAACACATAGGAACAAGATTTAACACTAGGCCTTCCACATTGAGTGGTAAGAAAGCTCAAGCCCATTGCACATTTTCTCCCGTCTCCTCAAGGGAGCAAGGTGAGAAGGGAACAGGTCATGGGGGGAGAATGGGAATGCCTGAAGGGACATTAGGCTTAGGTGTGATTTTTATTGTGCTAATGAGATGCTTAACTGTGCATTTTCCTCTTATACCTTATTTCTGCTACTAGGCAGAAATTGGCAGCTGGGCAGCAGCTCTCTCAGTAAGCCAAAATTGGGTTGACATGCATTTCCTGTCCTACTCATCACATTTGTCCTCTAGTGAATTCGTGCCCTCAGTGGAATGAGTTTGGTGTTTCCAGACCAGTTGACAGTGTCTATAGCACAAAAACATTGCCAGAACTGGCAATAATGCCATGCAACCTTGTGGGCAGTCTCAAATAAGAGACTTAGGATACAAAGGGTGTGGAGATTTGGTCCCTCCCTGCCAAGGTTAAGACACACTAGCTGGGCAGTGTGGGGAAGCTTGCCCCACTCTGCCCTTGCTGTACTTGTTCTGTGGGTAGAGGATTTTATTCCCTTAGGGCTGTCAAGCTGGCCCTTTTCAGAAGTGTAAAACTCATAGGAAAAGGGAGAAAAATGTTTTTGAGACCTGCTCTATATTTAAAACTTGTACTAGCTGAATGTCAATTAGGGGTGTGATTTTTTGCTGACATAGCTTTGCTGATACAAGCACGAGGGTAGATGCAGTTCTTCCAGCATAACAATGCTTTTGCTGGTATGTCTTACGTCGCTCACTGAACTGGTATAAACTATGCTGGCAAAAACATTTTATACAGCTGCATGTAAACTAGAAGGGTTTTCTTGTTATCGCTATACTAAGAAAACTATTAAGTGTGGATCTGACCTGAGGTACAGTCCATTTTTTCTGGTAAAAAAACATGACAGTAAGTTTTTCATGGGTCTGACAAAGGGAAAATTAGCTGCTTTTGTGTTTTAAACAGAGCGTTCTCTTCCTCTCCCCTCCCAGCTTTCTCTTGGAGTTCTGCTGCCTCACCAATCTGAAGCAATGGCTCACACAAACTGTTTATTGTGGATCTCCCTTTGAAGCATTATACAACAATACCATCCTGCATTTCCTTAAGGTGGATTTCTTATCTCTATGATAGAGGAGAACAATCACATATTTGGTGAGTTCAAACAAGAGCGCACACAATTACAGGAAGTAGAATGTTTGTTAAATGAGGGCAGTTTATAGAAAATCATTTTTATAACTGTGCATATATTTAATGACAGATTTCAAAAGCAAAGTTCTATAATGCTGCAATATCTCTACTGTGGGTGACACATACAGTACTTTCTAGTGATAAGTAGCCAAAGCAGTATGCTCAGCATGTACAGACATGGTCTGTACAAAGTTGTCTCTACTATACCTTTGCTCATTGATTTACCCACATTGGTGGAATAAGGTGAAAATTATCCCTTGCATCTGCACCTCCAAGAGTAACTGTGTGGGATACAAGATTCCATCAGGGAAGAATCACTTTAAGGCCCACTGGCAGAAGCTGACTTGGAGATCCATTGAGTCAGTGTATCTCCCAAACAACCTGCTCTGCTGTTGGGCTCTGGTGGGTAGCTGTAGACCCCATCATAGAACAAGAGTTGAGGGCTGCTCACTATGCTGTCCAGCCAAACTCTCGACTACACAGGACCTGGATTGCATGGCTGTAGATATGCAATGGACACTGGTTGTCAGGTTTTTTCTGCATGAAATCCATGAATTGAAATGTGTGAATAAAGGGACTGCTCACATTGTGCATGGCCAGAGGTAATCTGTTCAGCAGAAAACTTCATATAGTGATTCAAAGATATGCAAGGGCTTTTATTTCCAAGTCTTTAAAGTTAAATATTTACTTTTGGTTTCCCATACATAAGAAAGGTGCCGTTGCTTTTCCCAGAAAGCATAAAGATTTCTCTTTTGTTATTCAGTGTGAGTCAGATCCTGCCATCCCCATGATCAAGCAAAGTTAACATAGAATCCAATAAGGAATAATTACACAGATATGGGAACAGGGGCCCAAATCTTCTATCTCCCAGTCCAGTCCTTTCACTTTGAGATCATATTTGCTCAAGTTGTTCCTTTGAAACTCACTCCTCGCTCAGGCAAAGCTTCCATCAACAGGAAGTGTGGCACTCAGGGGGTCAGCAGAAGGAATTCAGAAACAGCAAGTGTGATCTGGTTAACACTTTAAGTAAAAGCAAAACCAGAATGGCAGGACATGAAAGAGATTATAATCACATCATAAAAAGTGTAGGATATCTGTAAAGTGGCTGCAATCTTAGAGTAATATATGTTAATTACTTAGCAATTACTTTTATGCCATCAGCGATCTGCTAAGAAGATTTCTGTGTTACTGATATACTATACCTATCAGGAGTTTATTTTATCAGATTCTTAAAAGCAACTGACACTCGTGACAGGATACCTCTGTGAAAGTAAATGCAAAGTTAGATAGAAAAGCTGGAACACTTCCCAGGGGCTTTAGGCTCCGTTCATGAAAAGAAAACAGATCTTGCGCCACTGAAGTCAGTAGAGAGTTTAACTATAGACTTTGGTGGGAGCAGGATCTGTTCTATGGTCCACATCACTGAAATATAAAAGCTTGACGTATGCATAAGCTTGAGTGCAGGTTTTAGGTGACGTTAAAAAAAGCATCTGCAACCTCCCATCTGCTGGGGTACTGGCACAGAACCAAAAGTGGGCAATGCCGTCTGCAGAGGGGCCATGTCCCAGACATTCAGTGAATATGCTGAATCAGTGCTAAGCCTCAACAATGTCCACTGACAGGGCTCAAATGCTGCCCCTCCCAGAATAGTAGCTATACCATCCTCTGCCCTTCCTCAGGCTATACTGGGGCAGGGAGATATAATTTACAACAAGAGGCCAGAGTGAATCTGGCTCAGTGCCAAATAATTTTATTTTTTGCAAAATATAATGAATAGGGTAACAGCCAAGCATGTGAAAAAAATAATACATCTTATCTCTTGCTTTTTTCCAAGCCCTAGAAAGATTGTGTTCATGAATATCACTGCTATGCAAATAAGGAATGTAGGTATAATTTGTCATTTGTTGTGGCAGAGAGGTACAGTGCATACTTAATCAGTGAAAATGGAAGCACTGGCTAGCAAGGATAACTTGAAATAAAATCAGCAATTACTTTTAAATTAAAACTTCATGAACCGTTGTTATGTATGAAGTTACCAAGCACAAAGCTGGATTTCTGGGGTAACAAACAACTGTCTATTAGGCTATGTCTACAGTACGGACCTTACAGTGGCAAAGCTGTACTGCTGTAGCTGCACCGCTGTAAGGTCTCCTATGTAGCTGCTCTAAGCCACCTTCAATGAATGGTGGTAGCTATATAGGCGGGAGATGCTCTCCCACTGAAATAGCGCTGTCCACACCCGCACTTTTGTCGATGAAACTTATGTTGGTCAAGGGTGTGTTTTTTTCACACCCCTAACTGACAAAAGTGCTAATGTAGACAAAGCCTTAGTCAGCACCACCACTGAGCAATTACTGCAGATATCTTTGGACATTTATGCAACTTCACTGTGACTATTTTCACGCTCCTTATGTGTTTATTTTCCATCCATATGCTAGCAAATGAATGTACTAGCAAGAACATTCACAGAAACAGCTTATTTTTAAAGACTTGGAGAAAGCAAATTATGAATATGTAACAATGAGTATTCATACTGGAAATATGATTCCAAGAGTTTCATCTGATCAGGCAACAGAAATAGATTGTGAAACCTATATATGCAAACAAAATTACCCCATACAGCTCAAATTGTGAACATCAAATATTCCCAGTGAACTGCTGAACAAACAATCTAGGGATAAAAAGAAATGACAAAAATTATTCCAGAAATAATTTTGAATTAAAGAATTTCAAGTTTCAGAGTAGCAGCCGTGTTAGTCTGTATCTGCAAAAAGAACAGGAGTACTTGTGGCACCTTAGAGACTAACAAATTTAGTTGAGCATAAGCTTTCGTGGGCTACAGCCCACTTCATCAGATGCACTACATCCATCCGAAGAAGTGGGCTGTAGCCCACGAAAGCTTATGCTCAACTAAATTTGTTAGTCTCTAAGGTGCCACAAGTACTCCTGTTCTTTTTGCAGATACAGACTAACACGGCTGCTACTCTGAAACCTGTCATTATGCAAGGCACTGCATTTAGCCGTATGGAATGGAAATCCATCAACCTCATGAAAAAACTCGTACAGATACAGACAGACATCATCTTCCTTTCCAAATGCAAGCAGATGGACATCATACCAAAAGGACTAAAGGTAAAAAATCCATTACAATCTACATATCACACAGACTATGCTGAGAGACTGTGTCACACACTCTCAAAGAAACTGCGAAACCACCTGATCAGCATCCTATACAGCAAACAGGGAAAGATTAAGAATGAGCTCTCAGAACTGGATACTCTCATAAGAAACCAACCTTCCACACAAACTTCCTCATGGATAGACTTTACAAAAACTAGACAAGCCATTTACAAGACAAACTTTGCCTCTCTACAAAGGAAAAAGGACACTAAACTATCTAAACTGCTACATGCCACAAGCAGCCACAACAGTAGTTCCCTTAACCCACCCAGCAATATTGTTAATCTTTCCAGCTATACTCTTAGCCCAGCAGAAGAGTCTGTCCTATCTCGGGGCCTCTCCTTTTGTCCCTCCAGACCCATGAATATGATACAGTTCTGCGGTGACCTAGAATCCTACTTTCGACGTCTCCGACTCAAAGAATATTTCCAACATACCTCTGAACAGCATACTAACCCACAGAATCCTCCCTACCAGCACTACAAAAAAAAGGATTCTGCATGGACTCCTCCGGACGGTCGAAACAACAGACTGGATTTCTACATAGATTGCTTCCGTCGACGTGCAAAGGCTGAAATTGTGGAAAAGCAACATCACTTGCCACATAACCTCAGCCATGCTGAACACAACGCCATCTACAGCCTCAGAAACAACCCTGACATCATAATCAAAAAGGCTGACAAAGGAGGTGCTGTCGTCATCATGAATAAATTGGAATATGACCAGGAGGCTGCTAGACAGCTCTCTAACACCACATTCTACAGGCCATTATCCTCTGATCCCACTGAGGATTACCTAAAGAAACTACACCATCTGCTAAAAAAACTCCCTGACAAAGCACAGGAACAAATCCGTACAGACACATGCCTAGAACCCCGACCAGGGGTATTCTATTTGCTACCCAAGATCCATAAACCTGGATATCCTGGACGCCCCATCATCTCAGGCATTGGCACCCTAACATCAGGCTTGTCTGGTTATGTAGACTCTCTCCTCAGACCCTACGCTACCAGCACTCCCAGCTATCTTCGAGACACCACTGACTTCCTGAGGAAACTACAATCCATCGGTGATCTTCCAGAAAACACCATCCTGGCCACTATGGACGTAGAAGCCCTCTACACCAATATTCCACACAAAGATGGACTACAAGCTATCAGGAACAGTATCCCTGATAATGTCACAGCTAACCTGGTGGCTGAACTTTGTGATTTTGTCCTCACCCACAACTATTTCACATTTGGGGACAATATATACCTTCAAGTCAGCGGCACTGCTATGGGTACCCGCATGGCCCCACAATATGCCAACATTTTTATGGCTGACTTAGAACAACGCTTCCTTAGCTCTCGTCCCCTAACGCCCCTACTCTACTTGCGCTACATTGATGACATCTTCATCATCTGGACCCATGGAAAAGAAGCCCTTGAGGAATTTCACCATGATTTCAATAATTTCCATCCCACCATCAACCTCAGCCTAGATCAATCCACACAAGCGGTCCATTTCCTGGACACTACTGTGCTAATAAGCGATGGTCACATCAATACCACCCTATACCGGAAACCTACTGACCGCTACACTTACCTACATGCCTCCAGCTTCCATCCAGGACACACCACACGATCCATTGTCTACAGCCAAGCTCTAAGATATAACCGCATTTGCTCCAATCCCTCGGATAGAGACAAGCACCTACAAGATCTCTATCAAGCATTCTTAAAACTACAATACCCACCTGCTGAAGTGAAAAAACAGATTGACAGAGCCAGACGAGTACCCAGAAGTCACCTCCTACAAGACAGGCCCAACAAAGAAAATAACAGAACACCACTAGCTGTCACCTTCAGCCCCCAACTAAAACCTCTCCAGCGCATCATCAGAGATCTACAACCTATCCTGAAAGATGATCCTTTACTCTCACAGATCTTGGGAGACAGACCTGTCCTCGCTTACAGACAACCCCCCAACCTAAAGCAAATACTCACCAGCAACCACACATCACTGAACAAAACCACTAACCCAGGAACCTATCCTTGTAACAAACCCCGATGCCAACTCTGTCCACATATCTATTCAAGTGACATCATCATAGGACCTAATCACATCAGCCATACCATCAGGGGCTCGTTCACCTGCACATCTACCAATGTGATATATGCCATCATGTGCCAGCAATGCCCCTCTGCCATGTACATTGGCCAAACCGGACAGTCTCTACGCAAAAGAATTAATGGACACAAATCTGACATCAGGAATCAAAATACTCAAAAACCAGTGGGAGAACACTTTAACCTGTCTGGTCATTCAGTGACAGACCTGCGGGTGGCTATATTACAACAGAAAAACTTCAAAAACAGACTCCAAAGAGAGACTAGTGAGCTAGAATTGATATGCAAACTAGACACAATCAACTCCGGTTTGAATAAGGACTGGGAATGGCTGAGCCATTACAAACATTGACTCTATCTCCCCTTGTAAGTACTCTCACACCTATTATCAAACTGTCTGTACTGGCCTAGCTTGATTATCACTTCAAAAGTTTTTTTTCCCTTAATTAATTGGCCTCTCAGAGTTGGTAAGACAACTCCCACCTGTTTATGCTCTCTGTATATGTGTATATATATCTCCTCAATATATGTTCCATTCTATATGCATCCGAAGAAGTGGGCTGTAGTCCACGAAAGCTTATGCTCTAATAAATTTGTTAGTCTCTAAGGTGCCACAAGTACTCCTGTTCTTCTTTTTTCAGAAAAGTATGAGTCATCACATCATCATTCACAGGCAGAACGGAATGACTGGTTACTACTGCTAACTAATTTTACTCAGAAAAGTCTGATCATAGGCAGAGTTGAATGGTTGGTTATTACTGCCATCTAGTTTTCAGGAGGATTTTTTGTTTGTTTGTTTTTGTTCTTTTAAATGTGCTGGACTCTGATATTTCCCAAGAGTAAGAAGATATATAGCTCGTTTTAGCTTCATACCATATACATTCCATGACATGTATAAACAATGCAAGTATGTGCAATCACAAAGCCTTTTAAAAGGATAATGTTTAAAATCTGGATGCATAACATGTAAAAGATATTAGAGATATCACCAGTTCAAGTTCTAAACACTCTGGGAAAGTGTAGCTGAGCCCTTTTATTATAATGGGCCAAACAAAATCCCAGATCTGGGCACCTCAGATATTTGGGAAAATTTAGATCCAGGTCAGAACTTCACAATTAGGTGCCATCTCTAACAGATATTTCAAATTAAATTTTATTTCAAACAGTAATATGTACTTTTTCATTTGGTTTGGTCTGGAAAATGTTCCAGTCTGATGCTTGTCCAAAACTGGGCTAGAAATCCTGCAAGAAAAGGCTCCCCGATAAGATTTCATGTACTCCTCATTTCAAGAAATGTAAGAAGAACCTTTACTGCAATAGTTCACCATTTCTACTTCTGGTCTTTCAGTCAGAAGCAGAAACTGCAGAGATAGCATAAAAAATAATATAAACATGGAAACAAATTAAGTAATTTAAAAAACACACAACATTTGAAGAAGTATGTTAAGATTTTTCTTTTCCTGCATAATTTTCATTTTTGTGCCATCTCTGCAGTTCCTGGTTCTGCAGTGGGAGCTGCAGTTTAGAAGCAGGCCCTATATTTCACCCTATAATATTGTCACAAGTATGTCAAAGGGCAAAGGCTAAATAGTCCACACTTGGAAATTTATTATTCATTATTTGTATGACGGTAGTACCTAGAGACCCTGACTGAGATTGGGTCCCCATTATGTGAGACACATATACACACAGTAAGGTACAGTTCCTACCCCCAAGTAGCTAAACAAGGTGGCCCTGTGAAATCTGATGGGAAAAGTGAGCTGCATTTCTCCTCATCTTTAATCGTTGGCTCAGTGAACAGGGAAGATACAATTAATGCATTTTGGTAAATTTACCAGGTAGTAATCTTGTTCAAATGTTACTCCGTTATCCTCATAATGGGCTTGATCCTGTCCCACAGAAGTGAAAGGACACTTTGCTGCTGACTTCCATGGGAGCAAGATGAGGCATGAATATATTAGGCCCTCTATTCTGAGGACCAGGACATCTGTAAAATTTGACGTGACAGCTTCAATTAAAACAAGAATTTTGTGAATTTCAGTCTAAAAACCGAAAGAATTCACAACTGGGAAGTGTCAAAGGGTAGGGTTGCCAATCCTCCAGGATTGGTCGGGAGTCTCCAGGAATTAAAGATTAATATTTAATTTAAAAATATATCATGTGCTGAAACCTCCAGGAATATAGCCAACCAAAATTGGCAACCCTATCAATGGGGCATGATTCAGAGTCAGGTTTTTTAAGGGGAAAATGAGCCAGTTCACATTAACACAGGCCAAGAGGCCACAGATGGTCTCCAAACACTCTCTCTCTCTCTTTTTTTAAATTGTTATTGAAAGACAAGTTTCCATTTGAACTCAAATGCTAGGCCTCTGGTCTTGAAAAACATATTGGGCACCCCCCACAGAGCTCAGGTTAAGTTCATTCAATCTATTTTATACAGCTACAGTAGGGATCAAACTCAGTTTTTCTTTTTTCCTAACAGGATTGTTTCTGGTCATAAATTCTCAATCAGTGGGCAAGATAGGTTGCACAATTTAGTAAATAGTGTATTTAAAACATGTTTAAAGTCAAAAGAGAAAAGATCTGACAATGGGACTTTGTCCTCTTTTGCAGAATTGAAGAGCACCTTCTTTGATTCAGTAACCTTGCTGCACTTTGGTATGAAATTGCCCCTTTTTTGTCCATAAAACTTGCATTTAAAGTGCTTCATTAGCATCTCTCACCAGATCAATAACGTTTCTGCAATCTTAACACTCGTTTCAGAGAAGCCACCGTGTTTTTTCTATTTAACATCTAAAACTCCTTGACAAAGTTCCTTTTAAAATTTACTCCTTTTGTTTCTCCTTGTTTTTTCTGTAAAGATCTTCAAACTTCGATGTACTCCGAGATGACTTCTGAACAAAAATCACGTCTAACCCAGCTAGTAAATCTAGCCTCCGTTCAATGGGATTAAATAAGTGCTTCACGGCTATTGTAGGAGGCTCTAAAAAGGATCCTGCATCTTTAAGAGTTTCCTACAATAAATTAAACACATCTCATCCATTGTAAAAGAAAAAAAAGTGACTTAATCCAGCACAGGAGTGCCAGTGTAGATCCACAGTGATGCTATGCTCTAATTCCAAAACACACCCACAGATAAGAGAGCCTAAACTAAATCAACATTCAGTGGGAGCATAAGTTTATTTCCTTTGGAATTCAGCCTTGGACTTCATGTCAACAAAACATAACAGGCCAAAAAAAAAAAAAAGAAAGAAAAGAAAAAGCCAACCTAGGAACTTAAAAGTCTATAAGCACATGGAATTGCTTTGGTGCAATTTTAATTCAGATCCTTATATATTCCAGTGAAAAAATTCTCTCTTTCCCAAGGTATTAGACTCTCAGACCTTAGGACACAATTCAGCAGTGTACTTGAGCACATGCCTAAATTTAAGCATATGAGTAGCCCTGTTGAAGTCAATGGGATTAGTCTTGTGCTTAAAGTGAGGCACATATTTAGGCACCTTGCTTAACTAAGGCTCAAGTGAGAAAGCCCTTTGACCTCATGCATTCTTCAGCACTTCAGCTGATTTCCATTCAATTTTAATGCAAAAAACAGTAAATACACACATGCAGACAGCTATCCCTAAAAAGAGTATCTAAAGTTAATAATGATATGATCCTGGAGACTGGTTATGGCATTTGAACCACTAAGTCAATTAGAATCTGGCCCAAGCTAGTAGTGACTGAAGGTCATTGTCATTTGACAACTGTTGAGTAGCTTACATGAAATCAAACTCCTAATAGACAAGTGTTCACATCACAAAAACACCTTCATAGATTATCCTGTTTTTAGCAATCTCAGCAGAGAGGACACACATTAAATAGGTTTCATGATTATTTTCTCACTCCTGCTGAGGGTTGACAGACATCAAAAGCCTGCAGTGCATTAGTTACTGTAGCTTGCACTGTTACTCTCTGTGCTGCACCTGTTCTACGGCTAGAACAGGTCTCTTGGATGCTAGGATGGAACTGAACTTCTCCAAAGTTTTGATGACATATTTGGACCTGGGATTTTGGTATAGCCTGCTGTAGATGTAAGGACCAGTTCTACAATCTAGATCCAGATCAAACGTTTCTAGATCAAATGTTTCAAGTGGAGGGTTTTAAAAAAAAAAAAAATAAATAAAAAAAACCCTCATCTGGTTTGGTTTGTTTCTTTCTCATAGCCTCAAAGAGGCTGCATGGATTGTATGAGGCTCCAAAATATTTCGTGAATAGTTGGGAGCTTTGCCAAAAAGATCACATGAAATAAGCACCTAGTTTAACCGCAGCTTGTGTTAGAATCGTTTAAAAATAACAACACATCTTTGGAACATACCTGCAATGCTTGAAGAATGTTTACTGCCAAGGCAATGAATTTTAAGCTGTGCCAGTGGTAAATCAGCTCCAGATTTATTGGCAGAAGCACCTAAATAGAAGGGCAACTGAGGTAGGATCATTCTTATTAGGAGCACTTGTTGAAAAGTGCAGACATTTTTCATGAAAATGTGCATGAAAATTTGAATTTTTGAAAAATGTCAGCATCATTATAATTTGGAAGGGGAAAAAAAGAGTACAATTTGTTGGTGAAAAATACCAAAAAAAATTCATGAAACAAGTTCACACAAAAATTCATGGAAATTTCATAAATTTAGAGCCAATTGAAAATATTTCAATTATTACTATGGACACAGTAATAAAATAATAATAAATATTATATTAATTATTATTATGGTTGCAGTATTTGTAGCTTTAACCCTGATGTGGAATAGCTAGCTTTACAAATATAAATTTAGTCTCAACACAGAAGATGCAGAAAATTAGACCATTCAGCTTCCTTTTTGCTGCTGGCTCTAAAATATCTAAAATGTGAAGTGCTGGAGGTCCAGCATTTGCTGATGTTCAGTTTCTAGGATCAATAAGATCAGCAAATAAAATTGCACCTTCTTGTTCAGCATACTCAGTCCGTATGTGTACTGGCGTCATATCTGCTGACTTTACTGACTTGTGTGACAAGTTGCCTGTAAACCATAAACTATACAGGAGGTGGGGAGGTTGAAATGTATCCATTTACGAAGGTTGTCCATTTAAGTTATGTGTAGTTCATGGGTAATGAATCATTTGTCCAAAATAGGGCCGGGGGGTTGTACGTAGTTCAGAAATTGCCAGAGTGGGGGTGGTTATGGAGCTCTTTTAAGTCCATATTAGCATATGTGTTTTCATGCAGTCATAAAAAGCTGTATCAGAAGCCCTGGGGAGGCAGTAATCCATGAAGATGCTAATCCAGCATCCTGTAGATTCCCCCATGAATTTGGCCCCAATCCCATGTGCTAATACAGTGGTCACTAACTCGTCGATTCTGATCAACTGGTCGATCCTGGAGACTCTCCCAGGCAATCTCAATCTCCAGCCGCGGCAGTGCAGCGGGGCTCCCTGCTGCTAAGGCAGGCTCCCTGCCTGCCACGGCCTCACGCCGCTCCGGGAAGCAGCCAGCACTCCTCCAGGTCCCGCAGGGGGCAGGGGTAGGTGTCTCTGCACACTGCCTGCAAGCAGCACCCCCACAGCTCCCATTGGTCCAGGGGCCGCAGAGGTGCGTTGGCCCATTCCGGGAGCAGCATGGCCACATGGTGCACTACTGACTGGTAGGATGGGAGAGGTGGCCCGACTCATGATGGGAAGGAAGTGCCGATGTGCCTGAGTGGAACCAAGCCCCGCTGCGCCGCCAACTGGGAGCCGCCCGAGGTAAGTGCTCTCCTCCTAGAGCCAGTACCCCATGCCCCAGCCCTGAGCCCCCTCTTGGATCCAGCACTTCATACCCCCTCCTGCACCCTGACCCCCCTCCTGCACCCCAAGCCCCTACCCTGGCCCTAAGTCCCCTCCCAGAGCCAGCACCCCATACCCCCTCCTGCACCCCAACCCTCTGCCCCGCCAGCCCAGTGAAAGTGAATGAGGGTGGGGGAGAGCGACCGATGGAGGGAGGAATGGAGTGAGCAGGCGGGGCCTCAGGGAAGGGAAGGGGTAGAGCCTGGTTTGCCCTTAAATTCAAAAAGTGAACTTGGGCGTAAAAAGGTTGGAGATCACTGTGATAATAGCTGCAAACTTTTCCCATAGCAAGAACTCCAGATAGATCATCACATTTCGGGAAATGGCATATTTTCCATGTCTTCCATGGTAGCTGTCCAGCCCACTCTACTCATAGATGTACTGTTCAGCCACCGTAAGTTTCAGTACTTTGGTGGCAGACATGACAGCCTCGACACCAGAAGCTTGGAATAAAATCTCTTTGCCATTCAGAAACCACAAGAGCTGTTCTGTCCTCCAAAATGTGGCATGCCTGAAATGCCAGAGAAGGCTTATGTAATACTCTGCGGTCACCCTCCCCCCCAAAGCAGTCTGCAATTTTTCAACAAAATTGTGATTTTTAACTTACCATTCTCTGTGCACTCTTTTCACTGTGGTTAATCTGGTTGTGTCCATGGAGCCGCTGGAATCTGAAACATTCCTCTCACAATACATTGTTTTTAAAGTATCATTTTTTTTGTCCTTGAGATTCCACAAGGGTTTTTCCTGAGCTCATGCACTGAACTGTTTGTGAATCACTGAGACAATAATTTTCTGTTTTATATATGCTTGCAGACACCTCTATCTCAACTGGCCATTGTACGTCAGCAGCTAAAGCACGCTCCATACGAAGCCTGCATCTCCGTACCATCACAAACTGGTTCAAGAGGAAGCACTTCCTTGTGAACTTTATAGTTGGCATTGTGGTCAAGGCCAACAATCTGGTGCAATACCAAAGAGAGAAGGATTCATAACAAGTGGAAAGGCAAATCAAGAGGCAAGCCGAGAGGCAAGCCAAAAGGCACGGGCAAGCTGCAAAGCTTTAAGACAGAATTGAGGCATGGGAGCAGACACTTGCATCACAGTTCTCACAACAGGAACATCGTTTAAGGGAGGAAGACTTAGCCAAGCAGAAAGACCCGTTTGAGTGGCTGCTTTCACTAATGGCCACAAGTGTCCAGGCTCCTTCCATACTTACACCACGGCCTGAGTCCCCTCCATGGTGCCATGTATACCATGCATACTAGGAACAACTTAGACAATTCCATGGTTGGGTGGCCAAGACAACTGGGACTTAGCAACTGAACAGGGCAAGTGTCCTCCCAGAATACTTCCACCTCCATGCTGACTCCCTCCCCACTGAACGCATCCACCCCGTGCAGATCCCCTGCCCCTTGAAATCCACCAATTCCTGCAGACATCCCCATCCAAGCAACAGCGGCAAGTGAGTGCTAAATGCACAAAAAGGGGCAAGGAGAACATGCAGGGGACACGCAAGATTAGGGGATTTTTTTGATAGCACTGTTTGTACTGTTCAGTGTTTGGTTTAGGCACTTTGTTTTATTACTGGTTGTGGTGGTGCTTTCTTATCGTTGTAGCAGTGTTCAGTTGGCAGCTGGCCTGCCTGGCAATGTTTTAGCATTGTTATTTATGTAATACAAATAAAAGCTACCCCTCTGTAGCCCCAGTACCTGTTCTGGCCTTTATCAAGGCCTGTAGCCTGGGGGTTCTCCAGGCTGGAGCTCCCCAGCTCCTCTAGCCTTTCCCCAGCCCTGCTCCACTCTACCTTTGTCAGCTCCCAGGCAGCCAGAGGGAGAGTCCTCCCAGCTCCTGGTTTCCCTGGTCTTTATAAGGCCAGCTACAGTCTGACTGGGGCATGGCCCCAGCTGTGGCTGTTTCCCCAATCAGCCAAGGCTTGCTGCTCTCCCTAGTAGCAGCCCTCACGCAACCTCAGCCCTATCCCAGGGCTGATTTCAAGCCCTTCAGGGCAGGAGCGGGTGACCACCCTGCTACATGGGAGCACAGTGCATCCCTGATTTCTGTTGCCTGTGTGCATTCTGCTCCAGCTGTGATGGTTGCACTTTCTGGCAGAGTTTACTAGTTCAGCTGTCCATTACCGTCATAGCTCCAACCAGGACAAATGGCTCACCTTGGCCTTCCCAAAGACTGTGAAGAGCACAGCAAGCCACAATAATGCAGACAGCACTGATGACACGGAAATCCAAACAGGTCTGTAGACAGCACCCACAGGATTTCAATCGGCCAAGCACATATGCAACTACCATTCTACACCTGTAATTAAACCTTCTTTTGCCAGGCTCACTGAGACAATAAGCCAAGGCAAAAGAGGGTACACAGGGTCCCCCAATATAACAGTGGGGACAGTAATTCCATTTATGACAATGTCATTTGGTGGGACTAGTGTCCAGTTTGTCCATGAAGGCAGATTCCCGATAGGCAGAAAACTCTGGCATCATGAACCTTTCCAGTGCAGTCCACACAGGCATCCACAAGTCAGCTTCTGTCATCCACAATGCCTGTATAATAATGGAGTCAGGGCCAGCTCCAGGCACCAGCCCACCAAGCTTGTGCTTGGGGCGGCACCTGGAGGGGGGCAGCGCGGTGCTCCGGCTCCGGCCGCCGGGGAGACCGGAGCCCCGGCTGGGCTCTCCGGCCTCCCCCCAGCACTCTGGCCGCCGGGGAGAGCTGAGCCCCAGCTGGCACTCCGCCCTCCCTCCGGCACTCTGGCCGCCGGGGAGAGCGGAGCCGCGGCGGGCTCGCTGCCCTCTCCCCGGCGCTCTGGCCGCCACTCCGCCCTCCCTCCAGCACTCTGGCTGCCGGGGAGAACGGAGCCGCGGCAGGCTCGCCGCCCTCTTCCCGGCGCTCTGGCCGCCAGGGAGAGCGGAGCCCCGGCCGGGCTCTCCGCCCTTCTCCCGGGGCTCCGGCCGCCAGCGGAGCTGCGGCAGGCTCACCGCCTCCCCCCGGCACTCTGGCCGGTTGGGGAGAGCGGCCTGCGGCCGGGCTCGGTGCCCTCCCCTGCCGCGCTGGGGGGGGCGGCGGGAGGCTTTTTTGCCTGGGGCGGCAAAAAAGCCAGAGCCGGCCCTGAATGGAGTAGTACCCTTTGGGGTTTATCTGCTCATTTGCCACCTGAGGAGGGCAAACTATGGGCATGAAGCCCATCAATGGTCCCAGCACAGTTTGGAAGCCCCATTCTCATTACCTCAGGAATATTGTTTATGCCCACCACCTTTGGGTAAATCATATGCCTGCCTGATCTCATCCGAAACCTCCACTGCCACTGTCAGGGCTGGATTAACTCTCCTGGGGGCCCAGGGCTATTAGATTTTGTGAGGCCTCTGGGGATTTGGAGTGGGGGAGTGGGCTCAGGGCTGGAGCAGGGGATTTGGATGTGGGAGGGGGTGCAGCTCCAGCTGGGAGGGTGGGCTCTGTGGTGGAGCCAGGGATGGGACAGGGATGGGGTTTGGGATGCAGCAGGAGGTTCGAGGTGTGGGCTCTGGATGAGAGTTTGGGTGTAGGAAGGGGGCTCAGGGCTGGGACGGGGGTTGGGGTGCAGGTGGAGATGCAGGGTCCGGGAGGGAGTTTTGGTGCAGGAGGGGGCTCCGGGCTGGGGTAGAGGCTCCGGCTTGGAGGCGCTTACCTCGGGCGGCTCCTGGTCAGTGGCACAGCAGGGCTAAGGCAGGATCCCTGCCTGCCCTGGCACTGCACTGCTCTGCTCCCCCAGGTGGCATGTCCAGCCCCTAGGCAGAGGGGCCACTCTGCACAGTACCTGGCCAATGGGAGCTGCGGAGCTGGCACTGGGAGCAGGGGCAGTGCACAGAGATTTCCTGAATGCCCCGTGCCTAGGGGACCATAGGGGCACATCAGCGAGCCAGTGCTCGTGGCTCCAGCCCCGGGGGAGGTGCCGAGGCTCGGGGACCAGTGTCCGGCCCGTGGAGCGGAGACTTGCCACAGGACGGATGAAAAGAAGCAGCGGGCTGCATCCGGCCTGCAGAGCTCCCCTTAGCCCGAGGCCCTGGGCTGCAGCCCCTTAAGCCCCTGCATTAATCTGGCCCTGGCCACTGTACCCACAGTTGACTTCCCAACACCCAACTGGTTTGCAGCACATCTGTAGCAGTGTGGGGTAACCAGATTCCAGACATTTACAGCAACACAATGCCAGACTGATATGGCCGCCCTCTTATGTGTCTCATGACACTGGTGGGTTGCAGCAAGCTGCTCACAAAGATCCAGAAATGTAGCTTTCTTCATAAGAAAGTTCTGGACCCTCAGCTGGACCCATCAGCTGGTCTCCATGATGATGTGAATTCACAAGTCTGTGCTTGTGGCCCTGCTCTAGAAGCAGCTGTCTGAATAGGGGGGCATCACTGGCCATACTGAGAGTGATGAGCAGTATCAGCCAGTTTGTGTCTTGCATGTCTGTATCATCCTCCTCCTGTTCCATCATTAGCTCCATCTGGTGCCTGGAGTGGGTCAGAAAATGCTGCTGAAACATCCACCAGCACCTCATGGAAGTTCTGTCTGTTTCCTGTAACAGGAATGAAAGCCCAAGGAAGAGAAGTTCTTGAAATGGTGACTCCTCCATGGTGACTCCTCCATGTTGCTGGCTTTGGTTGCTGGGAGCATACAGACCAAAACGATGGCTTAGGAAGATGTGTTTGCGGGCTGTGACAACTTCCTGTGATGTGAGGGGTGGACAGTCAAGTTTTCCCAAACTGCAAAACAAACAAAATGGATGTGCTACCCATTTCAGGACAGTGCAAGGAAGTCTGGGATACGGTTGGTTGGACTCGGGCCTGTGTACTGCATGAGGATTTTGGAGCCCCGGTGTGGGGTCCACACTCAAAAATTTTTAACCTAGGGATTGATTGTGCTTCTTTGTAAGGATAAAGGTGATGCAAATAATTGAAACACCTAACGGGGCATCGCCTTATTAAGTCAGCCTCTTAAAGTCCTTAGAAAGTTTTGGAGGCAAGATTGAAGTGCAAGTGGCGGGGGGGGGGGGGACATAGGAAAGGAATAACATGGCTTTCGGAAGGGAAAGAGTACTATAGATGCAATATTTACAACGAGACAGACATTTGAAAGAACGATAAATGGAGGGAATAACTGCTATGTAGCATATGACTTGGTTCCATAGGAGCTGCTATTTGGAATACTGAGATGGATGAGAGGGGAATTTCAAGAAGTGGAGATGATAGAGGAACTGTATGAAAGGTCAAGACCTAAAGTGGTAACAATACATAGAATTTCAGAGAGTTTTGTGGAGATGGCTTGATTGAGACTAGGGAGTATGCTCAATCAGCTTCTCTTCATCTTTGTTATAGAGTTAATTAGCAGGAGAACCACACCTCTTTGGAGACACAGAGAAAATTAATGTATGTAAACAATTTTGCCCTTTTGGTTGACGGCATAGAGGAATTGGTAAACACGGTATCAGAGTGGACATCTGTGTTGGAAGACCATGGTTTGAAGGTAAACACAAAGAAAACTGAAGTTATGCAAGAAGGGATGGTGGAAAAAGAGCTGTTGATTGAAGTTTCAGGAGAGAAGCTGAATCAGAAGAAAGAACTTGCATACTTGGGAGGTGTACTTAGTGTCATTGGAGAGAGACCTGGAGAACTGAAAAGAAGAACCTACTGTGCATGAACGGCAGTGAAAAGGGTGGCAAGACTACTGTGGGACCATCAGCTCAGGAACAAACTGAAAGAATAAGCATATATTTGAGTCCCTGCTTTATGGTTTGGAAACAGTGGGTCTTATGAAGATGAAAGAAAAGAAGATACAAGTAGTAGAAAATAATATACTGCGGACAATGACAAGCAAGCAGAGGACAGAGTTCACATGGAACTTATGGCTCTTATACTATAATGAACCAAACTAAAAGGAAAAAACTAGGGCTGGTCAAAAATATTGATTAGAACATTTTTCTATCAGAAAATGGGTTTCCATCAAAATTAAAATTTTGCACAAGAAAAGGCAGATTTTGGTGGCATTTCCAAGAAAACTGAAAAAGATGTTGTATTTCCAGTCAACCCAAAACTAAATGTTTTTGTCTGATGATCTGAAATGAAATATTTAGTTTCAGGTCAACGTTAATATCTGTGTCCACCTGAGTCACTGCAGTGCCTCATGGGCCCTGGCTCCCCGATGCTTCTGACTCCCTGATTCGCCCATTATACTCTAGGGGCCTTGGTCCTCAGTTACACAATATTGACCTTGTTGTGCCAGGGATTCTCCCAGTGGCTGAGCTGCCTCAGTGCATCATGGAGTCAACTAACTAAAAGGGTATGTTTTGATATGGGAAAGTCAAATGTTTTATTTTAACCAAAAATGTCCAAATGAAACATTTCTAAATTTCCAAATCATTTTCCCTCTGAGTTTTTTGTCCCAATTTGAGATGAAAACAAATGCCAAAACAGTGGAATTTCCTAGGGGTGAGAAATTCCATTTCTTTTTAAACCACACACCATCTAGAAACAGCATATTTTAAGAATAAAGCCACTGTGGGCCTCTGCTCCAATCAGTGCAACTAATTTGTTGCCTCCATACATTACTTATCTATAGCAAAAAACACATTGCAACAATGGCAGAATGGAATTCATTTTAGGGTTGTGAGAAACCACCATTACAAAACTAGTTTGGTTTGGGGTTTTATTACAAATTGCAAGCTCAAAAGAGATTCATTGAAAATTTGTGAGATTTTGAATTTTTCAGTCAAAACCGTGTAAATGTGGACCAATTTATGGCTGGTGGTCTCAAGACCCAGTTAAACTTGATAGTGTTGTTGAATGTCACTTTGATTCTTTATTTCAGATCTCAGGAGGCATATTACTATGAAAATCCAAAGAAATATTTGCATGTTTTCCTGAACTGAAATTTTCAAGATTTGCAGAGCTCTAGTTAATTTAAAGGAAGCTTCAGTTGCACTTGAAATGAGAATCATTTTGAAACTAATACTAAGTGAAAGTATGTATAACATAGTAACCCCACTTTTGACCACTTTGATCTTTTAAATGATCCTCCATGGTAGCAGCAACTAAGCAATTTATCAATACAAGGACAAAATAGAGGAGGAAGTAGAAGTCATTATTCCAGATTTTGTGGTTAAATTACCCTCTCTGTTTAACATACAGGCTATCTCCATCGTATTAGTTACTTACAAATCTTATTGTGTGGGTGAAACATGTGAAAGAAGATTGTTATGACTGGTGGAGGAGAAACTGATCTTCCTGCACTGATACATACTGCTCTCGCCGGAAGCAGGGTAGGGGTGAACATGCTCGGATAAGCCACCAATTCTAGGAATTACAAACAATCTCCTGCTGCCTGGGAGAATAGCTTTCTGGTTATAAAGAGTCCCCATGGAAAACGCTGTGCTTTCGGCTTTGCCCAGAATAGGCATCAACAAACATTTTTTCTAATCTTTGAGGGCTTTAAAATGTCACTGTCACAGGACAGCTGGCCCCTGTGAGTAGAATTGGGACAGCTCCCCTGTGTCAAAGCAGATGAGCCCTGAATCCAGCCAGGAGGCTGGGCTACCCATGGGCCTGTAAAGGGTTCCCAGAGGGCGGGAAATAGGAGGTAGAAAGGAGTGATTGGAACAGGCTGTGGCTAGTGAAAGCTCCACTCCAGCATGGCTTTCTAACACCTGTAATAGGTTCCTGGGAAAGGGGCCAAGTTCTCAGGGAAGCATCCTCAGGGCTATGGCTCCAGGGAGGGAGCAGAGCTGACTAGAACTGGGAAGCTGTCAGCAGCAGGAGTGCCAGAGACCCCTGGGAGAGTCACATCTGGAACATGGGAAAACTGACCTAGTTGTCAAAGCAGGAGTTGGCAGCCAGGCCAGGTGAGATACTAGGAGAGCAGAGTCTGAGCTATGCCAGAGGGCAGAACGAGGGTCAGGTATCCCAAGGCAGGCAAGGTCAGGTTACCAAGAGATCAGAATCAGGCCATAGAAGCAGGTACCACAAGGGAAGCATTCCTAAGCAGGGGAAACTCAACTGCATAGACAATATCAACTTCCTGTTCCTGTGCTTGGTTTAAATAGAAGCAGAGAACCAACCAGGGCCCCCAAAATGCCACCAATCAGATCCCAGAACTGGAACTGAGCTTCTAGTTCCGGCAACCGTCACCAGATGGCAGGCTAGAACTTACTGACTCTTAAGTGCCCCGGTCGACAAGCGTTCAAGACCCATGGTCCCTGACGGAGAATAGTCCTGAAGCCTGCGAGAAAGGAGTGAGTTTAAAAAAAATATTTTTTGTGCTTTATTTGCTTGTGTTACGAGAATAAACCTTCTTAAAGGAGACGGGCCTTCTGCAATGTCTGGAACCTGGGGAGAAGCCATACCCTGTGACAGTCATTTTGGAATCATTTTCAAATGACTTTTTTTTTTTCTATGACAGTGATTGTGGTAATTAGAGGCAGGAAACAAAATACCCTTTTTCTAACTCTGTAAAATTTTGTCCCTGAAACATAACATATTAGTGAATTTCACCAATGTTTTGCAAAAAAACTTTAGCTCTAAGTTGCCATGGGCTGCCTTCTGTGCAAGAGGCAGACCCAACTTCCTTCCTCCCGACCCCAACCACTGTCACTGTGCAACAGCAGGACACACCTCTGAGTACTGCCACTCATTCTGGAGCAGACTGATCCTGGAGCTAACAGTGCCCTTGAGAAGCTTGACACAGTGTTAAAGATCTGCGGGTGCTCATGCGAAAGTTGACGAACATTTTATTTATATATAGTATAGTTGTTGTGACTCCATGTTGTTTAAACATCCTCCTAAATAAAATAAAAAATCCCACATAAACATACAAATACCTTACTGTTAAATTTGGAAATACCTCTTTTTACAGCTTTTTCTGATGCTGCAATTTTTTTTTAAATTGCTAGCATCATTTATTCAAAAATGGTCAACAACAACAACAACAGCGTTTATAGAAGAATAAGCCAAGGCCTTGCTGAAATGGATCTTTCAAGTTAAAGTGATGACCAGCATGAATGCCTCAGAAATTTCCTGAAGGACCCCAACTCTGCTAAAGATCTCATCCATCCTGCAACTGAAGTATAAAAGCACTGAAATGTAAAACACACAAACCAAAAAGCAACTGGCTTTTAAGGTCCCCTGAAGACTAAGAACAAGGTGGATTTTTTATAAACACAGCTTCTAGGAAGTCATTCTTTAATTCCACAATACTTTGTTTTTCCATTCAAAGTGGTAAAAAGACTAGATCAAGTTTGTACCATGAAGTGCATTTCAGTCTGTCACTGATCAGCTTAGGAACAGTTACAGCATATGTCTTAGATTAGTAAACCCGACCCACTCTGACCAGATTATGTCCCCTTGTGTGGGTGCACTGGGAGGAGAGAGAATCCAGGGTGCTCCCAGACCCTCTCCACAGCTATAGCCAAACCAGCTGGTATGTGTGCTCCACCTCCCTAGAACATGTAGCAGAATTAGGCCTTCATGCCCACTGTGCATACAATGGCCCTCTTTTTTCTCATCCCAGCACAGTTCAGGCTCTCTGGGCCTAGGGTGACCAGGTGTCCAGTTTTCGACTGGCAGCTGCAGTCAGAACTGCTGACTGGGCTGTTAACTGTCCGGTTGGCAGCACCACTCAGCGGGGCTGGCAGGCACCCTGCTAGCCTCCACTCCCTGCGGCTCCTGGGAAGCATCCAGTACATCCCCTCTCCGGCTCCTACACTGCCCCCGCCCCAAGCGCCACCCCCGCAGCTCGCATTGACTGGGAACCATGGCCAATGGGAGCTGCGGGGATGGCACCTGCAGACGGGGCAGCGTACAGAGCTGCCTGGCTGCGCCTCCATGTAGAAGACAGAGGGGGCACATGCTGCTGCTTCTGGGAGCTGCTTGAGGTAAAGGTAACCCAGAGCCTGCACCCCTGACCCCCTCCCGCGCCCCAACCCCCAGCCCCATCCCTGATCCCCCTCCCACCCTCCAAATCCCTCGATTCCAGCCCAGAGCACCCTCCTGCACCCCAAACCCCCACCCCAGAGCCCACACCCCCAGCCGGAGCCCTCACTCCCCCTGCACCCCAACTCCCTGTCCCAGCCCTGATCCCCCTCCCGCCCTCTGAACCCTTCAGTCCCAGCCCAGAGCACCTTCCTACACCCCAAAGCACTCATCCCCAGCCTCACCCCAGAGCCCACACCCCCAGCCAGAGTCCTCACCCCCCCCACATGCATCTCAGCTCCAGACCAGAGCCCCCTTCCTGCACCCCAAATCCCTCATCCCTGGCCCCACATCAGAGCCCGCACCCCCAGCCAGAGCCCTAACGCACCTCTTCACCCCTACCCTCAGCCCCAGCCCAGAGCCCCCTCCTACACCCCAAATCCCTCATCCCTGGCCCCACATCAGAGCCCGCACCCCCAGCCGGAGCCCTCACCCCCTCCTGCACCACCGCCCCCTGAGCCAGCACAGTGAAAATGAGCGAGTGAGTGAGGGTGGGGAAAGCAAGTGACAGAGGGAGAGGAGGATGGAGTGAGCAGGGGCGGGGTCTCAGAGAAAGGGCATGGCATGGGCGGGGTCTTGGAGGAGGGGCAGGGCAGGGGCGGGGCAAGCGTGATCAGTTTTGTGCTAGTCGGAAGTTGGCAACCTTTCTGGGCCTTATTTCTTCTGCCTTACAATTTATATCTTTTTTTATGTGCGCACAAAGAGTGCGTGGTGTGGGCATAAAATGCTGGTCTGAGTGTGCATCTCGAGCAGAGCTAGCACATATCTGTCTACCTGTATTGGGAAGAATACTCCCAGCTGCAGTGTAGACATAACCTAGATGTATCGATCACATGTTCAATGTTCTTAAACTAATGGTAAAATGATTGCACAGGATAACTCAGCTTTCAGTGTGATAACATCATTAGTATTAAAAAATCATGGTAATCCTTAGGACATACACAGTATGGTGCTTTCAACACACTGATGGCAGAGGACTTTAGGAGATAAGGACCAATTTCTCCCCACAGAGCAATTTCTCCTGCACAGAGCAATGAAGTGACTCACCAGAAACCACTCTGAATCAATGGCAGAGCCTGGAATAGAATCCAGTTCTCTGCTGTAGGCCACTGTGCTTCTTTTAAAGACCCCTTTATTTCTCCATCCCCCTCAGTTCTCTCAGCTGCAGAACTCACCCTCTTTCAACGCAGACCTTAAATAGTCTTCTGCAGCTAATCCTCTTCATGAGGTTCACAGTCATGTTCTTTCTACTTAATTCTGCAGGAAGTAACAATCATTTTCTTAAATATGGCAGGACACTATTTTACAATGCTGAGCTGTGCACAGCCACTGCTCCTTTTGGTAACCTTTTTCAGCAGCTACCAACAGAACAAAGTCAGAGGAAATTGTTCTCTCCCCCCCCCCCTCCACTGGGTTTGTTAAGGACAAACTTTCATGCTCTTACCTTTTTATAGCTGATAAGTGTGCTGGCTATAGATCCCACAATGGGAGAAGGAAATGCAAACAAGTTTGCCAAGAGAAAGCACGCATGGGGGGGGAGGGGGGAATGTAAAAGGAACAAAATGAAAGGGAATTAGATGGGATACAAGAAAATATGACAGCAAGTTGACAACACTGGAAAATCCTCATGCTTTCCACAGTTCCCCTTGTTCTTATTCTGGACATTAGAGGCCAAATCCTGCCCACTTTAGAAAATAAATTTGTTCTGAGACTAGTTACTGGAAATTAGAAATAGGCCAAGGAAGCCCAAATCAGATCTTTGTTCCAATTCTTCTGAACCACCAAACCTTCTGATTTTATCTAATCTTTTCCAGAAAATGCTACCTGTTGCCAGCCCTCATTGACTTCAAGGAGGCGCTTGCTTCAAAAATTATGCCAATCATTTGGAGAAGTCAGTCATTAGAAAAGCTCAGCTTTCATGGTACATTTGTTGCCTCTTCAAAGGGCCAAAATAAAGTACAAAATAAAAAGGAATAGCCCACTGTTCAACAACCACCTGAGTCTCTCCCCTTCTTTCCTATACCCAGGAAGGAATGATATTGAATTGTAGTAGCTTACATCTATCTATAGCTTTTCATTTCATGCACAGAGACCAAAATTCAGCAAGATTCTTAAACAGGTGCCTAACTTTAGCAAGAGCTGGAATGCCAAGAGTCAATGCGACTACTCATGTACCAGAAGATAGGCACATGCATAAATAACTTGCTGAATTAGTGCCAGATTGCCCCTCCAATTCTGGTCTAGCAACCCACTACTTTCTTCTCATTCTAATCAATCCTTAAGACTCTCTTTTCCTACAATGTTCATAAGAAATGAGTCAGCAAAATTAATTATTACTATTTTAAGAAAACTTTTTAGTTGAACCACCAAGATGTGTATGCCTGAATTGAGCAGTCGTGTGATATTATTGCTGTAAAGACTGTCTTTCTACTTCATCCCTTCCCTGTTTGTTACTCCCACTTGTAGCATTGTGTTTAAAATTTGATTGTAAAATCTTTGGAGCAGGAATCTTTGCCTTTATATTTGCTCTGCAAAGCATGAGTACATATATGAGCACTTTAAAAAGTAATAATAATTCCATGTGTCCCAAAGCACCTTTGCAAACAATACACAGAACTAAAATGCACTCACTGTTGAGATGCAGCCATCTCTGGGATGGAACACAGCACTATTAATGGAGAACAAATAGTTTGGGACCAAAAGCAAAGAAGAAACCCTTTATTTGAGTGAAGCTACAGACGGAATTTTTGGTAAACACAATATATTTACTGAAGCTGAAATTTGGCTGGGTCACCCAAACTCTTGCGGCCCTCCTTCCCTCCAACCCAAAAAAGGGTCGTAGAATCTTTACTGCAGGCCAATGGTCAAGTCTCAATTTTATGACTCTTAAAATAAAAACAACCATTCTTGAAAGTGAAAACAAAATGAAAAACAAACAGATAAGATGGACCATTCCTACCTTCTCATGAGTAATGTAATTGTGAGTTAATAAACAAACTAGCAGGTGGAACTGTGTGTAGCAAAATATTCATTTTGATCTTTGCTCAGATTTATATTATCCTTGAGATACACACCAGTTACACATATTCATTTAGAAAGAAATAGTAAGTACAGTAAATCTCAAACATAAAGAAGATTTCTATAGAAGGAGGACAGTTGAAAACTGGTGCCACGTTTAAAAAGAGGCACAGTGGTTGCGTCTGAAAGCTATACTGTACCATTTCATTACCTGACCAAAAAACAATATTATCCAGGTAGCTTCTGTCTCCCCACAAAAAATAGTTTGGTGATGGGATATTGAGGCTTTCAATTCTAGGTCACCAATTTGAATGAGCACCAACCAGATTGCTAGTGACCAACTGTTGTTCCCATCTGACAGCTCTTCACTAGCCTACAGGAAATGAGTTGGAAGTCTCTGTTTTGTTCCTAATGGACAGGTGTTCACAACACACAAAAAACATCATTACATTTGGCACTAACTGAAGTCCTTACTGGCAGTCAAAAAGGAAGACAATGGATGGAATTGGCATGGAAACTGAAAAACTCTCTCATCCCTACAGATGGTCACAGGTCATGAGTGAGGCACATTTGTGGGACAGGGTAAAAGCCTGCACTAAGCTTGGACTGGAACTGTTCTGTCTCTCTGAAAATACAACATATCTGAGGAAAAATCACCTAGTACAGAGTTATTAACTTGGAGGTAGAAAATTTTAGTGTAATAGTGTCCAACAGATTAAGCATAAGTTAGCAATGTGATAAGGCAGGGAAGGAAAAAGGACAACAGTTTGACTGTTACACAGCAAGGAGTAGACAGGAAAGAGTGGATGTCCCATGCCATGTAGCAGGGTGGAAATGGTTCATCTGCATATGGCTTTAATGCCAACACACCTGCAATTATGCATTCACTATTGGTCGATTCATCACCAAAACGATCATGTTGTGCTAGAAGTTGTTCAGAGAAGAACAAAAATGATCAGAAAGCTGGAATAATTAATTTTAAAAAGATTAAAAGCTAAATTTTCAAAGCTTGATTCGGTGGATACCTAATTATTTTAATAACTAATTAAATAACTACAGTAATAACAGCATTTACAAATGTTTGAAGAATATAAACAGCATGAAGGAATAGCAGTAATTTAGGATGGTATACAGGAGGGTATAACTAGGAGTAAGAGGATTAAATTAAGAAAGGGAAAAATTAGACTGAATTTTCAGAAAATTACATGACAATGGGATCTATTAATCTGTGATATAATCTCCCATGGAAATAGGTAGTTACCCCATAGGTTGAGAGTAACATTTTCAAAAGCACCTCAGTGATTTAGGACCCTAAGTCCCATTTTCAAAGTGAGTTAGGTTTGACTACAATGGGAGTTAGGCACCTAGGCACTTCTGAAAATCCCGTTAGGTGCCTATCTGCATCTTTAGGCACATAAATGTCTTTAAAAATGTGGTCCCTGGCCCTTAGATTCTTTTGAAAATTTCACCCTTAGGGCTGGATTCACAAGAGCACTTAAGTGCCTAACTGCCATTTTAGGAACCTAAATCCAGAATCAGGCCATATTGGGCTTCACAAAGCCCCCATTCAGCGGCCCCTGAACTCTTTAGATGCCTAAATGTGCTTGGCACCTAAATTTTTGCAGTCAGCTCCCCAGGGACCTATGCTTCTGCTTCTGAGCATGAACTCTGCGGCCTCATGCGAGGCATCCGGACACCTAAGCCCCAAAGTGAAGCACAAGAAGATAGGCAATGCTCTGCCCAACTTGCCTGTAGGGACAAATAGGGTAGGCATGATCAGAGAAGCCTACACAAAATGCCAAGGCGAGAGGAGGAGGCATTCCCTCATAACTTTTAGTGGTTAGGGTACTCACCTGGAATGTGGGAGACCACCAGCTCAAGTCCACCTCTCCATGCTTGCTCTTTCTCTGGCCCAGTGATTCTTTATTTATCTACAGTGGAACAGCTTCAGCTTTGGGCAAGAGAGAGAAAGAGCTAGCAAGCAAGCATTAGAGCACTCACCTGAAACGTGGCAGACTCGGAAACCAGGTCCTCTGCGCCAATTGCTTTTTAAAATTATTTATCCACAGTGGAACAGCTTCAACAGGAGAGACTGAGGGAACCCCACATCAGAAACTCCCACTGCCCAGTTGTTAAGGCAAGTGCCTCAGAGGTGCAGATCCCAGTTCAAATCCCTTCTCCCATTTAGGCATCTCCCACATCCAGGGGTGAAAGTAACTTAAAGGACTTACTGGTATGCCAGAACCCTGACCAGGGGGTGGGGCCTCAACCAGAAGGGGCGTGGCCTCAACTGGAAGAGGCAGGGCCTTTAAATCCCTGAGCCCTTTAAATAGCCGCCCAAGCCCCGGGGCTCCCGGCTGCCTCCGCTACCCACTGGCAGCGGGGCTCTGGTGGCCATTTAAAGGGCCCGGGGCTCCAGCCACTGCCAGGAGCCCCAGGCCCTTTAAATCGCCGGCCAGGGGAAGCAGGTCCGGTTTAACGTACCGTACTGGCTTACTTTCACCTCTGCCCACATCACAGGTGGCTACCCTAACCACTGGGCTAAGAGTTATGAGGGAAATCCAGCTCCTCACTTAAACAGCAAATGTGCCTAATGCCAAGAGAAGGTTTGCAGCTGAGAAGGAGGTATCATGTTCCTCTGTATCTCATATGGACTGGCTACAGAGCTTGCTTATATACACCAGATGTGTTCATCATAAAATCTTTTAATACTCTGCCACGTATGGCTATAGCTAGCTTTAAATAAGGTATTTTACATACAGCACCACCTAGTGATTGAACAGTATAATACAGTTTACCATGGCATTATGGGAGGTAATGCCCTGTAGCCCAAACTTTGGCACGCGATCCGAGACGGGGGAGGCCTTAACATACACCCTCCTGGCTTGGCAGGTCCCATTGGCTATTTTAGGTAAGGTGCTGCTCAGCATGCTGGCTTCAGTGAATCCCTTTCTGAGGCACCTATCTCTTCTTGTTTGTGGTATATGGAGCCTAGGTGCCAAACTCAGGCTTTGTGAATCTCAGTGATTCTCTAAGCACCTTGAAGATATTGAGTGTTGCCACACCTGTCACCACACCTAAGGGCTTGATTCCACAAACAATTGGTTTGTGGCATGCTGGGGGGTGAATCTACCCAACTCTAGCCTGCTGCAGACTCACTGTCTGTGTGGACCCTGCTGATGCGCATTAATAGTTTGTGTTTCATAGATTCCAAGGCCAGAGGGGACTATTGTGATCATCTAGTCTGACCTCCTGTATTACACAGGCCACAGAACTTCCCCAAAATAATTCCTAGAATATATCCTTCAAAAAACATCCAATGTTGATCTAAAAATTTTCAGTGATAGAGAATTCACCACAAGCCTTGATAAATTGCTCCAATGGTTAATTATTTTCACCATTCATAATTTATCTTATTTCCAGTCTGAATTTGTTTAGCTTCAGCTTCCAGACATTGGCTCATGTTATAAATTTCTCTGCTAGATTGAAGAGCACATTGTTAAATATTTCTTCCCCGTGTAGGTTCTTATAAACTGTGATCAAGTCATCCTTAACTTTCTATTTATTAAGCTTAATAGGTCTAGCTGCTTGTGTCTATCACTATAAGGCATGTTTTCTAATCCTTTAATCATTCTCATGGCTCTTCTATGAACCTTCTCCAATTTATCAACATCCTTCTAGAATTGTGGGCATCACAACTGGACACAGTATTCCAGCAGCAGTCACACCGTTGCCAAATACAAAGGTAAAATAATCTCTCTGCTCTTACTTGAGATTCCCCTGTTCATGCATTCCAGGATAGCATTAGCTCTTTTGGACACAGTGGCACATTGGGAGCTCATGTTCAGCTGATTATCCACCACAACACCCACATTTTTTTCAGAGTCACTGCTTTCCAGAATAGGGTCCAGCATCCTTTAAGTATGATATACAGTATTTGTACCTAGATGTATACATTTAGCCTATAAAAATGCATATTGTTTGCTCGCACTCAGTTTACTAAGCGATCTGGATTGCTATGACTCAGCAACCTGTCCTCCTTCATTATTTACCACTCTCCCAATTTGTGTCATCTGCACTCTTTATCAGTGATGATTTTATGTTTTCTTGCAAGTCATTAAAAATGTTAAAGTGTAGGGCCAAAAACTGATCCCTGCGGGACCCCACTGGAAACACACCCACTCATTGATACATTTTGAAACCTATCACTTAGCCCGTTTTTAATCTATTTAATGTGTACCATGTTAATTTTATATTGTTCATGGGTTTTTTTATTCAAAATGTCATGCTGCACCAAATCAAAGATCTAAGTATATTATGTCAACACTATTACCTTTATCAACCAAACTTGTAATCCCATCAAAAAAAGTTATCAAGTTAGTCTGAGAGGATCTGTTTTCCATAAACCCATGTTAATTAGTATTAATTACATTACCATCCCTTAATTCTTTATTAATGGAGTTCTGTATCGGCTACTCCATTATCTGGCCTGGGATCGATGTCATGCTGATAGGCCTACAATTACCCACGTCACCCTGTTTAGCCTTTTTAATAATTGGCACAATATTAGCTTTCTTCTAGTCTTCTGGAACTTCCCCAATGCTGAAAGACTTCTTGAAAATCAACATTAATGGCCCAGCTCTACTAGGACTGCTGGATTCAAGTTATCTGGGCCTACTAATTTAAAAATATCTAACTCTAGTAACTTCTGTTTAACATCCTCCAGAGACCATAGGGGAATGAAAAGAGTCTTATAACCATATGATGAGACTAGATTATCTGTTTTTCCTCAAATACAGAACAGAAATATTTATTGAACACCTCTACTTTTTTTTTTTTGCATTATTATTCATAATTCTATCATTTCCATCTAATAATTAACCAACAGCATTGTCAGGATACTTTTTGTTTCTAATATATTTTTTAATTCCTTATTGTCCTTATCTCTTCTGGCCATAGATTTCTCCTGGTGTCCCTTTGCTTCCCTTATCAATTTCCTACAATCAATTTCCTACAATTCCTAACTTCTGATTTATATTCATGACTATCAACTTCCCCTTTCTTCCATTTCTTTCCTTAGATATTACAAATGGAAGAAAGGGGAAGTTGATAGTCATGAATATAAATCAGAAGTTAGGAATTGAAGGGAATTGATAAGGGAAGCAAAGGGACACCAGGAGGAATCTATGGCCAGAGAAGATAAGGACAATATATATAAAATATAACTACCTTCACTTTACCTCAAAACCAGGTCAGTTTTTGAACCAGTATGGCCTTCTTACTCAGTTGTGGGATTGTGACATTGGGAGCATCTAGTAAGGAGTTCTTAAATGATCCCTGCTGTCTTTCACATTTTTCTGGTTAAATTCTTTCTCCCACTGATTTGCATTTTCATCTAGTCCAATTTCAGAGAAGACTAGATCAAAGTGCATTATCAAACTGTTAGTGCACATCGGTAGGGTTCACACAGTCAGTCTCCAGCAAGTTAGTTGCCATGAAGTAATTGTTTGTGTAGACAAGCCCTAAATCTCTTTGTGACTGTAGCCCTAACTGCTTACAGCAGTTTTGAAAATGGGACTTAGGGCCAGATTTTCATAGGGGCCTAAATATGGAGATAGGCAACTAGTTGGATTTTCAAAAGTGCCTCAGTAGGTTAGGACTTAGGGCAAGAGTTGTAATGGTATTTAGGTGCCTAAAGATTAAGTCCCAAAAGGAGTTAGGCACCTAGGTGATTTTGAAAACTCCCTTAGGCACCTATCCTCATCTAAATATCCTTAAAAAGCCTGCTGAAATTAATATGAGTTAGATGCTTAACCTGCTTAACCACTTTTGAAAATCCCACTGGATGCCTGTCTGCATCTTTAGGTACCTGAATACCTTTGAAAATCTGGCCTTTAGGTGAAAATTTTACTCTGAGGCTTTTATCTCTAAACTAGCCAGCACTGGGTAATATATTGTAGGGACCAACCTGCACAGGCAGGGGAATGGAATAAATGACCTAACATTGTAGGTATTATCAATTTCCAATTTATTTTATTCTATGAAAACAATTAGTGTCATCTACAGATTTCATTTTCTATTGCCGTCAATTTGACACTTTCATGAGCCCTAAATTCATTTTAAAAAGAAGAAAAAATATCTTGTGAATTCTTGATATAGAAGAGAGTTACAGAGCGTCACACAAAGTAAAATTATGCAGGTCTGAAAAGTCAGAGCAGAAGAACATTCAAATTGTGTCCGTGCAGTTTTAAGGAGGAAAAAATGTGATCTAGTTTTCCTTGATGGTTTTGAGAGGTATTCTTCTACTTTAGGCTTTAGTACATTATTCCTTTGAGGTGTTTCCATCCTTCTTGTTAGAGTCTGCTTCCTGAGAGTGCCAGATTTAAATTTAAACTCAATCCTCTAGACTCCTTTTTCATTTTCCATGGTGTCATTGTTTTTGTTCTGTACTATTAGTTGCATGACCCGAAATTAACAATTTATCATGCTGCCCAGCTAAGAAAAAATGTGGCTGTACAATGGAAAATGTTGCAGAACGTTTCACTTTTGTAGCCAAACTGTAACTAAAATCAGCTTTCAAGCAAGGGTCAGCCCTTTATTTCTCTGTTTCAAGAAAAGAAAAACAAGTTGGCAGGAATCTGTTAACTACTGGGTCAAAGACAAGTCAGCTACCAACTACCTGGCAAGGGCATCCAAGTGCTCCCAGATATAGCCATCACTGGTAGTTAAATATGTAACTTACATGTATGTATCACACTGATTGGCCTAAAGGATTCCAAAGCACTATGTTAAACTATTTAAAGAAATTGCTTTACCCACCATTGAAATATTGACAGCTCATGGATGGATCATGGCAGTTCTTTAGCAGTTCAACTGCACAAACTCTTAGGATATTGAGGAATATTGTATCCCGTTTAAATTTCCTGGGGAATTTAGGAATGCACAGTATAGAACTGCAAGGATCCCCTCCCCATCTCTAAAGCTGCAGTAACCTTCACAAGCCAGCAAAGACAGAAAGAGATTCTAGATCTAGTCACAGTTACTGTTGGGAAGAACTGAGAGAGGTTTACAAGTGAGCTCTCTTTTCACCCCCAAATAGGTACTACAGTCCCCAACAGCAGACTGAGCACAGATTCCCTCCACTGTTCATCGGGCCCAACCTTCCCTATAAGCAAAGTTAGCACATATGATGTTGAAAGGTTACCACACCCTTTCTGCTGTGTAACACAAGCCCTGGACTGGCTGTTAGACATTAATTACATGCTCAACTATGAAATATCTGTAGACCTAAGCATAGGCGCCGACTCCGTGGGTGCTCCTGGGCTGGAGCACCCACAGGGGGAAGTTGGTAGGTGCTCTGCACCCACCAGCAGCTCCCCGCCACACCCTCCCACCCCAGCTCACCTCCGCCTCCTCCCCTGAGCGCGCCAGCATGTCCTGCTTCTCCCCCTCCCTCCCAGCGCTTGCACTGCAAAACAACTGTTTCGCGCGGCAAGCAGTGGGAGGGAAGAGGAGGAACGTGGCGCGCTCGGGGAAGAGGCAGGGCTGGGGTGGGGATTTGGGGAGAGTCCAATAGGGGCAGGGAGGGGGTGGAGGCAGGGCAGGACCGGGGAGGCACAAGCACCCACCGGCATCAATGAAAGTTGGCGTCTGTGGACCTAAGTCCAAATGTGCATCCATTTTTTCCTTCCCAAATCCAGGGCTGCTGCGCCGAGCTTTGTGTGACTTCCTATAACACTGTGACCCTACATTGTAAATACTGAAGAATGAAGGTGAGGTTGAGCGATGTGGACACACATCTGCATCCACTCACTGCTTCACAATAGAAATCACTGCAAGCAAAGTAGCCTGAGGACAGAGAATAAAAAAAAGAATGTAAAATATTTCTTCAGCTCTGATTTCTGAATTTAGAACATCCTTCTAACATTCAAAGGCAGAGTTTGCTTTGTATAGGACATCAACATGAGGCCACAAGACAACTTACACTCATGCTAAATATGTTTTTTCCAGACTGAAGAGCAGACCCTTTGACATAACAAACATTTCAGGGTGAACAGTTTCTTATCATCCCTTTGAATGTTCCATATATGCCCATATCCCCACTCCCCAAGATCTCCACCCAAGCAGAAACTCTTTACTTTGACTTCCCCTATATTCTAAAATCGTATGCATTCGTTTAATTCTCGGTATTTAAATAGAAATTCTTAAATTACCCAGGATAAAGAAGCAGATATTTCACAAACATCTTATCATTGTGTGCTTTACGTACACACACACATACAGTGAGATAAGTATGCATGTATATACACACACATTTATAGTTAAACACATACACATTTTTGTAGTCACACACATATAAATATATACCACATACACAGCAGTGAAATCCATGTGATAAATTACAGAACCTGTGGTAACTTGTATTTATCATGCATCTTGACCATCTCATCTGAGTTCATCCCACTAATCTGTCTCATTCAAGATTTATTCTAACATTTCAACCTCTCAGCACAGCAGTTGCAAACAGCCACCATTTTTCAAAGAAAACTATTAACAAAATATTTCAGTCTTTCCTTTCCCACTGTGGAATTTCCACCCACACTGATTCCCTCCCACCCCAGCCAAAAAAGTTACACTAGCCCACAATCCAGGCCAAGTAATAAGCAATTTTGGACTAGTGACAGTTTAAGGTCTGATACACAAAATTTATTTCAAGTCACTTTTTGATATATGTTTAATATATTACCTTTAATTTTTCTCTCTTTCTGCACATTTGGTTTCATGATAACTAGGGCCTACCCAGCTTTACACATGGAGAAATAGTGCCACATATGTATGTATTGAAAATCTCTAAAAAATTCTAAATAGCGGTTCTGCAAAATATGTGGCATATATAGAATCCATGGTGGTATGGTATGATGTGGAATAAAGGTTTTATTCATTTTTTGTGATGCCATGGATATTTATGGCTTTGCCACTTATGAGTAACATGAACACCAAATTCATGCTGCTAAACCCTGAATACAACACTATCCTGTATTCTATATATATAGGAGAATGTGTATGTGTGTGTGTGTAACACTTCTGTTCTTTGGTGACTTAGAATTGAAATGTATTTTAAGGAGAGAGTTATACAAAGAGATAGCAGTTGCTTGACACACTGGGAGGGCACGAGAGTCCAAGGCATAAGAGGCAACATGGAAGTAGATTTGGAACAAGAATGAAATGTGGAAAAAGGAGTAATTAGGAGGGAGTCTTGGGCAGAGCATAGACAGTGGAATGGAATAAGGAACACAGAGGCTACATCTACACTACAGGGGGGAGTCGATTTAAGATACGCAAATTCAGCTACGTGAATAGCGTAGCTGAATTCGACGTATCGCAGCCGACTTACCCCGCTGTGAGGACGACGGCAAAATCGACCTCCGCGGCTTCCTGTCGACGGCGCTTACTCCCACCTCCACTGGTGGAGTAAGAGCATCGATTCGGGGATCAATTGTTGCGTCCCAACGGGACGCGATAAATCAATCCCCGAGAGGTCGATTTCTACCCGCCGATTCAGGCAGGTAGTGTAGACCCAGCCAGAGAGATGCAGGTGGGAATGGTGGTGTATAGCTGGGAATAGTATTGTGTAGTAATTGTGTCTTAAAGTAAAGACAAGAAGTTTGAATACAATGTGGAAGGTGAGGGGCAGCCACTATATGCCCCCTTTGAAAATATATAGTCCATTTGGTGAAATGTTTGATTCATGCCATATGGATGATTTTACGTATTGAAAGTGATGTTGTGAAAAATATACTGATACAGTATCTGCTTTTATTTTGTTACTATTGGCAAGAAATATTTGTGCTTAATTCCAGTCAGTTTCCAATATTTCAATAGTAGTTAATGACTGAATTATATGCTAATGTGCCTATAATACAGCATGAAATACAGTCATGATCAAACCTGCTGAATGAAAACCAAGCAAGCAGTCACATCTATTAAATAGTTAATGCTCAAGTACAGAAGCTTGATTATAGGTTAGGAGTAATGTAATCTAGACAGGTGGAAAATCAAGTATGCATTATATCTGCACAGATGGCTAACAGTCAGGGAAGGAAGTATTTCATTTCTGTTAACTCAACCCATTAATTAAAGTATAATTTTTTTTTAAAAAAAAGTCTCAGCCAATTCCTCTATTTTTGGCCTGAAAACTAAGGGATTATCTCACTTGTGACATTTATCCCATAAGGAGCTTTATGGGAGACATGGGACAGTTCTGAAATACTTGGCCTCATCTGGGTACCCAGGACTACTCCTGAAGATGTTATACTGCCTACAATGAGCAATTTACAATTATTTCCCTCTTCTGACCAAAAAGGAATTGAAAGAATTCTGGCATGTAACAGATGACCCTTCCTTAGTTATTCATTTAGCAGTTAGGCTTGAAGTCACTCATACCATTATCCTTCCCAGTCATGACCCCATGATCATTTCAGATGTATAAACCAGTGACTCACATTTGTATCATATCAGTCTAGAAATGGAAAGATATTTACTTTAAGATCTCACTAAGGCTCCATTTCTACCCCTATTTAGGGAAGAACTTAACCACATGCTGAATTTTAACATTTTTATCAATGCATATGCTTAAGTGCTTTCCTGAATCAGCGCCTAAGTAATGTGTTAACCATAGGAAACAATGGTTCAGTGTCCTTTTAATACACATAAACATTGTTGAGGAGGTTGGATTATTTTTTGATCACCATAAATTTAAAAGATCTGAATACTTCCCGGACACACTTCTGCATTAGTAACTTTACAATAGATACTTATCAATCAGTCTCCGCTGAGATGAATTTCAGTGTAACAGTAGAATATTTCCTGGGTGGAAAAAGTGTGCTGATAAGGTACATTTCCTGTTTATAGTAAGTTCTTCCCAATGTGCATCCAGAGGAAATGACTGATGTATTATGCAGTATACAGCAGCATCTAGATCAGTGCATTACATACATATCCTCAGCTGGTGTAACCAAAGATTTCACTGGAGATGCTCCAATTTACTCTGAGGATCTGGTTCAGTAGTACCTTCTGTAGGTGGTTTGAACAGTTTGGACCATGCTATCATTCACAGATAGCACTAATCAGCCACTAAATTACATGCACACATACAACATGGCAGGACATTTTGCTCAAAACACAGCCCAATCCCTCCTTTAACTAAGGAGACTCTACTGGTTGCCTATAGCAGCACGGCCAGCCATTAGAAGGCTGAGATACACATACACACTAGCCAGTATTTCACAAGCATTTTCTGGCAAGTACAGTAGTGTGTTTGGGAGACTCATTCAGGTCACACATTCCCTGTTCATTCTGCCTTTAATCTCTTGATATGTTTGAATCATACACCATGGAATTTGTATGAGATCCAACGGTTGGGGGCTTTTTGGAATTGTGTGTGTTTTAAATGACCTTCCCACGTGTTATGGCAAACTCAGAAAAATAGCCTGGCAGGAATTTGCCAGATGTCTATTTTACTAAATTTTAGGGCTTTGTATAAATGTGTGATCTGCCTTAAGGATCACCTTGGCTAGGGCAATATACCCTTTTTCACTATTCTCTCTCAGTATATACAGTTATACTAGTCTGAGACTAAGCACAGTCCAAATTCACCAAAACTTTATCCATTGTGTTTGGCAGGGGTCCTCACATGATTCAGTTATATTTATTAACTAATTATTATTATTATGGATTGCTGTAGTGTGCAAGCATATAAAGAGATGTGAAGTAAAATCCTAGCTCTATTGAAATTGCTAAGACCTTTGTCAGTGACTTCGGTGAGGCACCAATGGTCCCTGTCTTAAAGGGGCTTCAAGCAATTCATAGCAGAACATTGGCAGGAGGGGGAAGTGTCATCAGACACAGCATCAGTATGATGTGGCTACTCATAGTTATTGTGCAGCACAGTTGATTATTTGTTCCAAAAATATATATAAAATAAATGACAAAATAGAAAAGGGTAAAAGTAAACTTGGATGCCATAAAGTTAGTCACCTAAATCCAAACTACATAAATAAGTGGCTCAATTTTCAGTGCAGCAGAACATCCACATGTCCCAATGACTTCAGTTAGAATATTAGGTGCTCAGTGCTTCTGAAAATCATGCTACTTATTTAGGTAGCAAAGTATAGATTTAAGTGCTTAACCTCAAGTTTGAAATTTTTTGCCTCCATCCTCTTTGTGCCTCAGTTTCCCCATCTATCAAATGGGATAATATACTGGGCATCCCTTTAGTTTTACCTTTCCCTGTGTATGGCCCAAATAGGAATTTAGGAGCCTAATCTAGGCATCCAAGCTTCAAGATCTTAGCCTAACTGACTTGCCTAGCCAGCAAAATCAGTGACCTTGAGGGAACAGATCCTAAGCATTCTGAATCCCTTTCCCCTAGTCGCACTGATAGTTGAGAAGCACCTATTCCCAGCCGTGTCATAAACAGCATATATTTCACACAAGCCATGTTTCTTTGCGGAGAGATGAGGGGGGAAGAAAGCGAGCTCTGCATCTCTCTGATTGTTGTTAATATGTTTTAAAATAGAAGAGAGGAAGGAACATGAAGAGCCATCAGTGAATGACCCCAAACCTCCAATGCTGAACTGTTCATCATGGTCTGAACTTGCCTATTGTGGTTGCACTAAAATTTATTGAAGTCTAGCATGTGCTCATTTTTTCCTGTCCAAAATTAACTGAAAGGGCACTTCACATCTGTCCCTCCAAGAAAAAAAGTGTACTTATTTGGCAAACTTTGTTTAAAAATCTGTTTCTTCCAAAGATTTGTTCTTTGGTTGTTTTTTTGTGTGTGTGTGCGTGTTGTTGCTTTTTTCCCCCTATAGGACCTCTCTTTTCCCATCTGTTGACCTCACTTTAGCACTTAGTTTCCCACTTACTTTGCCAAAAATGTATAAAACTTGGGGCGTCTGCTCCAATCTCTTTGTGACTTGTAACTGTATCATTAAACTGACATTTGCTCCATTATAAAGAAGTCCTTGTAACTTTAATTAGACTCTTCTGCTCCATTTGTTCTTGTGCAGTTGCAAGTGTGAAGTAATGTCTCCAAATAGAAATGATAGGGAATGGTCTTGATTAACAGGTTGTGTGAAGAGCCAGAAAGCTGAGTAGAGTTTCTCTCAGTAAGTACATCTGTGTTTTCCTCATATAAGATCCTCCCCAGGCAAAATAATATTACTTTAGTTATCATGTGTATCTTATGGAGGCCACCTTTACCATCTCCCACTCAAGCACTCCTAGAATGTTTAGATTCTCCTAGCAACAACCTTCCAAAAAGTATAGAACAGCAGGCAGTGAAAGCATTCCCTTCAGTCTCAGGACTCTAGCCATGGACCTGGGGAAAATGGCAACTCAGCCGTAACTCATATTTTCATGTGCATATGGCAGTTATTTCCAGCTTCTCCTACTACTCTGGCACTGATTTATCATTATTATATGCCATTTACTCATCAAAAGATGGATTTAAAAAGCAGAATCAAACAGAGGGTTTTCATTATCATTATCTGGGTGCTGGTGTCACCTCATTGTCCCCTTTACCTCAAGGGGACAAGTGCATAGAAAAAGAACCTATATCAGTGGCAGCACTAGTCAAGTTTTGACTGAAAAAGCTTTGGAACTAGAACAGAAAGTGGCATTGAAGGAGACAAATGCCATTGGTACCAGGCTCAGAAACAGACCAAGATCAGAATAATCCCAGTGTGTTGATATTTTACACCTGCACCACAGGAAAAAAAGGAAGGGGCGAGAAGGTAAAGAAAAAAAGTTCACTTGAGTTTCATCCAGACTTCAGAAATAACTAAGATCACCAGCTCTGCCATTTTCACAGCTTTGTATGCTACAATAACTACAAAAGATACTGTGTGCTGCCATTTCTACCCACAGCAGAGTCCTGAAAGTAATAGAGGTACAAAATGTCTTAATTTTACTAATCAAATAAGATTGTCTACTCATTGTTATTGATAGTTTTGGCTATAGTAGTAGAAGGAACTTCATGATTTCTCAAGTGGCGCAAACTATATGCCATATCTGTGTATATATCAGCATCAGAATGTAAGGGCCTGAGTTTTTTTTATTTATGGCATACTCAAAACTCACTTAACTAGTCAGCTATTTGGATACTCAGGGGATGCCGAACTCACCCATATTGGTACCTTAATTATCAATTATGCTAACTCATGGCATATGTCTCTAGACTTCCAATAGCGTCTTTTGAAGAAGTTATGAAAAATAGGTAAAGCAAAACTAGTGAATGTTTACACCTCCAAAATGTGTTAGCTGAAGTCCCTTACCAGAGACAATTAATGAAACTGTTTAACCACTGAGTGAAAGGTACAGTCATTTTATGGATTAAAAATCTGTTTTAGAGATAGAAAGCAACGAGTATGAACACATGGTTAATACTCTCTCTGCAAAATATCATCCATAAAAATCTTCAGGAATGAGTGGGCAGAAATCACCTTGAACTTGAACCGCCTTTCATAGCACAAAAGTATCTGGGGATACACTAGGGATTATATAGCATCCCAACTAGCGTTCTGGAGAGCCATCACTAATGATTTTTGTTTGACAGTTTCTAGATTTTCTCTGTCTCTATTACCATATCTCTTTTGAGATCAGGTGTTTACATCACAAGCTCTTCAAATTACTGTACTGTTATAAAGCTGTCTCGGCACCTGGCTGGAGATGTTTCAAAGTGGGAACCCAGAAACAGAGGAAACCAAAATTAAAGGATACTGCTGACAGCTTTACTCTTATTGACCTCCCTGAGGTCACACAGGAAGTCCAGGGTAGAGTTGGAAAAAGAAGGCAGATCTCCCAAACCCCAGTCCAGTGCCTAAGCCATAATATTGTATTTTGGTGTTGAAAAAATAATTTCCCCAGTAACTCCCATAGTTTGCTAAGTGCTGTACACGTCCAGAAGGTAGAGTACCTGCCCAGAAGAGCTTACATTTTTAAAAGACAAAATATAAAAATAAACTGGCCAGGCTTGACAGGTCACATCCTGCAGAGAATTCCTCTGGGCAGTGGAAATTCTCCATTGGCCATCTCTGGCTGTTTTATGGTTTATGCAGCACAAAGTGGCCACAGCAGATCAGAGACTCCAGCTCTGCAGTTCTACAGCTGAGAATCTCAAAGCACTATATCAACAGTAATGAACTGAGGATCGCAATCTTCAAAAGTTAGCTAATGATTCTCAGTGCCTCATTTTGGGGATTCACGTCTCAAGTTCAAAACCCCTACTTCCCCAGTTGAGGTACCCAAAAAAGTGGCGACTTTTGAAAATGTAAAGTCCTGTGATTCACCCATTGTCACCTGGGAATACTGAAGCAAAGATGTAACTGGAACCCAGATCCGCTTTGTCTCACTTCTGCCTCTTAGCCACAAAGCCAGTTTTTCTTGCTAATTTGATTTTTTTTAAACAAATAAAGGGATGTCTCAGCTCTAATTTGAACGTGAAGCACTATCACATCATGATTTCATTTTCCCCCTACATTTCTCACACGCATAAGCAATACTTTCTTGGCTCATTTATTAACATACCAGTGTCAATTTTTACCATTTTACACTTTTGTAAGGACTAATATCCAGGCAACTACTCAGACACTGAGAAACAAGAGCTTTCAGTTTATACGTGCCTTTTCCTTCAGAGTTGCCTTTCACCACCAAAGAAAATCCCAAACAATAACAAACCAAAAAAGCCTAAACTTTGGCTAGGTTTCCAGCAACTAATTTTATCTGTCATGAGCTGCTATTTTCTGTCTGAGAGAGGGATTGTTCCAACTTTAAAAAAAAAAGAAAGGAAAAGATGGAAAATATACTCAAAGCAACATCTGTGTTGTCTGATTTTATTAAGGCATTTTGTCTTTGTTACCCAGAAATAACAAAATACCAAGCCCTTCCCATCAGTATTCATGATGTCTGTCTTTTCATACAAAACCCTCTGAAAGAAAATTCCCCCTGGAAAAAAATACTTTATAAAAAAAGCAGATTGTAAGACAGATGATTGTATTGTTTAATCAAATTTCCATCTGAAAACTCTTCTCCTAGAGTTAGAGTTGGCTCGACCAGTTAGGCACGGGCACAGTGAGGCACGTGGAAGTATAAAATAGCAGCTCCTCCATTTTATTATCTCCCTTGAGTTTTGCAATTGGCAAATGAAAAAGAAACTGGGGAACAAAGGTACCGGACATAAATTAAGCCCCAGCTTTTAAAGTTCAAACTGAATTTTCTTTATTTTTCTACAGCTGTCAGATAAGCAGGGTAAAATCACTAATGCATGTTTAATGTATAAAAACTCATAATGTTCAGTAGTACGACCTCCATTGGAGACATTAGTTCAGGCCAGTGAACTTGGAGCAAGTCGAGTGTGGAAATGTGGAATTGGGCCAGTGACCCCTACCAGTGCCTGTCATATCTGCTGAAAGCAAACTTGTCAAATATGTAAGGGGCAGAAGGAGGACAAGTGTATCCTTAAACCAGGAGCAAGCGGCAAAGCCAAGATGCCCATAATTTATTCACTTTTGTCTGTTGTTCAGTAATGGCCTCAGCAATCCCAAGAACAAAAAGTCTGGTTATGGTCAACCTTTCAACCCTGTCCAGCCTGTGGTCCTTTCCTTCCATAAAATCCTCAACGCTGGCAAGTGCACTGACACTGTATGTAAACATTTTTTGAAACTTTCCTCTGAGTGATAAAAAAAAAACTATATGTGCTTTGCTGTTATCATCTCTTGAAATGTACTCTGTCAAGCACAAGCGGAAAAAAAAATATTTCCAGGACTGCAAGCCTGATGTAGGAAAGAGAGAAAAACTATTTAATACTAATTATGTAGCAGTTTTTCATAATGTTACTTTAAGATATTACACGCAAAGAATTTTAAACATCTGTTTTATTTTTAACAACTAGATTTCATTCACTTTATGTTTTTCACTCTACTTTGGCCATGAAATGGAATTAGTCCATAGCCAGTTTCTACTTAGGTTCATTTTCTAGTTTTCATGCACTAGCACAATGAGACAGGGGCGGGGAATGTGAAAATCCAGTAAGGTTACATCACTTCGTTATTACCATGAAAATAATTGTATCATCTATCGTCATCATTTATAGACAAAAATTCATGGAAACATGTCCATTAATATTAGGTTTTGTGAAATTTAAAAAAAAAAACCTACCTAAAGGTGGCCCTTTAATTTTTACCACAATTTTTCCCAGCATGATAATTAAAGATTTTCTTTTAATTTATCATTGTTAATTTTATTGTATTGGAACCTAAAATATATAAACCATAGTGTGTGGTCTAAATTGTATTGCACTAACATTCATCTATAATTGTGACCAGGATCCCAGAGGGAGCCAAGAGAGGTCACTCAATTAGGGTGAACTGCAAGGAATGGGACAGACAATCCCCAAAGCTGGTGGATATTCCAATACTTAGATTTACCAAGCCAGCACAAAACAACTTCTTTATTACCTCACTGGTTGCACAGAAGCCAACAATATAATTCCCTTAAAGTAACGCAGCCTTAGGCCTCCATCCAGGTACCCAAGTCAAATATGAGGAGGATTTCTGAAAATCTTATTTCATCATATAAAAAAGTTCTACCAATCCCAAAGGATCGGACACATTATCTCCCAGGTTAATGAATATTCTAGATCTTACCCAAATTCATGCTTACAGCCAATTCTTATTAACTAAACTAAAATTTATTAAAAAAGGAAAGAGTATAGGTTAAAAAGGTCAGTATACATACAGACACGACTCAATCTTGAGATTCAGATTCATAGCAGAGATGAAACAACAAGGAGTCCTTGTGGCACCTTAGAGACTAACAAATTTATTTGGGCATAAGCTTTCGTGAGCTAAAACCCACATCATCAGATGTCTTAGTCTTCCCCTGCATGAAACCTCAAGCAGATCTGTGATGACCCAAGATCAGGATCCAAGATTCTTTTACACAGTTTCTGGCCTTCTTTGACAAGTCAGAGTCCTTTGTCTTATAATAGGCAAGTAGGTCCATCACTGGTACTTAGCTACACGAATTAACATAAGGCAATTGCCTATTTTCCACCATTCATGGATGATTGGCTATACATTTCAAAGAGAGATGAATACAGTGATATTCCGTGTTTACAGTTAATTTAAATGCTAAGAGATTCTTTTGATCTCCAAATTAACAGAATACAGCATAGACAGGGACTGTTGATTATATTGTTGACCACTACCAATATATATGTAAATACACAAAAACATTATCTCCCCAGATGTCTTTAAGGGTTGAATTTGAGTCATTCATCCCACAGGAAGCATAACCCTTTCTGGTAATGCATCACAATAACATAATCAAAGAGGGACAAAATATGCCCTCTCTTGTACATGTGCAATTCTCACTGATTTCAGCAGCAGTTGTGTGAGGCCAAAATTCAGGTTAATGAACCTAAGGGTATGTCTTCACTGCAGAGTTAATACAAGTTACCTGTATTCAAATTACTCCTCTGGAATTAGCCTACCTCAAGTAAGAGCAACCAGACTGCAACTTAACACTTGCTACTGAGTTCACATTGGCGCTGCACTCACTGGTGTGTGATGCGAAAACTTCTAAGAGCTCATCCCATGATTCTAAATGATGCAGTAAGCTGAATTCTATTAATCCTTTCCCAGTGAATTGTGGGAGAACTTTTTTCTTCTTTTCTGGGCTCACAGGGGATAAGTGGGAAGCTGTTGGAGGACTAGCAGTACTCAAATGACACTAACTTACATCCACACTTCAGAGAGGTCATATTTTCAGCTGATGAGTTATGCTCACTTGAGTTTTAACCTATACTTCCTCTCAGGCCAACTAATTCAAGTTAAAAGCACTACCATACTTGAATTAAGGGGTTTTGTGTGTGGACAGAACTCAAGTTAGGACCAACACCATAGTTATGATGTGAGTTAACTTTTCAGTGAAGACAAGCTCTATGAATATGACTGAAACTATCATTGCCACAGAGTGATTTTATCTAGCATAAGAATTACAAGAGAATTTCATATACACATAAATGAAATTAAACAGGGAGGTCTGAATAACAAGAGGCATGGCCAGAAGCTAATAATCTTACTATGTCTGGAGACAATTAAATCTCTCATACTTCAGAAAAGAATACTCAACATGAGAAGGGATACTCCATATGAATTCAAAAAGCCAAATTCAGAGGTTGCACCTACTTACACTATGTCTCAATTTAGCTGATGTTTTGAAAAACACAAATAGAGTTTCTGCTTGAACAGAAGCTTTGTCACTAACTTAAACTGGACTCATTGGGAATAGATGTAGGCATATCACATGCATTGATTTCACAAGCAAAAGTATCTCATCTATGCTCCTCAGCTTCATCAAATTCAGCAATGCACCCTTTCTACAACATTCGTATGGTGACATTGCCACATGTATCTGGCATCCAATTCTCCACAAGCCAATTCGTGTAATCTCTTTGGCAACATGCGTCATCTTGCTATACATGGTATCCAATGAAGGATAAGAAAAGAACAGGTTAGCTCTCCAATCAGACAATCTGAACTTTTAGGAACATTTTGGCAAAATAATTAACAATCAATTACTGAAAATACATATTTGCAAGTGTAAATTCCTATGCCAGGCAATGTGGAATGTGTTTTTTGTTTTGTTTTTTTTGGCTTTCACACCGGTTGCCTCTTTGAGGCCCATTGCAATAAAGTCTGACAGCTCAGCTTCACATGTATTGGGATGATTTCAATGTATACAGGCAAAGAGCAGTGAATTTGCCCTTCACCTTTTGCCTTCATCTCCGAGAAGCCTGATAGTATCCCTATAAGTAGACAAGGAGTGTATTAGAAGATGTTAATGGACCAATTGCCAAACACTTGTTTCTAAAACATTGTTATAGGCAGGACTTGTGCACCACCCATTAAGGTTGCTTGACACTTCCCATTATAAGACCACAGTGGCTTATAATTTTGCCAAGTTTTAACCATTTGGGCTGAAATTTTCTATGCCAAGTGTTTGCCTCGGGCTGTTTATTTGGAAGGTTTGCACCAAAGCTGTTTAGCCCAGTCTAAGAATGAGGCTAGGGGAAAATACATAGTTTTACCCATGTTAAAACAATTCTGGTGACTTTTTCTTTGAATAACTCTAGCATCTCCATGTTTTTGAGTAGGGCATGATATTTGGCAGGGGGCTAGCCTTACTATCAAGGATGTGCCTTTTCTGTTCCTGTGGAAATCTGCCCAAATTTGGCCAAGTTTCAAGACTGAGAGCCTTTGAAAAAAACACCAGTTTGCACGTGCTCAATAGAGACTTCTTAGATTTTGACAGCTAAAAATCGCTGAAGATTTCATCCTCACTGAGCTTCTTACAGTTCCTAGTGCTGACCAGATTGTGCATGCTCCATCACTAAAGAATGACTGAGCATGCTCCAGCCCAGGACTAGAGGAGCCAAGCCAAACTTCCCCTGTAATGTCAACTCCTTACAGGGATGGTCCCAGGTGCCAGGACTGACAGCAGGGAGCCTGTCTCTCCTCTGCTCTCAAAGACCTGCTGGGCCCAGGCAACTTGGAAGAGGAAGCCTCCCAACTCAAATGTAGAGGAGACAAGAGCCCAACCATAGGGTGGTGCAGGGAGGATTTTGGGACAAGACTCCTGGTAAGAATGAGACTGGGAGGAAGAAGCAGGAAGGGAGATATTGTGACTGGGAGTTGGAAGGGGAGACTGGGAGCCAAGGGAGCAAACTGAGACTGTTTGAGCAAGGAGACTGGGACTGAGAGCATAAGTGGGTGACCTGGAAGGTAAAGCAAGGGCACGGAGACTGGGAGCCAGGATGGACCAAGGGGAGGCTGTGACTGGATGGACAAGGAGACTGGGACTGGGATCTGAGGTGGGTGGAGGGGAGGCTGGAACTGGTTGACAAGAAGGCTAGGACTGGGAGCCAGTGAGAGTGGAGAGAGAGAGATCAGATGAGGACCCGCAAGGTTAAAACTGGGATTGGATGGGCAAGGAGACAGGATGAAAAGTTGGGGCAGGGGGGAACTGGGACTAGCTAAACAAAAAGACGGGAAGGATGGGGGGAAAGACTTGGAGCTGAGTCTGGGACTTGGATAGGGAATGCCGAGGAGCAGAGTAGGACAAGTTGTGCAAGGAGAATGAGAATGGGATGAGAAACCAGGGTGAGGAAGAGACAGGACTGACAAAGACAGATTGGAGGGAATGGGAAAGAAGGGCTCAAGCCTGATGAGGTACAGGCAGAAAAAGGAGCACTCTCCCCTCCAGAGCCAGGAATATAACCCGAGACTTACAAGTCTCGCCACTAACTCTGCTGTCAGCAAATATCTGTGAAACCCAGTGGCAAAGTGTGTGTCTCATCCCCTTCTAGTGCTAGCTCACATAGAGGGATGACAACCTACTATTGCTATCAGTTACTCCCGTAGCGCAAGTAGCAGAGATCATGGTGGAATTTCTGTTTAGTCAGTTTGTTTTTTAAACAAAGTAGGAAATTACACACAAAACCCTACATTAATAGTACATTCAGGTTGAAAAGTCAAGCACTCAAAAGTTAGGAAATGCCAGGATTTTCTCAGAAAAAAAAAAAAAAAATCAAAAGTTTTGGTTTGACATATTAAAAACAAAACATTTCAATTCAAAATTACTTTTCATTTCAAATTTTACCTCAAATGTATTGAAAATTGAAAAAAGGTTTTTAAAAAATTAAATGAAAGGTTTTGTCTGAATCAAAACAATTTTTTTTTCAATTCACCAAAAAAATTCAAAAGAAATGTATTTTGGGTTAAACTGAAACAATGTTTTCTTCAATTTTCGTTCAGCAACCAAACCAAAAAAATCAGTTATTTGCACAGCTCTAGTCATGATCACAGTCTTGGTTGTTCCTTCCCCTGACACTGCCACAGAATTCTCCATTACAAAGCTCAGCTATTCAGGCTGTGGGCAAGAAGGAATATTTGACCCAATAACTTTCACAAGAATTGTGTGGCTCAACTCCCCAGAGGTCTTTAGTCGTGTCATCCAAGGACGTCAAGGTGCTTTACAAAAATTAATTAAGCTTTGCTACACACACTAGCTTACCCCCACTATACAGGTAGGGAAACTGAGGTACAGAATGGTCAAATCATTTGCCAAGGTCACCGGATAGGTCTACACTGCAGCTGGGAGGTGTGATTCCAAGCACAGATAGACTCATGATAGCATAGCACTGCCGATATTGAGGCAGAGCAGCAGCAACACCCACGCTGCTATTTTTAGTGCATTAGCTCAAGCTAAGGTAGCATGAATCTGTCTACCCACGTTGGGAATCACACCTCCCAGCTGCAGTGCAGACATACCCAATCGGAGTAGACATCAGGAGTTGTGATTCTCAGGCCCTGTTCTAACCACTATCGATGACGTGTCCTTGAAATTATAGGAATTCATGATCTTAAATATTTAAGTACCTTTTTTTAATGGATCTTTAAACATTGTAAAGCATAGAAGTGACTCCCATTATATTCCCAGACTGCAGAATGGTGAATGAATTATGTTTCCTCTACCCCACCTACCCATTCTAACCAGAAAACTTTTTGTTTGGGTTTTCTCGTGGCTTATTTCCACAAGAAACGTTGGCACCATTTGGTATTAACATGCAAGAATCCACCTGGCCCTGCTGGTTTTCTGTACTGTCTGCAGAACACAAGGCTCAGTCTGCCCTCGCACAGCATATGGTATGAGGGAGGTAGCAAATTAGGAGTATGGCGCTGTTGGATATACAACAACATAGATCCACCAGCCAGTCCCCCCATAATGTAGGACTAAGCACAGAAGCCTTAAGGCTACAGTAACTGCAGTGGCTTCTGCAGAGTAGCCAGACATGTGTATGGACTACTACTCCCACCATATTCCCCTCCATAAAGAGCATATTGGACACTAGTGACGAAATACTGCACGTAATGCAAATACATGTTTCACCCAAGTCTTTGGGTTTAAACAGCAGCAAGATCTGTAATTTTGCTTTTTTTGTTGATTTTATAGCTTGAGTTCTATTTGGTGTAACTAACCTAATTTTTAAATGTATATCAATTTGAAATTTCCAAGAGCCGTTCGTGGACAGTCTTATTTTTAATTTGTATCTACAATGAAAATATAGGCAGAAATTTCTACCCCAAAAAACATTTCTGCAATGCAATTGGCTTTATTAACATTTATAATCCCTTTACCCATCTTGCTCAGGAGTCCTCTCTTCTTCTTCACACAATTGTTGGCCAAAGAGCCTTCTTCTATGCAGCTCATGCTGTTTGGAAAAGTCCTTGAGTAGGATTATCAAAGCTACTTACCAGGTCCAATTCCCATTTTAATGATAACGGGGCATCCAAGTCCTTTAGGTGACTTTGAAAATCAGTCTCCTGTTTTTAATCAATTAAAATCTAATTTGAATACATATCTTTTTCTCCCAGGGCAACACCTCTCAATTTTTCTCTTTCTTTCTGTTTGCTTCCATTCTTCCTTTCTGTAATAGCACTACTTAACGCTCTAGACTATTTTGGAATACTTTGCATGAAAGCAGCTATAGCAAATAAACTTGTTTCTCATCCACTTCCAATCATCACATAAAATTTGCCAATTTCCATCTGGCTGATCTGGTCAATCTGCCAATATTGCCATTTTTGTGAATAAATAATTTGAAATTTACAAGAACAAATTCTATGAGCGAAAAAGTAGAACTAAACAATGTGTATAACAGAAACAGATGTACCTATTATAGTATTACCCAAGATCTAGACTGGAGACAACATGGATAAAATTAATACATTAATAAATTAATTTGAACATGCTTGACTTATTTTTTTAGCATCACTTGTGTTATTTTTTGAGAGTAAAAATAAAATTCAAACTTTATAACATCAAACTTGCTAAGCAGTGATCATACCATCAAAAACTCCGCATTCCCACCACTATAAAAATAATTAAGCTGATGTTACATATTTCCAAACATAGCTGACAGCAGCTTTTAACTCAGATGCAGTAACCTCTTACGATGTAAAATTCAGCACTAAAACTAACTGATATATTTTGTATCAAACTTTAATTGGTTTCCTGAATGACATTTTAACACAATAATGCCAGGATCAATAGCTGCTGTCCAGCCTGTATTAGCGGAGTAAACATTAAGTTCTTATGTTCCTTTCAGAAAGTACAAAAGTTACTTTAACTTGAAGCCATATGGCCTGGAGACATGTTGATATATCTCAGCAATAAAGGGTTATATTACAGAAGGACTGTGTAGAGGAGATCAGAAAGGCTAGGTTGGCTACTTGACCAGTGTCACATCACTGAACTCCATGTAAAGTGTCTGAACAAAGTGACATGAACTCATCTGTGACCACTGTCTAGAAGCTGAGACCTTTAACAATGGCAGCACCTGCCAGATCCCCGTTCTCCTCCCCAATAAAGTTACCAACAGCCCCCTCACTGTTCTGTCATGTGCCTGGCACAAGGCCCCTATTGTTACGATCCACTCTCACTCCAATAATTTCTCCTCTAAATGACACTGCAACACCACAGGTCATTTCAAGGGGACTGAAAAGAAAGATTTTGCATCTGTTTTGAGTTGTAGGCACCAGGGGGGAGGGAAAAAAAGGGGGGGAGGGGATTCAAAACCCCTTGATAGCTGGCAAATGGTAATAGCAAAATGTCTCTATTGTTTGTGTCTGAACAAACAACCATACTACATGAGAGTTTTTATTGTCCTCAAGGCAATCTGCCACAAATGTTCCCCTTTGCCCATACTCTACAAAGAAGAATAAAAAAACCCCACCACAATAGTCACAGTTAGAAAATCTTAGTGAGAGTTTAATGACCAGCTACCAACTAATGGCTGGTGGCTAACATATGGCAGCGCTTGGCCCCTTCACATATTGATTAAAAATAATTTGAAACGTAACGTCAAGTTTGTTTGACAAGGTTCCAGTTTCTCAGCAGCCACTTAACGGTTATAAAACGGAAGGGGGAAGGCTTAAATGCTAACCCAAGGCAGAGCAGTTACAAATTCATTGTCACATTACATAATTTAGTGTATTACATTCACCCAAGGTTAAAGCCAACACTTTTTCACCCCCTCACATTGTAAGATTTGCTGATTTGGAAACGGCAAAGCAGCTCCATGCAAATTGCAAACTTTTCAAAGATTATTTTATTACAATCAACATTTGTGTATAATGAAAATAAAGTATTTTATTTTAGTCACACAAAATCAATGAAAACGACGGCACAATTCTATTCTTATGTTCCCCGACCACTACTGACATATTTATACACATCTTTGTGTCTTTTTCTGGCTTGATAAATGTTAGAAGCTCGGGCATTTCAGATAATTGTTTTTACTGAATGGATTTAAACAAAGTCTAACTGGATTACTTTTTATTTGCTTTCAAAAACAGCCGCATGCACTCTAAAAAATAGATCAGATAACAGCATATAGAGTACAGTATCTGTGTCCACCAAGAATCAGATGTGCAGCCAAACACAGTCAAATTAAACAATTTGCAAAAGGAGCAAAAAAGTTTTGGCATTGTGTTGTGAATGCCAGTCATTTGAAAGCGAAGCAAGACAAATCCACAAAATGAGAATCTAGATTCTGAACCTGGCCAAAATCTGGGAAGCAACATCACCTAATGGATAGCGCACTGGACTGGGAATCAGGAGCTCTGCATTCTATTGCTGGTTTGATCATTGACTTACTGAGTGACCTTGAGCAAGTCACTTCACTGCTCTTTGCCTTTATTTCCCCTCCTACCCTTTGTCTGTCATGTATGTTTCAATGGTAAGCTCCAGGACTGTTTCTTACCATGTGTTAGTGCAGTGCTTAGCAATGGGACTCCAACCTTTCATCAGTCCTCTAGGCACTACTGTAATACAAATAATAAAGTGTTCAACGCAGAGGTGTTGGTTGAGATCCATCTTTCTTTTGCATTTCAGAATTTCAAATGGCTGGTATTATAAAGATGAAGAATACTTGTCAGACTGGGAAATATTGAGCCCAACTACTCCATCGGATACAGGGTGCAGTGAGCACTTAGATGTGACCCCTGAGCTCAGTACTCAACCCCAACAGTGTGCCAGTAGCTGGGCCGATGCTCAGCATTTGCCCTTTAAAGGATCTTTATCTGGATTATAAACTATTTAGGCTGTAGGTAGGAAGAATCATTTTGTGATTACAGTGCTTTTTTCAGTTGCTTCAAATAATAAATAAAACAACAAAAGTGATCCGCAAAGGATTTTTAATGGGTTTAATCTGATTGCTTGAACCCATTTTTTGTTATGAAGTATTTTTTATTCATAGGGTTTTTCTATGCTGCCCATCACTACAGTATATGAGGGCCAGATTTTCAAAGGTATTTTTGCACCTAAAGATACATGAGCACATGTGGCCACAGGTGCCTAAGGAGGTTAGGTGCCTATCTCTCATTGAAATCAATGGGTGTTAGATACCTAAACCAACATCATTGTTTTTAAAATTCCCACTTAGTGACTAACTACATTTTTAGATGACTTAAAACCTTTGAAAATGCGGCCCAGAGTGCCTAACATTAAGGAGTTTATCCTCACAATGCTCCTATGCGGCAAGGAAGCATTATTGTTGCATTTTACCCATGGGAAACGGAGACACAATAAGAGTCTTGTCCAAGGTCACACAGGAAAGTCTGTGTCAGCAGCAGGATTAGAACGGAGATCTCCTTGATTCCAGTTCAAAGCCGTAACCATAAGCTCATCCTTCCTTTCAAACAGTTGTTTTTATTTATTTTAAATGAAAAGAGTGGTAGGAAGGGGTTCTGCTTGTTTTACTTTAGAAATATTAGGAATGTCAGCTCTGGTCTTCCCTGGTCTTGGACATCTTTCTCTCAGGGCATCTTTCTCTCTTACTGTGCACTCTCACCCTTCAGTTGATGGGGAAGAGTGCTGAGAACCTTTAAATAAAAATAAACCATTGAGTTTATAACAGCTTGACTAAAAATCTTTTGCACCCTCCATTGCTCAGTTTCTACTCTCTGGACTTTTGCAATTCACCTTTGAAGTGCAGCTAGAATAAACTGCCACACAATAAGCTAAGAAAAATGGATCTCTCAGTCTCCATTCAAGCCATAGATTATTTTAGGATCTGACTCTGTCCTGTAAAGAAGCCAAAAGTCTCCAGTCTTTGGCAGTTTCCTTTAAAGCAACATTTCTCTTTCCATGGAGAAATGTAAATATGAGTTTCTTTGATAATTAAGCAATCTATCAAGTTCTACATTGATGTTAGGAAAAGCAGAAGAGGTTTTCATGTCAGGCAGGAGGTCCAAAAATTTTGGGCATTCTGAAAAATTGAAAAATAAATTGCTTTGGGGCAAACCAAAAACAAATTTAAAAAAAAATCAGCAAATTGAAAAAAAAATCATTTAAACTTGAAACAAAACATTTTGTTCAACATGAAACAAAATAATTATTTTTTATTTTGATCATTTTTCATGTTTTTTTAATTTTTTAATGAAATAATCAAAATGTTTCTTTCTGAAAATGTCAAAACAAAACATTTCAATTTTTTTTTAGAATATTTGAACAGTTATTGAGGTTATTTTGGTTTTTTGGGGGGAGGTTGCTGCGTTGACAAACAAATTCAGCAAAATCAGCACAAATTGGCAAAATGTCATTGAATCTGCTTTTTTCATCCAAAAAAAGTTTTGTTTGAAAAATTTTGCCCAGCTCTACTCAAAATACCCTTTGCATTACAGTAACTAAAACCAGGGGCATGTATACAATGTCCTCCTCTCAATACACTTGTGTAATGCCGCCAGGGCGGCGGGAGCCACCCCTGAATGCCTCTGAACATCCGTAGGTGTTGCATGCACACATTCTGAAGGATGAGTAGTCTCCAGAGTATTCCTGCAGTTAAAATTAAATAAGATCTTCTGCCTGGAGAGAAGAACATACAGCTCTAAACTGCATTTGGGGCTATTCTCTTCTATTCAGGTTCTTATATTAGGTCCAGCATCGTGATACCTGAATGCTTTATCATAGCAAATATTTCCCAGGGAAAAAAGACTGATTAAAGAAGCCATCACTTCAAAATAGCTGCAACTGAACAGGATGTCAGACCTAATCCTGCAAGTTGCTGAGTGTCCCCGGGACAATGTTCTTATTGGTTCAGTAGGATCCAGGGGCACTGAGCTCCTTCCAGGATGGTGGCCATTAAGAGCTAAGGACCCTCAGCCCTTGCATTATTGCTGCCATTTGTAAAACTGCTTCTACCGTAGATACTTTATGGCTACCTAGGGTTTTGGTTTTTTTTAACAACATGTCAAGTGGAGGGCTGTTGACCTGAACTCTGCTATCTTTCTTAGCAATCTGATTAACATATGGACACACTCTGCCTCACTAAAAACAGGAAATCAATTTGAAAGACAAGACAAATATTATTTGCTTTCTTCCCATCTGCTGTGATATGTGAACACGCCTGCCTTCAGCAGCGATACAGAGTTATGGATTTAGGATATTTATAGTGCATGTGCTGTTATCAGCACAGTTATCAAAGGGCTGTAGGAAGCAGAGTTTGACCCTACAGGCTATTTAAATATGCAGTCACTTTAAAAAATGTCAGATTTTCTTATTCAAGGTGACAGCAATACTATTTCATGTCATGCCTAAAGATACCATTTCCTGTTTTGCCTTCTACTTCTGTTTGATTGCAAGTCAAATTAAATGTAATTTTAAAAGGTCTCTCCTGCCCACACAGTGACCCCAATGCACTTCCAAGCTACTGCTTTGACCTTTTGTCTCTGCAATAAGGTGGCTTTCATAGTTTGTACACAGTGGGGTGTCTTGCATTTCTAGAAGCAGTGCAGAAAACCAAAAGGATGCCTTACTCTGCAACAAACTGCATGGCTGTACCTTAAACAGACAAGGTAAAAAAAGACACTTTGAGGGGGCCAGTACATCCAGCTAACTACAAAGAGATAGCCCTGTATTTCCCAGCAGAATCCTGGGCTGTAATGGGCATCAAATGCAAAGCACTGCAATAACATTCAAACAATAATTTTCTTAACATAGCCGCGATCCAACAAACCCTTGCTCATGTGAGCAGTTCTTACTCACCTGAGTAATTCTTTTAAAAATCAACGGGACTACTCAAGTGAGCAAGTACTACTCATTGGAGTAAGGATTACAGAATTAGCCTCACACCTGTCACTCTGAGCCATGGGAATTGACTGCTTTGCGCGTGCAGAATCCCACTGACCTCACGGGGGCTTTGCATAGGCTGAAGAGCGGCCCACACGGATCAGACTGTCGTTTTACCAAGTCTCATGATTTTAACACAAGTTTCATTGACATTCGATATTTTTCCTTAAAGCTCCAGCTCCTGAAGTCAAGTGCTTAATTAAGAATCTAAATTTCCCTTTTTTATTTGAAATACCCAGAAGGCATAGTCCTAGTCCTCATATTTGCAGAGGAAAACTTGAAAAGATGAAGCCTAAAGGATCAAAAACCAGAAGGGAAATGAAAAGAACCCCAAATGTATTATTTTTCATTTTCAAGGTAAACTCCTGATTTTGGAGGGTCTGACTCATGGATCCCATGATTAAAAAAACATAACAGCTCTTCAAGCAAAACCACAGGCCACATGAGCAGGTAAATGAAAACCAGTGCCAAAAGGAAACACTAAGTACACAGGGAGCACATAATGGATATGTAACTAACCATACCAGGACCTACAATACACACACACACAAAAATCCCTTCCAACCACATAAAACTAAAAGGAAAACAAAAATGTCCAATTCTTATTAAAGATAATGCCAGATATTATTATATATTAGTAGCAATAGTACTGCTAGGTCTCAGTCAGGATTGTTATTGGGTTTGCACAGCACCAGGCAGACACTGTCCCTGCCTCAAAGAGTTTGCAGTCTAAGCTGACTCCCTGGAGAGAATCTGCAGTCTGCATCCTCCCCTTCAGCAGCCTGCCCAGACTGAATTGGGCTGCTTCCTTTTATACTCTCCCTCCAGGCTGAGCATGCATGGAAGAGTCGGAGGGGTGGGGCTTCCTCGGCCTGCAAAAGCACAGCTAACCCTTTACACTTTCCAGGAGTGGTTAAAGGCCTACCCTCCTAATTTATACATCCTTCATTCACACCCCACTGCTTGTCCTTCACACCCCATCAGGAAATGTAGGTGTAGATCTTCATAATATGATACTTCTCCTTGCTTACATTCTTTGATGAGCAGTTAAATAGATAATATTGACATTCAACCATCATCACTGGCATATGAATTAATACCACTTGAAATAATTCAGGTAATTTTAACTCAAAGTTATTGTTTCAGGCTCTTTGCAAACTCAGGCAGACATTTCGACATTGGTTCCACTCACTTCATGTTCTGAAAATTTTCTCTTCAACCATAATATCTAGAGACAATTTTTTTAAATGAAAGCTGAGAGGCTTGAGAAGTCTGCCTGTGACTCCCCCATATAATCCTTCTTACCCTCCCTCCCCCAGGAGGAATGTCCCCTACTTTGGGATAGATAACTATAAATCATGAACTCTTCAGACATTCAACAAATACTTCTGAATAGTGAATACATTTGAGAAAAATCCCAAGTTGTTGGAAGACAAGTCAAACCCCCCCACCCCCAAGATAGATTAATTGAATAAACTCTTTGCTAAGAATTATTTGCCCACTTATAATCATAAGCTCTTGATGAAGTGTGTAAATAATATACATGCTGTATAAATATTGCACGTGTACCACATGGTTTGGACACTAGACTGGGACTCAGGAGATCTGTCTCCCTGGCTCTACAATCAAGTCATCTGATTTGTCTGTGACAGAGTTTCCCATTTTTTACAAATGTGGAGAACAAGTTTCCTACCTTACAGAGGTGTTGTGCAGAAGAACCCATTGGGGCAGGTTCATCCCTGCATCATCAGTGAGAGAGAGGCAACTTGTGCTTCCCCAATTAAAAGACAGCCAGGGGCCTGTAGCAATGGGAGCTGATGAATAGCCAGCAAAAAAACTGGAAGAACCAGCTCTGCCAACCCTGTGCCAGAGGCACTCCCATGGGGAAACAAGGCTTATGCCCGACCTATAACTCCTTTGCATGAGCTTAGTTGGCACAAAAGGGCTGCCGGGAAATGTTGAACAAGGCCTTTAATGTTTGTGAGTGCCACAAGGTGAGCTAGCCCTTTAAGGGATTTGGGCACAGCCCCAGCTATGATTTGTCAAGTGGTCCCAGAATATGGGTTTAGGCTTAGGATGGTGGTTGAATCAGGCATTACATGATGGTAGTCTGGGGGCAGGGCTTCTTATTACAGGGTCCTTGGTCCCTCAGAGAAGGGAGGCTTCTGTGGAAGATCAGGCGCTAGGAGGAACCTAAGGGAGGTCTCTCCAGAGTAGCCCAGAGTCTGGAATAGGGCCTGCAGATCTCCTCTGTCAGAGGGATATAGAGAGCTGAGACCTGGAGCGTGATGCACTTATGCATGGGTAACTGGGAAAGAGACAGACCTGCAGGGAGGCTCCTGCAGGTGATCCAGAAGGGCCCAGGATCAGAAAGAGAACTGGGCAAGGAGCTCTCTCCACACCACCCAGATATAAAGGTCTAACTGGAGCAAACTTCAGTGATGAGCAGGGGCAGGAACAGAAGCTCTCCATACCTGCCAGAGAGAGAATCTGTCTGTAGCTACCTGCAGTAAGGGACAGGAGCAACAGTCTTAAGAGGGAAGAGGCTTGAGGAAACTCCAGGCAGCAGGACCTGGGTTTTAGAAAGCACTGCAGAGCCCAGCAAAGAGTGAAGAAACTATGGAGTAGGGGGAGAGACTTATTTTGATTTAAGATGACATTTGAACTGTGATGTTTTAATATACTGAACCCCAGGAAAGGGGTGTTATTTGACTTGCAAGCAGCTGGGTGCAGTTTTTAAGAATCCCAAGAAGGGGAAATTAATGCAGCAGCAGAGTACAAAGCCAGACCAGGTAAATGTTATCATGGAAACCTCCTCTCCAATCCTCTTGCCCCAACTGGAAGCAGCATGTAATAGGAAATCCTAACATCTGAAAAAGCACATCTGGTATCCATAATGTTTGCAAGTTAGACAAGGGTTCGTATCAGCCTTTTACACCAAATTCTTCTCAACTTCCTCATTTTATGTCTTATCTTTTCAAGGTGTGTCCATCTCTCCCCTGTTTATACCCTTCAGCCACATGAATTATAACGGTCACCCTGACAGCTTTGCACAGTGACACTTTCTGGAGGATATGCCTATTGCTAGTGAAAACTGTGTTCAGTAAAGCAGGATACATTATCCTTCCCAGTAGTTCAGATGTATATGGTGAATGGGGATATCCAGTTATAATAGCTCATAGTAATGAAAAAAGAATATTGGAAGGAAGATAAATCCCCATGATTCAGGGCATAAGGCAATCTCTAACAATTAGTGGTAGGGGGTGATTACTCCACATTCACATGTATGAGGTTTCTTGCATGTTCCTTTGCAGCATCTTGTGCTGGCCACTGTTGGAGACAGGATGCTGGATCAGATGGACCTCAGGTCTGATCCTCTATGTCAATTCCAGAGTTATTCTGGAGCAAGAGAAGGAGCATTATTCATCCCTGGACTAAGTGCTCAAGAGAAAGGCGGGTATGTCTATACTGTAATAGAGTTTCATAAAACAATCTGACATACAATAAGAAATGTTATCATGGCCTTACCACTGAAATACATTCCTCTGGTCCTCCACATCCTCTGGACATTCCCTACCTCCAAGTCCGTTCCTTCTTACAAAACACATCTCCCACCAAGCATAGGCTCTCAGATACTACAGCAATGAGGACCACTTAAGTACCTAGATAAGATTAAATCTTACTCACCCTGATTCTTGTTGCCTTCTATCCGTATCCCCTTTTTTATGTTGTCTATTTAGCTTGCAAGACCTCACCCCAGGGACCATATTTTATGCAACTGACAGACAATTACAAACACATTGTTTTGGCTGTACAAATAACTAACAAATAAAATGATAACCATAGAAACTATATCTTCCTCTGTGTTCTGTACAGCCACCAAGCATGCCGCGGGGACTTACTCCATAATAAATCATGGTGAGCCAACTCCTAGAGACCTTACTCAGATTTTCCTCAGTTCTTGCTCAGGCAAACTCCCATTAATACCAAGGACTGAGTAGAATCCCAGAAAGAATCTCCATATTCAGCCCAACCAGAATTACCAGTACCTATGTGGTGAATATTTGGGATATTTTGGGGCTGATCTGCAGTGTTTCTATCCATTTGTGCTAAACACACTTCAAGTTATGTAATGCCGTTGAATGATGCCTAGAGCCCCCAACTGCCCAAACATGTGCTGCCTACTTTTTAAACCCACGTAATTCTCTTCACAAATTACCTTGAAGTATCGGTGTCCTGAAGTTTCAAGAAATACCAGAGATACTTTCCCTGACTCAATGTGTGTTCCTTGTTCAGACAGAGGGCATTTCACAGGAGTCAGTGGAACAGAAACATAAACAAACCTCTGTGCCCTAGTTAGGCCTCTGAACAGGAATGCCAAACACCTCCTCCTGCTCGCTGTCACTGATACCTGCATCCCCATGGGTCACTGCTGGTGGCCGCAGCTTTTAATCACATGCTGGGCCGCCAATGATTTATCACCCTTTAATAGTTTTTCTGTTGAAAATTCCCAGTTGGCGGCTCAGCCCTCCTAGTGCAGCATTGCTCTGGGAGCGTCAAAACCAAAGCAGGAAAATATCCTATAAGTGTCAAAGGGGGATTCAATGCTATTTATGACAAATATCGGTCACTCACAGACATTTTCAGGAAATAATTAGTGGCACCATAACTGTCCTTCAGGGTTATTCAAGGGCTATAAAGCTAAATACTTTAATTCTTGTCTAATACTTGCAATAGTGAGCCTTGATAATTATTGCTTACTGCACCGTACATTTAAAAAAATCCAGTGGATCCTGCTAATGGAGAACCCCTGTTTACAGTGAAGTTCCAAATTGCTTCAGTGGATTTTCATTCCAACTACAGTGAATAGAAACTCTGCTTAAAGGACAAATCTTGATTCTGCCAAAGTGAAAGGATGTTTTGCTATTAATCTCAAGAGGACCAAGTCTGGCTCACAGTGAAGCACTGATTCAGCTCTTTTCATCCACTGAACTCATAGGTGAGTATTGTTACTCCCATTTTACAGTTGAAGAGTCATCACAATAGAGGCTGAGATTCCACAGTTTCTCAATGTTTTTAGGATCGGAAATAATTATGCTAACTGTATCACATTATTTGTGGGAAATACAGACTATGCAATGGTGACCATTGTGCCATCAGCATTCAGTTCTTCCACAGCATTCTGCATGTTACTGTTGTGATACAGTAATGAAATGCCATATTCTCCAAGGCATGTTTCACTAGGGTGACCAGATGTCCCGTTTTTATAGGGACAGTCCCATTTTGGGGGACTTTCTTATATAGGCGCCTATTACCCCCTACCCCCTGTCCCGTTTTTTCACAGTTGCTGTCTGGTCACCCTATGTTTCGCTACTAACCACCCTCTTTTAGTAGCTGCCCCGGTACCTCTGCTCCTTTGCTATAGAAGCCACTGAGGAAAGTAACAAGATACAGTTTACGCTGCTCTCAGTTTAAACCTGAAGAGGGAAGAAATCAGACACATTAGAAGGCACAACACTAAATGAAGATATACACACATCAATTTTTTTTATGAAGATGGGAGAAATAAGGGGCACCATGACTCTTTAACCTCAGCCCACAGGATTACATTGCAAGGCCAGCTAGGAAAACTGCAGCTAATACTCCACAAACAGGGGCTGCAGCCCTTGACTCAGCAGACTAGCAGCAGACTGCTGATTGGACATCTCCTAGCATAAAGCTTCCTGTTCCTGCCACACCCCCTTACCCGAACAACTGGTTTGTAGGCCTGCTGATGATGAGACCCCTGAGAGGAAGTTCCTGTCTTCTTTCCTGGCTCCCGTTCCTTGTTCCTGTTACCATGTCTTGTTGCTGCCTCCTTGCCCTAACTCCAGTTACTGACTCCAGCTTGACCCTTGGCATTACTCCTGGCTATGGCTTTGGTGCAACTTCTCACTCTGGCTGTGACCCTTGGTGTGATGCCTGACCCTGCCTCTACTCTGGGCCCCAGCCACTAGGTTGGACCTCCCACATTATGGGCTCTGACACTCACTGAATCAATACACTTTAACCCCTCTGTGACTCAACTTCCCATTCCGTAAAACTGGGATAAAAATTATACCTACCAACCTCCAGGGGCTGAGGGGAGTCTAAACTTGTTAATTTGTGGTAACACCACATTTGGGATCCTCATATGGAAGAGGCTAAAGAGTGCAAAGGATTCTTGTTACATGAAGAAGCTGTATTCTTGTCCTTATAGTAGCCTCTATGGCCTTGATTTCAAGGTGCTGAGTATCCACAGTGTTAATTAAAGTGATATGGGGTTCAGGGTGACCACCACTTCTGAACATCAGGGTCTATACATTATAGAAGACCCCCAACTGCGTTCCTGCTTAGCAAAATACATATCTGTCTTACAGGGGTGTTGTGAGACGTAATAAGTTACAGTCTGGAGAGCAGTGTGAAAATGGCCGAGTACTATATGAGTGCTGTACAAACGTTAATAAATCCTCACAACGCCACTGTGGAGAACCACCCCCATTTTACAGATAGGTGAACAGACATCCAATAAGTCCAGTAAATCCACGTTCAACCCCAGATTAGAATTTAGGAGTGCCTGGCTCCCAGTCTCCCGCTCAGTTATCTCGATCACCGTGCTTCACCTATATGGTCAATCAATTTACAGGCCATTAAAGGGGAAGAAGTTGAATAATTATGTTGGATAGATGCACTTATCTGCTTGTACACAGAGAATCAATACCATTTGGGTATACTGGAATAGCAGCATGAGGGCCCTGAGTGGGAACAGGTGTCAAGCAAATACTGTATGTACATATAAGAACAAGGGTAGATCATAACCCTTACAAAGCAAATGCCTTTTCCTTACAGTTTTGCTGCTCATCATAGACTGAGATGGAAGTGCTAAAAGCTTAAGTTAATACACAAGAGGCTTGTTTATTGTATTGTACAGACCAAGGAGGAATTTCCTGCACATGACGCCAAAAGTGCACAAAAATTCCTCTTAAGTCTGTGGAGAGCATTGAACAGACCATCCTCTGTATTAGCTTATTTCTCGCATATCTGTGTTTCAAATTTTAACACAGCTGTGGAAAAAACAAGATGCCAATAATCTTGCCAATTGGGCACTTAAATATCAAGGAAGAGGGGAAGATTGGATAGGGGATGAGTTTGCTGGGGGAAATTCTAGTGTCAGACTTAAATGATATCACTCTTTGCTGTCTCCATCACGATTTTCCAGAACCGGATTATAGTGATGACAGATTCCATTCCAAAACTCCCAGGCAGCTCTTTACATAGATGTTAGCAGAACAAAAGCATTACATGAGATTTCCTCTCTCCCTCAAACAGCATTTGATGTTCTCTAATCCTCACCTTGGGAAAAGCATTCAAGAGCCATATGGGCTTGCTGAAATCACACAGGATGTCTTGTCTCAGAGTTAAACCTTATGAATTAAGGATCGGGGGAAAGGCGGGGGGAGGGGGAGAGAAGATTGTGTCTTCAAATCAATTGCTTTCCTTCCAGGAGGAGGGCATGTACACACTCCATGCAGGTGCAATCAGAAGATTCTCTACACTAGACCACACATATAACTTAGGATCTGCCCATTAGGAGGGGGAAAAAATGGATAAACTCTGGCTGCTTTTCTTAGGTGATCTTTTGAGATCATTCTACCAGGGAATCAGAAAGAAATGTTGCATTGACTCTTGTGAGATGCTGCTCTTTGCCTATGAGTCTTGCATGGATTTCTGATTGTGCTATCTGAACTCCAAAAACCATGCCAAACAAATGTATTGTAAAATACAGTCATTTTGCTACCTTAGTTTTGAGATTTTTTTTATTTCTTTCCTTTAGAACAAGAGAGAAATTCTGAGTAGGAGAGACTATTCATTTTGAAATAAGAGTGTGCTGTTGGTCAATTGGAAATTGTTACAATATTGAACATAAGCTAAGAGAAAAAAGAGAAATATTTAAAACTTATCTTTTATTTCATCTTTGAAAATAAAGTGCTCAGATTATACAGAATTGTGACTAGAGCTGGTCAAAAAATGGTGGGAGAATCAAAAAAAAAAAATCAGCAAAATATTATCCCCACTTTTCATCAAAATTTGAAATTTTGATGAAAAAGTTCATTCAAAAAAATCAAAATTTGAACCAGATCTAAGTGTATCTAGAATTGACTGAGTTATTCATAACAATTTCAAATAATTTAGTTTCCTTTTCTTGTTGTGACATCAGACATCCATTTTTATTAATTTATTATAAGTAATTCACTGAATGTTTTATGTAAACATACTACAATTTATGAATTGATGGCCTACTATGTCACCTCACTGTTTGGAATCTGATGTCTGATTGGTCATCTAAGACGTGGTATTGTTCACTCTCCTTTTGTTGACTGCCAAATGGACTAATAGCTTTCAAGACAACTGCATGAAAATTTCCACCTTGAATTCTGGTGTAATAAAGGTTTGGTAAAATAGGCAAGTTCATGCATGCAATTGCATGCATCTAATTTTGAAAACATGACAAAAACCACCAAAAAATACCACCTCCAGGTTAGTTTCTAGTTACCATTTTAAATTTTGTCTTTAAAATATGTCTGAAGATAAAGAAACAAACCTCTCTCTCTCTCTCCTCCGCCTCTCACTAATGTTCCTGTCTATTGGCATTCATGTAACAGAAAATGAATAAAGCTCAGCAGGTGGTGTTGAAAAGAACCCTCCACATTTGCCATTTCTTAAAGCCAGAGGCCTACAAGGGCAGCCTTGTGGGGCATTATCCAAGTAGTTCTCATTGCTCCTGGTACTGCATTTGAAAGTTTAGATTTCTCACAAAGCTTGCACTTAGCTCCTTACACCAATGAAAGCCACTTAGCATTAGAGATAGAACCAAATTGCACCATTCAGATATGGACTTAGATTCAAATATCTCCAAAGTTCATATCCAGGGTTTGGTTCAAACCCACCTCTGCTTCTTACTGTTCTCATCACTCCCCTCGGTTGTGTCAGTTTTTATACTCTTGTATTTCTGCAAAAAGTTGTAAATGGGTCTTGATTTATGGTATTGATATTATCATGTAGTCTACCCGCCATATACTCAGACTTTTTGGACACCTTTTTTGTTATTCCTATGACATCTCAGTTCTCCAAGATCCATAAGAGTGGACAGCATACCCATAATTCTTTACAAAGGTCAAGGTAGCAAGGAACATATACTGCTAGAGAAAAGTTCAGTACCTTTAAATGCAAGCAAAGCATAAATAGGCATGTCATTGCAAGCAAAAACAGTTTCACATCTTGGGAAGTTTGAGAAGCAGACAAATGACATGGCTAACTTTTTTCTTCTGGATGTCCTCATATAATTGGTCTTGAGCTGGGAACTTTGCATTCCAGCAGGAGCCTGGATTAAAGAGCTAGAATAACAACAGTAAGCCATCAATCTTTAGGCTATCTATCCATCCTATCTACAACCATTTGTATCAGCTATTAGCTGTGTCGTAACTCAGCCAAAGAGATCATCTTTCAAAGAGAAAAACATTCATTAGATCTTTTCATTCATTCCCTCTTTTCCTTTGCTAATTCCCATCTATTATTCCCACAGTGCCTGCAATGAAATCCCATGCTCATTTGTTCAGTCATATTTATATGCCCTGTTACTCAATGTCAGAAGGAAGCGCTCACTGCTTTTTTCTCCTAATGTGATTGCCTACAGAATGACTTCAAATGCGAATTTACAAAGAATTGCAGCTCATAATTAAATGTTTAGTGATGCATGCAGTGCAAGCACAATCACTCTGGGCTTGATTCTCATTGACACTAAGGCCCCTTTACACTGTTCTGGCAGTGCAATTGGAGTGGCTCTACGTTTACACCCACTTTCAGGATTCTTTCACACTGTCAAAGTGGTTTGTAATTTATCCAAAGCTCTCATTTAGTGTGCTCTGGTGAAGAATTCTCCTGCTGAGCTGGTAAGGCTAATAACAAAATTTATATTATGCCTTTCTTCTTAGCATCTTAATGTGCATTAAAAGCAGACTTCTCAGAAGCACCCGTGTGATTTAGGAGCAGTCAGTCAATCAATGAGACCTGTGCTCCTCAGTCTCTAAGGCCTTGGCTACACTTACCAGCTAGTTCGACGGCTGGAAATCGAAGTTCTGGGTTCGACTTATCGCGTCTAGTCTGGACGCGATAAGTCGAACCCGGAAGTGCTTGCCGTCGACTGCGGTACTCCAGCTCGGCGAGAGGAGTACCGCGGAGTCGACGGGGGAGCCTGCCTGCCACGTGTGGACCAAGGTAAGTTCGAACTAAGGTACTTCGACTTCAGCTACGTTATTCACGTAGCTGAAGTTGCGTACCTTAGTTCGAATTGGGGGGGGTAGTGTAGACCAAGCCTTAGGCACTTCTGAAAAATCCCACCCTTCTGTGGTTCTTATTACTGTAGCATCTGAATGCTTCACATTCTTTAATCAACACAAATCCCCTGTGAGGAAGGGAAGTATTATTATTAGGACCCTACCAAATTCATGGCCATAAAAAATGCATCATGGACCATGAAATCTTCTTTTGTGTACTTTTACACTATACTATACAGATTTCATGGGGGTGGGAACCAGGGTTTTTTAAACTGAGGGTCCCAACCCAAAAGGGGGTCACAATGTTATTGTGGGGACGGGGGTCACAGTATTGCCACTCTTACTTCTGCACTACCTTCAGAGCTGGGTGTCCGGAGAGTGATGGCTGCTGGCCGAGGACCCAGCTCTGAAGGTAGCAGCACAGAAGTAATGGTAGCAATACCATACCATGCCATCCTTACTGCTGCTGGCAGCAGTGCTGCCTTCAGAGCTGGGCTCCCAGCCAGCAGCCGCTGCTCCCCAGCCTCCCAGATCTCAAGGCAGTGCCGCCACCAGCAGCAGGGCAAAAGTAAAGGTGGCAATACCACAACCCCCCCACAACAACTTTGTGACCCCACCACCACACAACCCACCTTTGGATCAGGACCCCTACAGGTACAACACTGTGAAATTTCAGATTTAAATATCTGAAAATTATGAAATTTATGGTTTTTAAAATCCTATGACTATGAAATTCACCAAAATGGACCATGAATTTGGTAGGACCCTAGCTATTATCCCCTATTTTATGGATGATGAGCTGGTGCACAGAGAAACAAAAGTGATTTGCCAAAGGTCACACAGACAGGGAAGTGAACCTGGGTCTCACTAGTTCCAGGCTACCACCCTTCCTCCTCTACCATATAAGTATTAGTGAGTCTTACAATATTCTGCATGGCACAGAAATATCCCCATTTTACAAATGGATAAACTGAGATACAAAGCGAAAAAATAATGCCTAAAGTTAGGTTCTGAAACCCACATTTGAACATCTAAATGAGAGACTTAATTTTCAAAAGCACTGACTACCTAGCAGCCCCCACAGAAAACATGGATTGGGATTTCTGGGAGTGTTTTCTAATGATTTATAAGATTAAACCAACTTGTTCATGTCAATTAGAGCTGCTGATTGCTCAGCACTTTTGAAAATCAAGGCACACATTTAGGTGCCTAAAATTTGGATTTAAGAGTCAAATGTTAAGTACCCAGTTTTTAACATCTTGGTCTACATGACTTGATCAAAGTCACAGAAAAACAACAACATAGGAGTTGGAAGTGATAACTGACTAGAAAACACTCCCCAAAATCATAACAAGCATTAATATTTTTTTATAAAGAACTCTGGTTAGCATTTTTTAAAGGATGTCTTATGTATGATTGAAGTATTAAACATGGGTCTAGCCACATCCCTTGGTATTCAAATGTGCCAGTACTGACCAATCACTGCTACTTAATGGTTCTGCCTCTAAAATAATCATAATCAGACATTAGAGCACTGAGAAAGCTAAAAAGAATTTTAAGAGCTGGAAAATGATTTTTATTTCCAGTCTGGTCTGAGTACTGTACATTCATTGTAATTCTGAATGCAATGTGACCCGTGAAACTGGCAGCTCTCCCACCCATAACGTCTTAGAGATGTTTGTAGTAGATATTTTAATGGCCTGATGACAAAATTATTCAGAAATATATCATTTTGACAATGTGCTTGCTTCATATATTAAGCAAAAAATATGTTTAAATAATACTAAGAGACAGACTTAAGTCCAACAAAGCCAAGAAAATTAAAGCAAAGGAAGCTATTTCCCATCACCCCTTAATACACCCCAATAATCCACACACTTCTGCCTAGGTATTATAGGGACATGCCCATCATATACAATATATAGGCATGATGATTGAATTCCTGGTTCCATTAACGTCAATGGGAGTTTCGTCATTGGCTTCAGTGGGACCAGAATTTACGCCATGTCACAAGACAATGGGGGAGTAGTAGCCTTGGGGCTAAATATCCTTCCATCATATTATTTTTAAACTGTTTTATTTGTATTTTATAATTTGTTATTGTTTGAAATAAATTGTTTGAACAGAGGAATACACAGAGGATTTGAGATATATGCATAGATTTTTAAGGACAGAAGGAACCATTATGCTCATATAGTCTGATCTGCATAATAAAAGTCATAGAATTTTATCCAACACACCCTGCAGGGTAGGAAACTATTTTTCTATATTCCTATATATCTACAGCAGTGGACTGCTTATAAGAGGAGCACTGGAAGCACAACACCGGTGCTTCAGACTCTGGATTAGAGCTAGTCAGGAATCCTTCAACAAATTATTTTTCATCAAAACATGCTGATTAGTTGAAACCAAAACTGCTTGTGAAACAGGGTCAGGATTTGTCGAGTTGGGAAATTTGTCAAACGTCAAGAGAAAAAGTTTTGAAGTTGTCAAAACATTATGTTTTGATTTTGAAAATGACAAATTCTGATTTTCCACATTCAAAATTTCTTTTCTTTTTGAAATTTAAACTAATTGGACTGGAAAAAGGCTAAAGAAGAAAGGTTGGAATCTAAGTAAAACATTTTGAAATTATTGAAATAAAATGTTTCAATTGACCCAAATGAAAAAAGAATTGTTTTGTCAATTTGCAAATATTTTTGAGTTTGATTTTTTGTCCCAATTCAAGATAGGAATAAAATGTCAAATTCTCAAAAACATTGAAAGTACAGGAAAAGTTTCTCACTCAGATCTAATCTAGATTAGCTGCCTGTTGGTTTCCAGATGGAGTTTAAAATGCTAATTTTGATCTATAAAGACCCAGATGGTTTGGAACTTCCCTACTTGAGAGACTGCCTTTTCTCCCTGTTGTGCCATACTGCCCAAAGCTGCAATTAATGGAGGCAATGGAACTCTCTGGAGTTTATGAGAGAGGGAATTACTGACAGGGCTTTCTTCAGAAATCCCCTCAATTTCGGAATTAACTCATCATCACCTCCGACATGCTCATGGATTGAAATAACCCAAATGTGTTGACCTTCAATGCACATCACAAAGCACTTTTTTGGGGGAGGGGAAGGATGGTTCAGGAGGGCTGATGTTTTTGGTGGACAGGGAGTGTGCGGGGGATATTTTGGGGTTATTTGTTATTTTTTTGGTGGCTCCTTTTGTTGGGATCTTCCACCCTTTTCCTAAGCTTTTTACTATATTGTATTGACCTGTATTTGCAATGTCTTATCAGGGCATCTAGGTTAGGCATCTCTATATGGAAAATCAAAATGAAATCTATACAAAAATCTTCGGCTGCACAATCCATTACAAACTGAATATCTCCCAAAGGATTTGGGGCCATTTTTAATGTCTTCTGAATAAGTACGTAAAATCATTTGCATGTGCAAATGGAATTTCTCATTGTTTTTATTTACATAACACCCTAAATATGCATTGCAGATGCAACAATACCTAACCATGTGTGCTCCGAATCTATTTGTGCACTGAAATGACTATGCACACAAAATTGTGCATGCAAATTTGGCGGCCAGGTTGAGATGCCATTGGAAATATGGCCATTAATGTTACATAAATGTATAATCAGAATAGTTATCTCTCTATACAAGTTGAGCAATATTCTCTGACGGTGCAAATCTCTAGTCAATTAAACTACACTGATTTACCCCAGCTGAGGATCTAACCTGTAATATCTACATACTGACTATTACTTAAATGGAACCCATTCCTACAAAGGGACTTCAGTAGGACTCCATTGTGGAGAAGGAGCTATATTCCTGATCTTTGCAGGATCAGAGATCATGGTTTGTAAGTGGCAACTGACCCTTAACTATAACAACACTAGTAGGTATCACTATAATTTATCCCGTTGTTGGGATTTCCTCCCTGTGCCTGTGACTCCCCATGGATATGCTCTTGTTTATTGGCTGAGTAGCATTTATCTCACACACACACACACACACACACACGTACGTATGTATGAGGGGATAGCCGAACTCCTTGAAATATGGAATGTGCATTAGCAAATGTGGTCCATAAAATTTCAAAGCCTAAGACCTTTTCACAGCCTGACATATTTTACCATTTAGCTTTCCACATTCCTGCCGTAACCCAATACAGGCATTGCAGGCTGAATGATAAACAGAGACTCCTTCAGGAAACATTGAGAAAGCAGAGGGTCAGAATGTTACACTAGCCCAAACTATTCCACAGGTGATTGTTAAGGCTGCATAGCCCATTTTCTCTACTCTGCAGAGGAAAGGCAGAAAATATAAGCGTCATATAGAACAAGTAGTAACAATATATCCTCTTTAATGGGCCATCACGACCCTTGAATACCATCTTTTAAAGAAAGTAAAAATATTTGTGCTACTTTCTAGCCCATGAGAAAAATGGAAGAGGAGCTAAGCTTTTAGATTAGTCACGCACAAGTTTGTTTTCATTGTTTTTGCTTTAGACACACCAGTAAATTTCACTGTAAAACATGCAGTTAGTACTGAATGCAATCCAGGAAGAGTGTGAAAAGATATTTATGCTTGTTGATTCATTTGGATTTCTTTGATGTGTGCACTTATGGAATATGGCTCATAGTACTTTGCAGAGTTCCAAGCTGCAAACAGTGTGAATATGAGTGCTCCAAAATCCAAAGCCTTCCAGTAGCAGGGGAATATCAAGCAGGGGTAGAGAGGTTACTTTACACCTGTATTTGACACTGGTGCAACCACTGCTGGAATATTATGTCCAGTTCTGATGTCCCCAATTCAAGAAGGATGTTGATAAATTGAAGAGGGTTCAGGAAAAAAAACATGAGAATGAATTAGGGTTTGGAAAACCTGCCTTATAGTGATATTCTCAAGGAGCTCAATCTATTTAGTTTATCAAAGAGAAGACACGGAGTGATTTGATAATAATCTATCAGTCTCTACAAGGGGAACTGAAATTTGATAATGGATGATTCTTTAAGCTAGCAGACAATGATATTCAAGATCCAATGGTTGGAACTTCAAGCTAGACAAATTCAAACTAGAAATAAGGCACACATTTTTATGGTGATGGTAATTAACCATTGGAACAATTTATCAAGGCTCATGGTGGATTCTCCATCACTGGAATTTTAAAATAAAGATATGCTTTAGTTCAAACAGGAATTAATTCACAGAAGTCTGACAGCCTGTGTTATACTTGATGATGACAGTGGTCCCTTCTGGCTTTATAATCTGTGAATCTATGAAAAGCCAGCATGTGCTCATAGAGCCATATTCTGGACTGTTTCCAAGCTGCACACAAACAGCTCAGCCAATTTAGGTGTACACCACATTTACTCCCCTGGATCTTGGGACTGGCCAGACCCCCACATAAAGTGGATCAGCTTTGGAGTTGTTCTACTTTATACCAGCTACCAATAGCCACCCAGGGCCATTGCAGCATCCAGGAATTGCTGGGGATGCCCTGACCATATGCCCTTATCTCCAGCCATGTTGTCCATGTGGCATCAGAACTGTAATGGCAGCCACGTGACACCAAAGGATTTCCCTGAGCATCAAGAATCTTTCACTGGCTGGATCCAACAAACCAGTGCACAGCAGCTTCAGCACAGCCAAGAACCAGGGCCATGGTGACTAATGCTGACCTTCTCAGCAGCATGTGAAAATAAAATACAAATCTGAAAAAAAAAGAAAAAAAAAAGAGAAAAAAATGTGCACAATATACTGCACATGGCAAGGTTGTGTTATACATAACCTTGTAATTCTGTTATATACATATTAGAGCCAGGGAAACAATTTGTAATGAATAAGTTACTTGATTAACGTTGCCTTTTTGCCTTTTTTTTCTGTTCTCAACTGATTCATTCATAAACTTTGATCTAGTGTCCATTTTTCAAAATTAAATGTGTCCATCATGCAGAATTATTTGACAAACATTTTGTGCAATCATATTTCAGCCCATGGGATTTTTACAAACTAAGCAATTAAACTGTGCCTTCACCTATACACTATTAGTTATAACTGCTGTATGACTGGTTAGCTAGGTCATACTCCATTGTTTCTGCTCCCCAAACATACAACTACATTGTATAAACAAGAGGAAAGAAACCAGAGATTTTAAAATGGCTCTGCAGACATTTCCAGCATGAACCTTTATAGAAACTCGTATTTGCATGCGTATTCATGAGACTGGCAATGTATATTTTTGCAACCAAACAACACTGTTGCAAATGTTTGCAGGAAATGGATAAAAAGTCAATGTCAGCTAGAGAAATAGTCACATTTTCCCCAGTATTCATTCTGCTCTCTCTTACACACACCCACATACACCCCACAGGCATACAGTAGAAGTGACACATTACATGATGTGAGGTTTCACCTCAGATTTACTGTCAGATATGTTCAGACAATTCCCATTGAAACCAATTGGCACAGTGCACACTTATTTGAGGGCAGAATTTGACTCAATGAGAACAACAGCAACTGTTAATAATCAAGACAGATTGTGGCATCTTTTTAACTTGATGTGCTTAAAAATAAGTTGACAGTGTATGGCAAATAAGTATAAGCCAAAATTCTTCACATAACTACACCATGTGCCATCCCACTGAAGCCAATGAGGTGGGACACAGAGTAGGCTAGCACAGAATTTTGGCATAGAGCAGACACCACAGACACAAATACATGCCAATTTCATTTTTTAAACCACACTCCATATATAACAAAATGGAAGGAATGAGAAATACTTTTAGAGGCTTTCTTCTGGATCAGGAGTAATTCTGTTGAAGTCAGTGTAAACAAGAGGAGAATTAGACCTTGTGTGTGTGATGGCATAAAATGCAGTCTGCGGTACATTATATTGCTGCTGATGGAATTAAATATCAAGAAGTAAGAGACAAGATCTTCCATGTCAGTGGTGCCACTCAGGTAAGGAGAATTAACCTGCTACAGTTTCTGCAAGAACTTACTTGGATTTCCTACTATGCTATAAATAACACCACCTGTAGAACTGTGGAGTTTGAATGCAAGCACTCGCCTTTGAGTTAATCAAGCAAAAGAAAATTAGAGATCATTCTACCTTCCCACACATTAGGCTAGATTGTGTCTATAGATGATGAGGCTCATGGATGCCTCATGCTATACAGCCTATGGAATGATTCCCTGTTCTCTTCATTCCCTATGAATAGGGCACTACCAAATTCACAGTCCTCTTGGTCAATTTCGCAGTCATAGGATTTTTTAAAATAATAAATTTCATTATTTCAGCTATTTAAATCTGAAGTTTCATGGTGGTGTAATGGTAGGGGCCCTGACCCAAAAAAGAGTTGTTGCGGGGGTAGGGGGGGATTCATAAGGTAATTTTAGGGGGGGTTGCAGTGCTGCTACCCTTACTTCAGAGGTGGGCATCTGGAAAGCAGTGGCTACTGGCCAGGAGTCCAGCTCTGAAGGCAGAGCCACCATCAGCGGCAGCCCAGAAGGTTGACATGGTATGATATTGCCACCCTTATTTCTGCACTGCTACCTGCAGAGCTGGGCCCTCATCAGCAGCCACCACTCTCCGGCCGCCCAGCTCTGAAGGCAGAAGCACAGAATTAAGGGTGCCATGGTATGATATTGCCAGCCTTCTGCTCTGCTGCTGGTGGGGCACTGCCTTCTGAGCTGGGCGCCCGGCCAACAGCCACCGCTCTCCAGCTACCTAGTTCTAAAGGCAGCGCAGTAGTAAGGGTGGCAATACCATGACCCCCCTAAAATAATGCAATACCCCTGCAACTCTCTTTTGGGTCAGGATCCCCAATTTGAGAAATGTGGGTCTCCCCTGTGACATCTGTATAGTATAGGCAAAAAGCACACAAAAGACCAGATTTCACAGTCTGTGATGGTCTTTCATGGCCGTGAATTTGGTAGGGCCATACCTATGAAGCATCTGGCACTGGCCACTGTTGGAAGACAGGATATTGGGCTAGATGGACCATTGTTCTGACCCAATAGGGCTGTTTTTATGTTCTCAAGTTCTTATGATGGAGATGTTCTTTAGAGCTGAGCAAAAAATTGATTTTTTTTTTTTTGGCTTCATTTGCCAGTCAAAAAATATTGTTTCAGATTGACCCAAAATGAAAATTCTTTTGAATTTTTGGGCAAATCAAAAAAGCAAAAAAGAAATCATTTCAGGTTGAACAATATTATTTTGTTCAACCCAAAATGAATTGTTTTGTTTCATTTCTGAGATTTTCGTACACTTATTTAATTTTTAAAAAATAAAATTGAAGTAAATATCTAACCAAAAAGTTATTTCAAATAAATAAAAAAATTGTTTCAAAAAATGTTAAAATGAAACATTTTAACTTTTTGGAAATTTTTGTGAGGGTTTTGTTGTTTTTGTTTTTGCTTGTTTTGATTTTGAGGTTTGAAAGGTGGTTTCTTGAAAGAATTCAATAAATTTAACCCAAATTCACAAAATTTTGATGCAAATCTGTAACTTTTGGTGAAAAATGTTTCATCTGAAAAATGTTGCCTAGCTCTAGAACTCTTCCTCAGCTTGTAGGAGCACCATGACTTTGGGAGTATAGATAGTACATGCACAGTCAACATATTTTTACCCCATTAGAGCTGGCAACTTACTTATCTCCTTCACCCACTTATCAATTTGACTTGACTCATCCCACCTCCTCTAAGGCTTTTAGAACTGCTGACACTGAACTTTTGCCTTGTCCCTCCACAGAGGAACAAAAAAAGGTGAGGTATCTCCTTGTGCTTTCCCTACTTCCTGTGTACACCCACCAGAGCTAGTCATAATCTAGCTCAGGGAGAGTGAGTATGTCACCATCTTCTGCCAGAATTTTAGACTAGCTCTCTTATATTCTAATAGTAGACTAACAGAGGCTATAAGCTCTATGTAAGAGGGTCCGGACTCACCCCTGCGGCGCCTCCTGCTGGTTGTCCAAGGAATTAGCTCACCAGCCTTTGGAGCGCCCTCTACAGGCCAGTGATCCACCTGTCCTCTCCTTCTCAGCTCCCGTGTCCCTCCTAGGACCCCGGTGCCCCTTGCTCTGGGTGCTGCCCCCTGGCAATACCCACACATGCAAGGTCTCCCCTCCCAGGGGAACCCCCACCCACTAACCCCACCTCACCTCAGGATAAGGCCACTGCCAGTCCCCATCTAGCCCCCACTCTCTGGGGCAGACTGCAGTATAGGCCACTCATCATGGCAAGGTTGGGTTTGGACCTGCTGCCTTGGCCTAGTCCTGGGCTGCCCTCTGCAACCCCCAGTACCCCTTGGCCTATTACCAGGCTGCAGCCTCGGGCTATCCAGGCTGGAGCTCCCCAGTCATTCTCCAGCCCTGCTCCACTACAGGTACCCTGTCTCGCTCCCTGCAGCCAGGCCCTTCTCTCTCTGAACGCAGAGAGAGACTCTTGAGCGCCTGGCTCCCAGCCTCTTATATAGAGCCAGCTGAGGCCTGATTGGGGCATGGCCCAGCTGCAACTGCTTCCCCAATCAGCCCAGTTTAGCAGCTCCCAACCACCAGCCTTATCCCAGGGCTGTTTCAGGCCTTTTCAGGCAGGAGCGGGTGTCCACCCCACTATACTCTAATATTACTACAGGTAATAAAGATTCTCCATTACCTCATACATGAGGGTCCACTGTTCTTGGAGCTGTAGTCTCTGTAATAGAGAGACTCCACATATATATCTCACTGCATGCATATATAGTATCCAGGACAACAGACCCCAATCTTGATTGAGGCCTTTTGGGGCAGCTGTAATACAAAAAATTATTATCAAGAATATAGGCTCCTACATGGGAGAGATCTTGGGAGGATGGACAATTGCCCAGCAGTATTCTGGGAATTCTCCAAGATGAAAAATGTGATAGGACTATAGTCCTGATAATACCCGCCAGAGTCTGCTAACCAATGGTATCAAATACAGCTGATATAGATCTTAAAAGGATCTGTATGGAATGATAATCATATTTTATCATCTTGCAGATAATACCACAATAGATAACACCTAGATATATGGAGTGACTTCACTACTGGCACATGATAGTACATGCCCCACAGACTTCAATACAGTTGGACTGGCTTACACAGTAGTACATTTTCCTCTGTTTTGTCCATGGAGATCTGTCCCTTGAACAATTATTCACTTTTTGAACTCAGCCTCAAACCTAAAGCCTTCCCTCTACCAAATGACATCAACAGTAAGTCTCAGAAGGCAACAGCACAGAACTTTTAAATTCTCATAATTGAAGAAACACATCGTGGGGAAAATTCACCTCTGGCTATGATTCCTATCAGATAACACTATTAGTTTGGCTCTGTTTCTATATCTTGATTGTGGGTTTGTGTGTGTGCATGCGCATTTTTCTTTTTGGAGAATAGCATTAATATTTGTAGTACTGAAACACACTTACAATTGGTGGCTTTTGCAGTAATCAGATGCCTCAAATTTGCCTTGGAATTTAATCCTCAGCAAGAGACATTTAAATGCCTCAAATAGTCTTGTGGCATGATTATTATGCCTTAAATATAGCTAATGGCAGCAGGCAAAACTAACATATGAAGTTGCATTCACAGCCAATCTCCATCAGTGAGTGAAGATCACACTGCAGTGTATGTGACTCTAAATACTGTAGGCAATGTTACCATGTGGAGCTTCAACTGGTTAATGAGGTCAACTGACACGCATTATTCTGAAGCAGGAAACTGAGATAGAAAGAATAGCCAAGGTTGGATAGGGAGGCTGAACAGCATCATCAAGGGCAAGCTCCCTTTGTTCTTGAAAACAAAGAATTTGGACATCTGTGCACTACCAGCCATAGTGTACAGAGCAAGAACGTGAGTAGTCTGTGAAGCATGGGAAAATGCAGTGTGTGTCTGGTTGGTGTCATACTCAAGACAGAGGAACAAATAAACTAACAGAGAGTAGCACTGCAAAGTCAGGTGAAAGGTGTCCCATGGAGTTGCAAGAAACCAAAAGGCAATACAGAAAGAGAACTGTCACTTTATTTTAGCATTGCATGAGGCAATATCGGTACATCTTTCCAGGAGATCTTAGCTTTCACTATGGAACTATAATCAAAACCAGGAGAAATGGAACTTCATTCCCTTAGGTCTTCCTCACAGCTCCCTCTTACTATCTTTTGCAGCTTCTTGGCCCTCTCCTCTAACTACAGTCATTCCTCCTTCAAGAGCAAGCCAGATATTATTTAACAATGTTATTTTTCCTCTTTCTTTGTTTGCCCAGGTGTCTCTGGGTTTTCTACAGTGCTGACCTGTGGCCATGTAGGCATTTTAAATGCTGCTATTTATTATTTTTTAAATAAAAGCTAATTGACCCTCTTCCCAAAGAGATGCTGGCTAAGCCATTGTTTCAGTTGGTAAAGACCCATGTTCAGGCGCAAGCTAAGAGTTCCTCACACTTTGGCTCAGCAGAGGATGGAAGTACTCATTACAGGTCTAACAACTTCAAAGCCAAATTCAGATTTCTGTAACACCAGGGTTAGTCCAGAGTAACTCCATTGACTTCAGCAAAATTACTCCAGGTATAAGAGAGAAAAATTTGGCCCATACTGTTCAGACTGCCAGCTCCCTCTTAAAGCAGCACTTCTCGGAGATTCAAGAGTGTAGTAGACACAAACATCTCTTGACTGTCCTTCATTAAGGCCTGATCCAAAGCTCAATGAAGTCAATGGAAAAATTCCCATTTACTTCAGTTGGCTTTGGATCAGGCCCTATATGCTTCAATTTACCTGAAGTCCACATGCTTCATGCTGACCATCTGTTTTCCTACATTTGATGGAGGCTGGGGGAGGGAGCCTTGTGAATTATTTAGAATGGAAATGCTGAATTGTGTAGTGGAGATTATTAAAAATGTTGTGTATGTTGAAGTAATTCAATTTATATCCCTTCAAGCTTCCCTGTAAATGATGCATTGCTTGCTTTTGGCTTTCTTTTCATGAGTGAGCGGAGGTACTCAGCACCCCTGAAAACCCAGGCATTAGCCTGGACACACAAAATCTGAGGGAAAGACCTTTGGAAATTTGGACCCACATGACTTGGTCCAGTTCACATAGCATGTCAACAGCATAGCATGAAACACAACCAAGGAATCCTGACTTCAGCTAAGCACCTGACTGTAATCAGTAACACAGTATCTTGAAGCCAAGAAGCCTAGCTCAAACCAAAGACTACATTACCTCACCAAGTGTTGTCTAAAGAGACAATCATAGCTTAGAGAGTCCTATGATGCATCCGACGAAGTGGGCATTCACCCACGAAAGCTTATGCTCCAATACATCTGTTAGTCTTAAAGGTGCCACAGGACTCTCTGTTGCTTTTTACAGATCCAGACTAACACGGCTACCCCTCTGATACTTGAATCATAGCTCAAAAATTGCAAAACATTGGTGTGATCTCCTGACCAAGGAGACTCAGTGGTGGTTTCCAGCTATGACTGGAGAAGTGAATGGAAAGATGGGAAAGAGGAAGTAAATAGGATGAAATTCAATAAGGACAAATGCAAAGTACTCCATTTAGGAAGGAAGGAACAATCAGTTGCACACATACAAAATGGGAAATGACTGCCTAGGAAGGAATACTGCGGAAAGGGATCTGGGGGTCATAATGGATCACAAGCTAAATATGAGTCAACAGTGTAACACTGTTGCAAAAAAAAAAAAATCATCATTCTGGGATGTATTAGCAAGAGTGTTGTAAGCAAGACATGAAAAGTAATTCTTCTGCTCTAGTCCGTGCTGATTAGGCCTCAACTGGATTATTGTGTCCACTTCTGGAGGCTGCTTTTCAGGAAAGATGTGGACAAATTGGAGAAAGTCCAGAGAAGAGCAACAAAAATTAAAGGTCTAGAAAACATGACCCATGAGGGAAGATTGAAAAAATTAGATTTGTTTAGTCTGGAAAAGAGAAGACAGAGGGGACATGAAAACAGTTTTCAAGTACATGAAAGGTTGTTACAAGGAGGAGGAAGAAAAATTGTTTTTCTTAATCTCTGAGGATAGGACAAGAAGCAATGGGCTTAAATTGCAGCAAGGGAGGTTTAGGTTGGACATTAAGAAAAACTTCCTGTCAGGATGATTAAGCACTGGAATAAATTGCCTTGGGAGGTTGTGGAATCTCCATCATTGGAGATTTTTAAGAGCACATTAGACAAACACCTATCAGGAATGGTCTAGATAATACTTAGTCCTGCCACGAGTGCCGGGGACTGGACTAGATGACCTCTCGAGGGCCCTTCCAGTTCTATGATTCTGGTGCCAGAGGCCCCCAGCCACTAAAAAACTATATCTGTAGCATAGATTTTATTTTAAAAGTCACTGTTCACAGCATTGTCAATGCCTGTATGAGCAAAGGTGGGCAAGGTAACATCTTTTATTGGACCAACTTCTGTTGGTGAGAGAGACAAGCTTTCGAGCTACACAGAGCTCTTCTTCAAGTCTGGGCACATACAGACTGATGAGAGGTAACTCCAGGGTTTTTTTTCCTCTTTTCAAGCACAGTTGGCAGTTGATCCTTCTCATGGTCAGTTGCTTGGCAACAAAACAAGTTTCTCTGGCTACAGAATAAATATTCCACATCTGAAATATTTGAGAAAAAACAGTTTTTCCTGACTACATTCCATAGTACTTGGGCCACAGGGTTTCCCAAAATAACCTAAAATGTTAGAAGGGTTGCACAAAGATGACTTCCAGTTAAAGGGGGATAATCACCCTAAGGCAGAGACAAATATGTCCCCCTATGCAGTTTTCATGTCCTTAAAATAATGTGTTAAATGTACTTTGTGATCTGGAGAATGTATAAAGTAGTTTAACTGGCTAGGAATGAATTAGCTAACTGGATCCATTGCCTTTTCAAACATAGGCGTGGTAGGAGGCATTTTGCAGGCCCAGAAAATCTGGAACTTGCTATATTCAATCCTGTATGAGTGCCAAAAAAAGCACTTCTAGAGAGAGAGAACAAGTGAGCATAGGCATAAGATCAGATATCTCATGAACCACCAGAGCCAGAAAGGGATGCCACTGGAAAATGGGGATTCCTGGATCTGGCTTTGGTATTTAAAATATTCATTTAAAGCCATATCAGGGGAAAAGGTATCAACCCATAAATTCTCATTATTCTAATTACCACCGTGCTTTCTTCTTTCACTTCAGCGAAGACATCATTTTAGTGAAAAAAACAGCAGATAGAATCCAGTTCTTTCCACCCTTTGAAAGCACCATTCTCATAGGCTATACACTAAATAATTGCTGCTAAAATAACATGGGAACATTTTGCTGGAGAGATGTTTAGTTGCCAGAGCCATACAAAGGGTCCTAGCTGGAGATATCAATCCCTGCATTTTGCTAATTGTTGATTTGGGGAGATTATTCACAAGAAAAAAAGCAAAGAACGAGCAACACCCATTAGTAAGAGATGGGGGGAAATCTGAGTAAGTTGTGGAATGATTACAAGAAAGAGGAATTTATATTACCCACCAAATAATGATCTACTTATTTATTTTTTATTAGAAAAAAATGTCAATTATTCAGGGGTTCTTGGAGTTAACAGAAGAAAGAGATAGGGTTTCATGTATTATGACTAATTTGAGATGCTGGGTAGGATTTGCAAAAGTGCTTAAGACTTATTTTCAAAAGACTCATTGAGAATCAATAGGATTTAAGAGCCTAGGTGCCTAAGTCACATTTGAAAGTGGAACTTAGACTCCTAAGTCACTAAAGCACTTTTGAAAATTTTACTCTTGCCCTTTTTTGTATCATTCCCTTCCAGCAGACCACACTACTTTTTCATCAGCAGCATCATGTTCCTATTATGCCTCTGGCATTTAGGGCAATGACGAAGCTCCTCCACGCCTGTCTGTTTCTGGCAAGTCTTTCAATGGTTCCCCAGCTGTACCCCAGGTTTTTCAGTTCAGCTTCCACAGCTCTTCGCCATGTTGTTTTCGGGCCGCCTTGTTTTCGCTTGCCTTCAGGTGTCCATCTTATTGCTACTCTGGTGATGGACCGAAGCACATGACCAATCCATCTCCAATATCTCCTGTCAATGATGGTGCTCAGATCCTCTTGGCTGCACTGTGTCAATAGATCTTGGTTTGAGATTGTTCTGGGCCAAAAGATATGGAGGATTTTTCTGAGGCAGGTTGTATGGAATGAAGACAGTTTGGACTTGTGATACTTTCTCATTCCCCAGCCTTCTGCACTATAAAGTAGTGTTGAAAATACGCAGCTCTGATAAATCTTGAGTTTGGTTTTGGTGTTGTATTTTGATGATTTCCAGACTGTATTTAAGCTCCTGAAGGTGTTCCTGGCTTTATTGATTTTGTTCCGAATGTCCTGGCTTGTTCCACCGTCCTGGCTGATGGTGCTGCCAAAGTATGTGAATGTTTCTACACTGGTGAGAACAAAATCCTCTATCTGTACTGGTGATGGTGATGCAATATTAAAGGTCATGATATCTGTCTTATTGCGGTTGATTTTCAGTCCAATCTGCCGGCTGAATGCGTTGAGTCTTTACTCACTACTCTTTAGCTACTTTTATTTTCATATTGTCACAAATATACAAGAACCTGTACAATGGGGGAACCCCAGTGACAGTATCCTGCCTCAGAGAATTTACAATATATTTGGCATCTTCCCAGATACACCATACTAGCTCCCTTCAGCCACCATTTCCAGGACACATTCACAGTGCTCAAAATGGGAAGAGAATGCATGATGATTGTTTATGTCAAGTGTGCACAATTTTTTTCAATGGACAGCAGTAAGATGTGGAAAGGAGGGGAAAAAAGAATGACCACCCTAAATCAAGCATTTCTCAACTACCTCTGAAGCAGCTTTTTTCCACTGGGAAAGAGCCATTGCATCTCCATCAGTCAGACAGCTTTTGAAGGGGCTGATGAAATAAAGGCAGATTTTTGTGTTTTTCACTGGCTATGTGCCTCATTTGTCCATGGGTCAAAAAGACTAATCGGGGATGCCACTATTTCCTGAAAGATAATTCCCCCTTTTCATAGCTGATAACAATTACCCTTATCTAGACAAATATATATAGACATATGCGCGCGCGCACACACACACACACACACACACACACACAATGCTCAAAGAACACTATTAAGAGTGTAAAGTCAAGCACTCCAAATTTAGGAAATGTGAAAATTAAGGTAATCTATATAACTTTAATTCACCCCTCTTGTGCTTATCTGTTATTGTACAGTCTTTAATTACATGATCACATATTAATTTTTCCACCGGACCTCTACCTGTGCAGCTGTTGTGACCTGCAGAGGATGTGCCATGTTTGTCTTTCTCCCAGAGGATAGAAGCGACTTTGTTTGTACGAAGTGCAAGCTGGTCTCCATATTGAAGGAAAAGGCCCAGGTAGAGACCAGCGAATTGTGGAAGTAAATGCATGGTTACACAGGTGGTGTCAGAGAGAGAACTTCGGATTCTTCGACCATGGGATGTTGTTCCAGGAAGAAGAATTACTAGGAAAAGATGGGATACACCTAACAAAGAGAGGGAAGAGCATCTTCGCAGGCAAGCTTGTTAACCTAGTTAGGAGGGCTTTAAACTAGGTTCTCCAGGGGATGAAGACCTAAGCCCTGAGGTAAGTGGGAAAGTGGGATACCAGGAGGAAATATAAGGAGGATGGTGCAACAAGGGAGGCCTCTGATTCATACTGAGAATGTAGAGCAATTGGCTAGTTATCTTAGGTGCCTGAACATGAACACAAGAAGCCAGGGAAACAGGCAGCAAGAATTGGAAGTCCTGGCACAGTCAAGGAACTATGACATGATTGAAATAATAGAGACGTGGTGAGGTAACTCACATGACTGCAGCACTGTCATGGATGGGTATAAACTGTTCAGGAAGGACAGGCAGGGGAGAAAAGGTGGAGGAGTTGCACTGTATGTAAGAGAGCAGTATGATTGCTCAGAGCTCCAGTATGAAACTGGAGAAAAGCCTGTTGAGAGTCTTTGGGTTAAGTTTAGAGGTGAAAGCAACAAAAGTGGTGTTGTGGTGGGTGTCTGCTATAGACCACCAGACCAGAAAGCTGAGGTAGATGAGGCTTTCTTCAGACAACTAACAGAAGTTTCCAGATCACAGGCCCTGGTTCTCACGGGGGACTTCAATCATGCTGACATCTGCTGGGAGAGCAATACAGCAGTGCACAGACAATCCAGGAAGTTTTGGGGGAGTGTTGGGGACAACTTCCTGGTGCAAGTGCTGGAGGAACCAACTAGGGGCAGAGCTTTTCTTGACCTGTTGCTCACAAACAGGGAAGAATTGGTAGGGGAAGTAGAAGTGGGTGGCAACCTGGGCAGCAATGACCATGAGATGGTCGCATTCAGGATCCTGACAAAAGGAAGAAAGGAGAGCAGCAGAATAATAAAGAAGCCTTATTGAGGGCATAGGAACAAACCATCCTGATGTGCAGAAAGAATAGCCAATATGGCAGGTGACCAGCTTGGCTTAACAGTGAAATCTTCTGTGAGCTTAAACACAAAAAGGAAGCTTACAAGAAGTGGAAACTTGGACAGATGACTAGGGAGGAGGATAAGAATATTGCTCAAGCATGCAGCAGTGTAATCAGGAAGGCCAAAGCAAATTGGAGTTGCAGCTAGCAAGGGATGTGAAGGGTAATAAGAAGGGTTTCTACAGGTATGTTAGCAACAATAAGGTGGTCAGGGAAAGTGTGGGACCCTTACTGAATGGGGGAGGCAACCTAGTGACAGATGATGTAGAAAAAGCTGAAGTACTCAATGCTTTTTTTGCCTCTGTCTTCACAGACAAGGTCAGCTCCCAGACTGCTGCACTGGGCAGCACACTATCGGGCGGAGGTGGGCAGCCCTCAGTGGTGAAAGAACAGGTTAAGGACTATTTAGAAAAGCTGGACATGCACTAGTCCATGGGGCCAGATGCAATGCGCCTGAGGGTGCTGAGGGAGTTGGCTGATTGCAGATTTCAGAACCATTGGCCATGATCTTTGAAAACTCATGGGGATTAGGGGAGGTCCCAGATGTTTGGGAAAATGCAAATATAGTGCCCATCTTTAAAAAAAGGGAAGAAGGAGAATCCGGAGAACTACAGACCAGTCAGCCTCACCTCTGTCCCCAGAAAAAATCATGGAGCAGGTCCTCAAGGAGCCCATTTTGAAGCACTTGGAGGAGAGGAAGGTGATCAGGAACAGTCAACATGGATTCACCAAGGGCAAGTCATGCCTGACCAACCTGATTGCCTTCTGTGATGAGATAACTGGCTCTGTGGATATGGGGAAAGCTGTGGACGTGATATACCTTGACTTTAGCAAAGCTTTTGATATGGTCTCACACAGTATTCTTGCCAGCAAGTTAAAGAAGTACGGATTGGATGAATGGCTAGATTGTCGGGCTCAGTGGGTAGTGATCAACGGGTCAATGTCTAGTTGGCAGCTGGTATCAAGCGGAGTGCCCCAGGGATCGGTCCTGGAGCCGGTTTTGTTCAACATCTTCATTAATGATCTGGATGATGGGATGGATTGCACCCGCAGCAAGTTCACAGATTACACTAAGCTGGGGGGAGAGGTAGATACGCTGGAGGATAGGGATAGAGTCCAGAGTGACCGAGACAAATTGGGCCAAAAGAAATCTGATGAGGTTCAACAAGGACAAGTGCAGATTCCTGCTCTTAGGATGGAAGAATCCCATGCACAGCTACAGGCTGGGGACCGACTGGCTAAGTGGCAGTTCCGCAGAAAAGGACCTGGGATTTACAGTAGATGAGAAGCTGGATATGACTCAACAGTGTGCCCTTGTTACCAAGAAGGATAATGGCATATGGGGCTGATTAGTTGGAGCATTGGCCGCAGATCAGGGGAAGTGATTATTCCCCTCTATTGGGCACTGGTGAGGCCACATCTGGACTATTGAGTCCAGTTTTGGGACTCCCACTACATAAAGGATGTGGACAAATTGGAGAGAGTCCAGCGGAGGGCAACAAAAATGATTAGGGGCTGGAGCACATGACTTATGAGGAGAAGCTGAGGGACCTGGGCTTATTTAGTCTGCAGAAGAGAAGAGTTGAGGGGGGATTTGATAGCTCCTTTTAATTACCCGAAAGGGGATTCCAAAGAGAATGGAGCTCGGCTGTTCCTAGTGGCGGCAGATGACAGAACAAGGGGCAGTGCTCTCAAGTTGCAGTGGGGGAGGTCTAGGTTGGATATTAGGAACCACTATTTCAGTAGGAGGGTGGTGAAGCACTGGAATGGGTTACCTAGGGAGGTGTTGGAATCTCCATCCTTAGAGGTTTTTAAGGCCCAGCTTGACAAAGCCCTGGCTGGAATGATTTAATTGGGGTTGGTCCTGCTTTGAGATCTCTTCCAACCCTAATCTTCTTCTATGATTCTTCTTCTTCTACGTCATTCAGTACACAGGATGGATGGTGCTCACTTAGTGAGCAGCTATTCAAAAGTTTGTTTCCTCCTCTCATTCAATGTGCAGCCCTAGGTCTTATTTGCTGTATTCTATTCAAGCCCTGCTCCGGCCAAATTTGGGCAGATTTTCACAGAAACAACAAAAGGCACATCACTGACACAGGTCGCTCCCCTACCAAATTTTAATTCCCTGCTGCAAAGCTTTGGATCACTAAAACTTTTAACATAAAGTTTGCCAGCTTTTATTTTTACCTGGACATAACAATGTTATTTTTCCCCGGGTTTTTTCTATGACCCATTCTGGCTGAAATTTTCATAAAAGGCAGACGCCCATAATAGAAAATTTCAACCCAGTTAACGTTTGCCAAACCTATAAGCAACGGAAAGCATAGTCTCTTAATGGGTACTGTCGGACAACCTTAATAAGAGATGGTGCTGCTAGTACCATCTGTAATTAGAGACAAAAGGCCATATTCTGATCTCAGTTTACTTTGGTGTAAATTTAGAATAACAACTGAAGTCTATGGAGTTACTCCAGGTTTCCACCAGCATAACCAAGACCAGAATTTGGCCCTTTAATTGTTCCACAGCTTGATGACTAAGGGAACCCAGATAGATCCTAGTGATATTTTCCAGTTCCCTAGTAATGTGCCTTAATATATGAACTAGGGTGACAACCCTACTAGGTTGCCCAGTTTCTCCTGAGCCATAGTTCATGATGTGGCAGTTCATTGTAAGCAGTTGGCGAACAGGCCACTGGACCCCCAGCTGTTCAGATTCCTTCGTGAGAGTCAACATAATTGTATCCCTGCTTGTGTCTTCAGCTTCTCCTCTCTGTTGTTTGTTGTAATGGACCTACCTAAAGTAATTAGACCACCTGTTGCATCGCCAGATTCATTTAAGGGAGCCCCTGCTGCAGTTTGGTTTACATGATTTGACAGTAATTGTGTAAGTGGATGCCATTGTAATGACATTGCAAAATTAAACTGTAGATTTATTTTAATCAATAAATATAATTACATGCTCATCAGAGCATGAGTATGAGCTTATCTGTAATTAGTTTTCCATACCATAATTTAGCCCATAATGCCAACTTTGTGCACATTGCAGAATGTTGGACAGAAATTATATTTGCAGCAGACTGAATACTTACAATGAATTCAGTTTTACAGTTCAGAAACTTTTAGGGCCCTGGAAAAATATTCCACAATATTTGTAATGGAAGTTTAAAGCAGCTGCCCAAGTTAGACCAAATTTGTTTGAAATTACACAACTGCAAATCCAGAGAAAAAAAGTTCTTCGATATAAATTAACTTACTCCTGATTTACATCAACATAACTGAAAGCAGAACTTGGCCCCTCATCTGTAATGTCCACCACCTGAACAAATCCTAGTAAATTTTTTTGCAGAACTATGTGTGGCATTATAGTGCAACAGAGAGGCAGGATTGGTTGCCTTAAGGTGTAAAAATATTAACGTACTTTGTATTTAAATGTGAACTCTTAACCAAGGATCTCAAAACACTTTATAAACTCTCACTAATTGCCCTAATGCCCCTCTACCTGCCATGAGACAGAATTATACCCCTTTTACAGCTGGGGAAACTCAGGCATGATGGGGTACATCTACACTACCCGCCGGATTGGCGAGTAGTGATCAATCCCTGATCGCTCTGCCGTTGATTCCAGAACTCCACCACGGCGAAAGGCGGAAGCGGAGTCAACAGGGGAGCAGCGGCTGTCGATCCCGCGCCGAGAGGTCACGAAGTAAGTGATTCTAAGTCGATCTAAGATACGTCGACTTCAGCTACACTATTCTCATAGCTGAAGTTGCGCATCTTAGATCGATGCCCCACCCCCCAGTGTAGACCAGGGAAAGGTACAATGATTTACTCTGTTACTGATTTAGGAGACCTGGCATAAGAAAAAGAACCTAGGCACACTGACTCCCATTCCTTGCTCCAATCACTGATTAAAACAACAAAGGATAACCTTATAATTGAAACAAAATAGAAAGCTATGTGATGGAAAGTGTAGGAGTAATTCTACATCCATGCATAATATGGGACTATTATAGTCTGAATATGTAGCATTATTGAGGTTGAAGAAACTACATCACACAGTGAAATATCTTTGCTGGTTTCTTATACTGGTTTTACTGTAATTTCAGGCATGGCTTAGTATATGGTTATCACAGTTGTCACTCTGCAATACAAAATGTTAGCAAATATACTCATGATACTTTATTGGTATTTTTGTTTCTTTCCATCCATTTCTGTTTTCTTATCTTGAAGACTAAGTACTGTGGACCCAATGATTAACTTTAAGCACATGCTTAAATCCCACTGAAATCAATTGGATTTAAGCACCTTCTTAAATGCTGTGCTGAATAGGGATTAACTTGAATATGTTCTGAAGTGCTTTCCAATCAAGGCTATTACATTCTAATTGAAATAAGGACTACAGGGATGGGTTTTAAACAGAGTACCACTAACTGCCAGGTTTCAAGTATTCTCGCATCTTTCAAGCCAATATCATTAAATATGCTGGTAATCAGAAAATAACTTGCCAGGCACAGCCATTTACTAGGTATGTTTTTAAAATATTACGTTTATTGAATATTTTCCATCAGAAAAACAAACATACAATAAAATAAAAGGAATAAGAGGGCAATAAGATGAATCACTTAAGCTTTTTATAATTCTTCTCATTGAGTAAATCAGAATTTCAGATACTTTTTGGCATAATTCTGCAAGGTGTTGAGCATCCTAAGTTCCCACCAACTTTAACAGCACCTGAGGCCCCTCAGCAGTTCAAAGGATTAGGTCCTTTCTCCATATCTCAAAGGGAGCAAAAATTAATATAAGGCCATATGCTGCTACACACTGGTGTTAGCTTCTGCCTTGAATAGTCTTGTTGACTTCAATAGGACTACTTGAGAGGAAGATGCTACCAAACATGAGTATGAGCATCAGAATCTGGCCCTTAAAAGAGTAACACTTAACAATACATAGAAAAAGCCCCTCCAAAATTAATTGAACAATTTATTCTGGCTTCTACAGCAGAGCCCACTTTTGAGACTAGGCAGATGCAGAGGGGCTGTGTACTAGTGCAAGTTTCATGAGGCACCCTGAATGAGCCAATCAGGGGAGCATATACCAGAATGAGAGATGAAATTGCCTTTTAAAAAGAGTGCTCCCAAATGGACCAGCTCTGCTCCCTTGACCAAGGTGGTACAGCAGTCAAGACCATTACCCTGACACATCTCACCTCCTTTGGGTTGGTCAGCATGACTGTCAGCACTGGACAACTTCAGTCCTACCAAAACAGAAGTCCAAAGGCCTAGACTGTGGTTACTGCTTATCTTGGTGCACAAAGAGAGTGAGTGAGTGTGTTGCTGGGATTGGGTGACCAGACAGCAAATGTGAAAAATTGGGATGGGGGTGGGGGGTAATAGGAGCCCATCTAAGAAAAAGACTCAAAAATCGGGATTGTCCCTATAAAATCAGGACATCTGGTCACCCTATGCTGGGAAGGAGAATGTGGGGGAGATCATGGTTCCCTGATCACTTTGAACACCCATAGTGTGATGGTAGTCACAGTTTCACAGTGACTGTATAAATGAGATGTCTGTCCCTATAGAAAGGTCCTATAGAATTCTCCAGGGATGAAACCAATAAGGTTCCATAGAAACTGAATAGGATTCTATTTAAATTACTCTAAACACCTAGAGAATTTGATAGAGAATAAGACCCTTTCTATAGTATTTTTGAAACAGCTTGTAGAATTCTGTAGTTGTGTATAATTCTTTATCCAATTCTTTAGGAGGCCCAAAAACTATAACAAGGTGATCAGTCTCTACTAAGCTCTGTAGCAATGTTGCATAAAGTCAATGGGCAGATTCAGCATAGAAGGATACAGAGCAGGATAGTGCCAAACACTGACTGCAGCATGTTTTTAATGGGAGTAAAATTCACATCACCCATGCAAAGCCCAAATAAAAGGATTTAGCAGAGGAGCACCTCTGCAGCCAGGCCACCATCACTGCTACAGGCTATGGGCTACATTCCACTAAGCTGAACAATTTGGGGAGAGTAGTCCTGTAGAATGTGGAAACCCGCCATCCACACCTCCTGCCAATCAATAAATTCACCCACAACTCTTTCGTCAAAGGTCATTGCAGAGAATGATTATGCATTATAACATTCTAATCTAACAACATCCTGGTGACCCTATGTATTTACACCGGTCCACAGAAGTCAGTGAGAGTTTTGCCTGTGTTGGCATAAAGTCCATAACCAGACAGATAGTCCTATTCATGTGATATAGTCCCATACATCAAAACTAGACTCACTGAAGTCAACTGATTATTTGTGGAGTAAGGTGCTAGCCAATGGCAGTAAAGATATTAGAATCTGGCCCCATCATGTCAATCCCACAAGCTGACTTTTTTCCCATATTAACAAAGATCTCAGGCATTAATCTAAAAGCTCCATCACAAAACCTCCCATTAAATTTATAGTTTAAGTGATTAATTTTAAAAGATATGTAACCACAGTCCTAAAAGATCAATTAAATAGTTAAAATAATTGAAAAAGTATAGGATATTAAATTAGATGAAGCCTCATTTTTAAAACAGATATCCTCACTTAAAAAAAAAAAGTCACTTCTATCAAAACATTTTTTAACCTCCTTTTGTTATAGATAACACCTGAGATCACTGTAGCTGAAATAAAAATAATAATATGGACTTATGTATTTTCTTCCGTTAACTTTCTTTGTCTGTACGTCAGCACATTGTGTATAGTCAGTTTCACTGTTTCTCTCTATGGTCAGTCAGTAGGTTTCCCTAGATGCTAGTGTAGTTTCTTCACACAACAAGAAAGGAGAGAAATATTGCAAAAAATAGGAACCACAAAAATGGGCAGGGGTACTTGGGTAGGTGTAGAAACTACTTTTAATTTGTTTTTCACTGACTAGATTTCAGGTTGACAATGTGTCTTTAAATAGCAGGGACTCTATTTCTCAGATTGGTCACCCACCAGCAATAGAACAGAATGTGAGCATGAACTATGAAGCCAATTGACTTGGCATTTCCTTTTTCCATCACATTGTAGGGGGAGGACTGTCTCCTGGGTCTGCATTATAGGAGGTCTCAAAAGACAACAAATGAAAGTTGCTGATTAGTGGTTACTGATGACACAGCCTGTGATGATAATGTAAGTTATACAAGGGTGAAAGATATTCTTTATGGGTGTACTATGGTTTTACCTAGGCTGAACTCTGATATCATCATAAGAGCCATCAAGAGATATGGAAGTCAGTCTGTGAAGTGGCAGCATCCACTTTTATTTACCATAATGAACCAACCCAGGATTATTATTTTTTATTAAAGTGACCTTGCCAAGGACAATTTGCATTTTAGGTTCTCACATGGGAAAATACGGTTTTCCTAATTTTACTGTAGAAAAATATAGATATGTTGATTTGGATTAAGTTGTGATACATTCTTTCCCAAAGAAAGACTAAACTGCCTTTCACAATAATAACCAGGAAAATCTGGGGTTTCAGTCCTGGCTGGGCCACTGATTTACTAATATCCTGGGATCAACACAGCTTCAACAACACTGCATACTACAATGGACGAGATCAAATTTTGCCAACTGAAATGGAAACTCCACAACATGAAGAAAAAGGAAGCAAAACTTAACAGCAACATCTACTTCTGGAGCAAATGCATAAATAAATCATCATCCCCAGAGGTCTCACCATCTAGAAGCCTCTGACCACTCCATATAATTCCAAGTATGCTAAACCACTCTGCAGATGGACTTCAGAGAAACTGAGAAGCCCAGACTTGAATAAGAACTCTGTGTGGCTCAAAAGTTTCTCTTTCTCACCAACAGAAGTTGGTCCAATAGAAGTTGGTCCAGATGTTTGTCCATCCACCTTGTCTCTTTCAAAATCCTAGATGTCCTGACTAAGTGCAAAATCCAATTGGAGGTTGAAAATAAAATCCAGTCTCCCATCTCACTTTTCATATTGAGTCAAGCTTAAGCAGGAAAATCTGGGGTTTCAGTCCTGACTGGGCCACTGATTTACCAAGTGATCTTAGTCAAGTAATTTGATTCTGTTGTGTCCATTATCTGCATTTTAAATATTGGAAAACTAACCTACTTCATGGAGGTGTCATGGAGATTAATAAACTCTGTGCACAGTGCTTTGAAAATATGAAGTGTCGCATATTTTAAATGCCCAGTTGCCTGCCTGGCTGTGCTTGCTGGAGTTGGCCTACACCTGTTGGATGTGTAGTGATGATTTCCACTGGATAGGTTATTCAAGTTACTAACTTGGTGGTGGTATTCAGCTTGCTTTATTATTCAGATAAGTCATTTGATGACTAATGGCAACATTCATCAAATAACATTTTCATTCAACCAGCTCTGGGCACAGTTGAATCGGAGGAGCTAGAAAAGGAACTCAGCAATGAGTGAACGAGGCAGGTAAACCTGTTACTTCTGCTGTTCAGTCACATACGCATGGATGCTGAGGTGGGAGGCTAGTCTTCATATTCATCCAGACACTGGTCAGTTGTTGCATGCAGGCTATCATTGCAGCTGGCATTTTTAAGAACAGATCAGCAGCTCAGCCAGCAGGCAGCAAGCCATTACATTTCACTTATTAATATATGGCATTGGTTGCCTTGGGCTGCTCAACAATAGGATTTCTTTCAGCCCATCCAGATCATTTAATTGGCAAACGTCCACAAGCCTGTTCCAGATGCAACTTCATGACCTACTTTGATAAGAAGTCAGTTGAGTTAGTTTTTCCCTCTGTAAGTGTGAGATCTCCTGAAAAATCCTCACTGAACTCTTGTCTAGACAAGGTCATTCCAGCCAGGGAAAGAGCCACCTCTGATCCTAAAGGTAAAATCTAGTTCCGTTTTGTTAAACTGTCCAGTCCTCTCCATTGTCAATTCAAATGTATTCAAGCCCTTTTGAGAGCCCTATTCCTTTTCTGTCTTGTCAGGAAATCTTCGGGACAGTTTATAATCTAAATAAGCACTGAGACAGGACCATAAAATGAATCGTATTAATATAATTATAACCACTAAAATCAGCAAAAGGCTGGATTCCATATTTAAATTAAAATAATGAAGTAATGTGAAAAAAATACTCTGGGAGATCTAATTATATAATGCAGTATTCAGTGCTGTGTGGCTAGCCCAGCAATTCCTGTTACATTCCAATCAAAGTGATCTCACTAGCATGTGAGAGAAGAGTCCAGCTGACAGATTTGGGACATGTAACGTACTATTTAGTCAAGAGGCCCCATGTGCTATTCATAAAGAATTAACAACTCTTATATTGACAATGACAGTATTGTCAGAAGACCTTTGGAAGGAAAAAAATCTCCATAAACTCCATCTCTGTGAAGTTGGACTTTTTTTTTTTTTTGCCCCTTTTTTCCAATGCTGATGTAATCTCCAAACATCTCCAGCAGCAGCTGCTCAGCGAAACCGGGCACCTTCTCCCTAGGCTCTTTCAGCAGCACACGCAGCACTTTCCAGTTCCCTCAAGACAATCAGGGCCTTTCTTTCACCAATTAGCTATCACGTCAAGAGCCCCGCGCTGTCCAACAAGCTCTTAAGAATGGTCTTTGCAGGAAACAACACTGGAAGGGATTTTTTGCCTAGACAAATTAAAAGGGGAAGAAGGGAGAATGAGAAAAAAACCACAACAAATCAGAGCATAGAAGCTGTCCAAAATGCATTGCTCAATTAGTACATCGACAAATGCAAAAGCGTCCTCAAGACCAAGCCCAGAGCAAGGCGCGCACACACACAAAAAATGCTCACACTCTCTTTAGGAGATAGTTTGCTTAGTCCAGTATGTTAAGCAGGTTTCACAGAAAGGACTCTTGTTATAGTAAGTCTCTGAGTTCTAAGAACTAAAAGGGAAAGAAACTCCTGGAAGATTATGCTATGTCTCCCTATTCAGCTCTCCAAATGGAAAGCAGCATTATTTGCAGCCGACGTGACAGGAAGGAACTTGGTTTTGCTCACTTTAAACATAGATGGATTGACAAAATGTGTAATTACTGGAACTGCTAGAATCTTGTTTGAACCAGGCACAATTAGCAGGATTCTTTCCCCAGAAGTTGTGCTTTCCATGTAAAAGGGAGATTAAGGTTTGATTCAGAGCCTTAAAGTTGTGCGAAACTTAGAACTTCAGTTCTTTTTCTTTTAAATTAGAGAACAGGCCTGAACCAGAACCTTATTATTATGTATTATTTATATTACAATAGTGTGTAGAGGTCCTGACTGAGACCAGGACCCCATTTGACTAGGCAGTGTGCAAACACAAAGTGAGAGCCAGTGCCTGCCCTCAAGAGTTTACCATCTAAGGCCCAATTCAGGAAAGTATCTCTGTTCAGGAAGAGTACTTAAGCATGTGCTTAAGTGCTGTCCTGAATAGGGATGAACTTAAGCAACTGCACTTAAGTGCTTTCCTGAATTGAGGCCAATAGGCAAAACAGACAAATGGTGGCAAGGAGGAAAAAAAAGGCAAAGACAAGTGAAGTGACTTGGCCAAGGTCACACAGCAGTGCAATGGCAGGTTAAGAACAACATGCACGTGTGCCGACTCCCAGCCCAGTACGCCATGCATTAAAAATGTTGCACCCCAAAATTACCAGTCCAAATGTGGTTCAAAATTGTTCTGACTGAGAGAACCTTGTGAGATCCAGCACATTATGTTTCCACAAGGACAGTGAACAGCAGCAGGTAACCACAGACATGGCATAACTGTACGCACACATAGACATGCCATCATTTTGCAGAGAGAAATCTCAGTCTAGTCACTGTTATACCTACTGCACAGCAAGAGCAAAGCTTCAGGCTCTGTAAATGTGTTTTGTTTTGGCTCAGTGACATTAGTGCTCTAAAAGGGTCCAGGAGTTCATTCTCGGTAGCGGGGGATTAGAAAAATGTTCCCTTACCTACCCTGGGGGATTTTTAAAGGGAGTGAGAAGGTATAGGAACTGATCAGATTGCTTAAAACAAAGAAACCCTGATGAATTACTCTTGGGTGCATTTATATAGGAATGTGAGCCAATCAAAATTCCTAAGCATGGAAATTCTCAACTAAAGGATGAAAAAGAATAATCAGGATTAAGAAGGAATATTTGTAGAAATGTATAGAATAAGACGTATCTTCTTATATATACAAACTTCAAAGGGAGATGACTTTAAAGGGGCTTGTTCTTGCAGGTAGTTCATATGACACAAGGTAGATTTTTCTTTAAAAAATGCAAGGAACTGCAGAGAACAAAAATATTTTGGCTAGTGGTGCATAACTCACTTCCATAGAGGTGATATTTTATTTATTTACAATTTATCATTGTAGATTGATGAGTAAAAAATAGCTGAAAAATAGTTGTTAGTAACTGTATCTGCTACAATACAGCCCTCGGTGTCAGAAGACCTCGGGTCTAACCCCAGCTGTGCCACTGCCTCATTCTATGATCTTAGACAAGTAATGCTGGCCCTGGCCTCACTCACCCTACCTGCAAAATGAGGCTAATGATACTTACCCTCCTTTAGAAAGGTATAAATCTGCACCTCTGCTTCCTTTGGATGCAATTCCCAGCAATCCACATAAATAAATCCTTTGTGTCAATTACTTTTCGCTAACTGTGAGCTAATCCTGAAGTCCTTACTCAGGCAGAATTCTTGAGAATGGACTGCAGGATTTTATTCACAGAGTTCAAGCCTGGATAGCTCATGGGACTGCATTTTCCATTTCTAGGTCATCAGACCCATCTCAAGTTGCCAATGACCAAGAATCATTCTCTTCTAATGACCATTTAAGAGAGTTATGCAAAATGAATTGTTGATCTCATTCCAGCCCCTAGCGAACAGGTGTCCCCCCAACACGCACACAAACACAATTGGTTCTAATCTATGCCTTGCTGGCTCCTCAGCAGAGATGTCAAAAACAGAACAGACAGAAAGACTGCAAATCTACTTCTGCCTGGAGCAGGGGGGGTCCCTTCAGAAGAGGCTGAGGCATGGTGCTGGGTAAGTGTGCACTATTGCTGCCTGGTCAATACCTGTTCTGCACATAAACAGAAGACTGTATACCAGAGCTGTTGGTACCTTTCATTCATTCAATGTTTATTCACACAAAGGAATTCTACGTTTTAATTGCTGAAGAGGAAAAGAAAAAGGCTTTCCTGAAGTCATATAGGCCTTCAGAGTAAGGTTACACAACAAGAAGATTAATGGTATGGCATAAGCAAGATAATTCCATATTCCAAATGAAAACTTTATGTGAGCAAACTGCATAAAATACAGTTTAACATGGATGATGATTCCTCTTCCTTTGTAAAGTGCTTTGAGATGTACTGATGAAAAGCACTAGATAAGTGCTAGGTATTATTTGAAATTTTCCATGAATCTCCAATAGGACAATTTTTTCCTAGTGCTGGCATCAGTTTCAATAACTTACCTCTTCAAACAGTCTGCTCTGTATCATACATGAAAATGTATTCAGTCATTCTCTCTGGCCGTTGCTGATTTATTAAATCATTCTTCAGCTGATCATCTCTACAGAGAATAAATATCACAAAAAAATAATGCCCCTAAATAGATGGGTAATATTTATTTGTCCATCTTCACGTGACTGACATCACCACCATTTTCTTGCCACCGATATTTAGTGCAAATCTTCTAACTCCAAACTATTTCCCAAGATAAATTCAGCATTGACTATTTCAGACAGCATTTAGCTTAAAACTATCATTCAGTAACTGAGCGTCTTGATAATTGATGGTACCTGTGGAAGCAATAAAGTTCCAAACCATTGAATTATGCATCATGAGTGACCTTCAAAATGCAATGGTAAAAATGCATATTTCCTGTATTACTTTTCTGAATCCAACTACACTACTACTTCCTAAGCAGAGTATCACTACACTGCTAAAAATGATAGAACTATTTAAAATACTCGGTGATATTACATAAGCAATAAGCAGGTATTACATCAGGTAATAACTGGTATAACAGCTGGTGGCTGCTGTAGTCATTTCTATGAAATATACAGAGACAGAAAATGAATTATGATTAGGAAATAGGATATTTGACTTACTTGATATATCACACATTCGAGAATGGTGATATTGCAAAGGGAAACCTGCACGATTCAGCATGGCTAACACATTTCATTGTAAGAAAAAGCCCCAGGACCAACACTTATTACTTAGCATGGCACGTCTGCTGTAGTTATCACAGTGGAAAGGTAAAGGCATCTCATTTCAGTTTACTTACGTAAAGTCTCTTGCACAAAGTCCTCTACGTCAGATTGAAAAGAATGTGACCTTTTAAAAAAGCAACATTAAAGACTAGCTCAAGGTATTTATCTTTAGAGGACAAAATCTGACATGCAAAGTCAACTAGTTCAAAGTCTTGTGATTATATGTACATACCAAGTTCTTTCAGTGTTGCACAGGGTCACAACACCTTTCCTATTGCTTTTCCACTGAAATGAATCTCCTAGAAAATACATGGTAAGGAACAATATATCAACATCGTCAGGAGCCAAATTAGGTGCATTAATTTTTCCCATCTCTAAATCAGATGATTAGAGGGAAGAGTGGGGAAAGTAATGTTACGGTCCTTACATTAGTATATTATTTATTATTTTGACAGTGCCACCAGTATTCTTGGAATTTACTGGTGAATTTAAAAACAAGGTCCCTGTTTTAAGGTAAATCAAAGATACAAGGAAAGAACAACAGACATGGGCAGTGTAGGAAGAACAATAGCAAACAAAATAGGGAGAAGGGACTAGGAGGAACTGAAGGGATTAAACTGAGAAATCTACCTTAAAAAGATATTTTCTGAAGCAATTGGCAGTTTAACAAGGATTTGGGGATACCTTAGAAACTTGGATTGTATTTTCACATCTGCCTCTTACACATGGTATTATGCTGTCTATTATTCCTTGGCGTTTGTAGAATTTGCTTTTTTCTAAGTGTGGCTGAAATGCAATCCATAAGCAACCACTTGAACTTCTAAGCCAGAATCAGAACATATCAGGCATGTGCAATGATATTTAATAACATTAATAAATGAAAAGGACAGCAGAGTCTATACAAAGAAGCTCTAGTGATGAATGAGATGAAAATACAAAAATACTTAGGCAACTTGAGGAAAACAAGCCTCAGGTAAATACTAATAGAGTTGGACCTATATAGCAGCTCTACTGTAATGATCATACAGTACTGTACAAGCAATTTATTAAGCAGTATAACGTCCCATGAGGTAGGTATTATTATGTCCATTTTTCTTAAGAGTCCAAGAGGTTAAGTAATTTAATTATAAACCAAGTATGCATCTTTTTCTCACTTACACCAGTTTTACGCTTGTGTAATTCTGTTGGCTTTAATAATTACTCAGGATTTACACCAAAGTAAGTGTAAGACTCAGGCTTTAAGGGTCTGAGACAAAGCCCATTAAAGTGGATAGGAGACAGTCCAATAACCTCAAGTGGCTTTGGATGAGGCCCTAAGTCTGTCATTTCCCAGTCCTGTGCTTTCATCACTAGACAACACTTTTTCCCTAGTGAATTCATTGTGTTGCACGCCCTTAGGAGATTAGAACATGTAAGGAATGGGCTACTACATGCTACATTTCATCTAGTCTAATCCTAAAGAATGCCATTTTTTTTTTCAAAATGGTATCTGGTCAAAATCTAACTCTGGTTCACCATTAAATTTCAATTTCCAATTTATCACTTTGTCTTTATCCCACACTAGAAAGCTTTGACAGCATAAGTCTGAAGTTACGTCTACCAGAAAGAGATAAGCATGGAACAACTGCAGATTCCACAGTGTGTCTAGAGTGCTGCAAAAATTGCTGTTATAAAGTTTGCATGTGGTAAGGAAAGGTCATAAAACATGTTGTGAGCAAAAATACTGAATTTTGCTTTGCCAAAATGTTCACAGTAAACCAGAATGTTTGGGGAAAATGGGATCCAATTTCTCTCTCTCACACACAAACACACACACACACACACACGGTAAAATGTCATCCCTGAGCAAGTTGGCTATATTCTGTTAGAGTGGGGAAAGGACTGTGAAATTTTCCACAGTGCAATGGAACAGCTCCCAATTTTGTTTCCCTATTTCAAAATAAAATGTCATTGGTTTCAAGGTATAATTAAAAGATTTCTTCCATAAACTTTACTTGGAAATTTTGTAAGGGTCTCTGAAACTTTAAAGGTGGAGGATCAAAAATGTGGCCCAGTTCAGCGAAGTGCTTATTAATCATTTCAAGCAATGTTAACTATATGCGTAACCCCACTGATGTCAATAGGACATAATACCCACATGAATGATAAATAAATTATTATCAAATTTATCATAACTACAGTGAATTACAAGCAAATTTAGACTGGAGGTGGGATCCTCAAAAGCAGCTAAGTGACTTAGGGGCACAAGTCTCATTCTCATTTCAAGGGAACTTTTGTACCTAAGTCCCTTAGATGTTTCTGAAAATCTCACCCTCAATACTTATTGGAATATTTCTTATTACTATTTTTTTAACAGATTGGCAAACAAAAATATTTATATACAGATCTGATCTGAACATCCATGAACTTTGGGGTGCTCCATGTTTTGGACCCAAATTTTGAACAAGGCCCATTTCTCTGAGAGGCTGAAGAAGACTTACAGATTCAGACAATCATAGATTAATGAACAGTTCTGAAATTTTGAAGCTTGACTATATTTCTAATTTTTGTTCTATATATCCATCTCCCTTTCCTTGGGATTGTACACAATGGCTTTCGTGGCACGTTGATTTACACTGGGATTTGCCAAAAATCTTATCATCCGTTTCAGACAACACACTCTTGGAGCAAGAATTGCATGGTTATTATGATTCATTACATCTTTACTAATACTGCATTATAATCTACAGTTCACTTCACTGTACCCCAGCCACCCAAATCAAGATGAATTTAATTCATTTCCTTATTACAAAGGAAGACAACACCCAATAGAACAAAAAGGTTTTGGTAAGGAAAATTCAACATACGATATGGTTTTCTTTGAATAGATTTTTCGTTCTACTAACAGACAATCCTGATTATTTTTAACGTCTTTCTGCACATGAAAGAAAGAAAGAAAGAAAGAAAGAAAGAAAGAAAGAAAGAAGCTATTTGAAAAAATTACACTGCTGGATTACAAGAGTTGAAAGCTGGTATGTAACTTTGCTCCGGGTGATCAAACTGCTAATCAGGAATGCTGTCAGGAACAGAATGGAATTCCAAATAAATTAGCCATGTCCAAGAAGCCAATACAACACAGGATTAAGGCTTACAAAGAAAACAAATTTATTCAGCCTACTTTATCAGAATTCTTAATAATGTCTATTACGTTTTCTCATCTCAGTCAGAGATCTTCCATTGGAATAGTTTGGAGAAAGAAAAAAATGGGTCACACTTCATAAATCATATTTGTCTTTTAAAACTACTATAGAGAACTACACATACACACACAACGGTTATATGCGTATGTACATAAACAAACATGTACACATACGCATTAGACAGTTATTAGTGAATCCAGCTATTGTGGAGCTTTGTATATTTATTTTATTTCTTCCAATTTATTTCAAAAGCACATGCCAAAGCACAAGGCACTTTGACAAAAATTTACAAACCTAAAGGAAAAAAACAAATAACAACGACTTGCCCATCCAAACCAAGCCCAAACAGCAGAATATATATCACCCAATTAAACAATCATATTGTTAAAATAAGTCTTATATCTCACCACCCCATATTTCCCACATACAGTGAAGAAGAGGAGAAAATCCATGCATCTCCACACACAAATTGAATGAGAACAAACTTGTGGTTGAACCACTGGATTAGGACTCAAATTATCTGTTCTAGTCTCAACTCCGACACAGTCTTCCAGTGTGACCTTGGACAAGTCACTTGTGCCATAATCATGGAAACACTTGCACGTGTGCTTAAATTTTAGCACATGACCAGTCCCTTAATCTCTCTGTGACCTTAATCTCTCTGTGACTCAGTTTCCCACCTGTAAAATGGAGATCATAATACCATCCTACCTAACAAGGGATTAAAGAGCAAATGATCAGTATTTGCGAGGTGCTCTGATACTATAGTAATGGAGGCTATATAAGTATTCAGAAGGTCACGTTAACCAGAATCTATCCGTGCACAATGAAAGACAAAAGCTGACTTGACTATGGAATATTCCTCTGTATTCACAAAGATACTATAACTCCAGATCATTTTACTTATTTATTTTGATGTGTTTCAAAAAGTGTCCCTCCATAGCCCTGAGAGAGCACATACAAGTTTACTATCTAAAATCCATTGGAACTTAAACTGAAAGCAATACTGCAGGCATTTATATGTCTGTTCAATAGGACCTGAAAACCATGTGCTGGAGAAAGCTCCTTTTGAGAACATTCAATCACCAAACTGAAAGGAGCACTGGAGTGATTTCCCTGCCTCTTCTGGACTCATTCATTCTGTGGACACTGCCCAAGATGGCTTATTTCTTATGATCAACTTTTTCATACCTTTTCTTACCTTTGTCATGTTCAGAGCATCCGAGTTTTGTCCTAGAATTCACTCCCAGTGCTCCCCTTCCTCTCTGTTCTAAAACCCAACACATTAAATGCTGTCCAATCAATATACCAGTATATTCCTCAGGAACAAAGTTTAAACGTTTCCAGCAAACTGCACCTTGATCTAAGATTCTTTGCCAAGTACTTTTGCCTCCCTATGAGAAAATGTTTGTATAAATGGGAGAACAAATGAAGATGGTCTTTGGTCCCTAACCTCTCTTCTCTGTAAGTATGTGCATCCCCTACACAGAGGCTAAGGGAGAAGGATTTTGTGAGACCCTCTCATTAAAATATTAGAAACACATCACTGGAAGGGAACTTCTTATACGCTAAGGTCTCAAACCTGCAAATACTTATATACTTGCTGTACTGTAATGTGTAATGTACTGCGTGTGTGTAAGTGTTAGCAGGATTTGGGACCCTGGATTTCTGTATTTTCATATTCGTTCTAAATGAATGAAGGCTGATGATGCTAGCAGTTAGGAGCACCACTCCACTCTACTTCTTATAGGTGTGGAAAAAACTGCATACAGCATAAGACAAGACTCAAGTCATGTGCTAGGTTAAATAGGAAACATCCCCCCTTAAGAAATGGTGTCATAAATCATACTTGGACCAGCAAGGCTCTTCTGTTAGGTCTCTGAAAAAAGAATATACTTGAATTACTTTTCAATTGTTTTTGTTTTTTAAAAAAAGAAAACACAAAATACAAGTAGGTGAAAGGTAACTGTATCACTTTACAGGCACAAGCTACCCTCTGATTACAACTAATTAAGATACTCAGTGGCCTAAAAACAATACCTTTTTTTTTAATCAATGAACCCAGACGGCATTCACAGCTTTCTGCTGTGACAAATGCCCTTTGAAAGAGTTAATAGGCAAAGATTTGTACTGGCAATGAATAGGGCTACCTTTAATTGATCCAAGAGCCTTAGAGAGGCGTCTTATAGCATGATGATGTATTTGGGTTGCAAATAGGCCAAAATAAGCATAAAGAAAATCTGTAAGACCATGGGACCTTTTATATTTCGATGAGGGGGGAGGACTGCTGTGGTGGTGGTGGGGAATAGGATGGAGTTATCTTTGTGTTGAGGCATTTGAAATAGATAAAACAACAGGAATGTTGAGAGGGAAGGAAAGGAAGTGATCAGGCCATAATTCTGAGAATAAATGTCAGGATGCTCAAGAAATATACAAAACAAGGATTCTTCTGGAAAAAAAAAAAGAGGAGATGACCTAATGGTATAAAGAAACATTGATTAAAGAAATACCCTGAGGGGGAAAGATATTGCATCAGTTTTAACAAGCACTGCATGGCCTGCATTCCCTCTCAACTTCTTCAGTGAGAAAAAAAGATTAATGTCTGGAGAAGATGCAGTCACATGGATCCATTTATAATTTTTTCCCTTCATTCTTTATTAATCTTTTACATGTTTTTGTTAAAGATGAACAGGAAATTTGCAAATAAAGTGCCTCGCTAAACTAAATGAGGAGAGCTAATATCAAGTGTTCCCCCTTGGATAGTCAGAAAAGAAGCAAGAAGAATGCAGTTTCATGAGCAAAACAAAATCAATCTACTTGTAAAAGTTCTTTCTGGGTCTGATTATAAGTTAATATTATGTAATAATTATGGAGAAACTAGAGTCTCCCTATATTCAAACTAACTTTCCATTTTAAGCCTGATTCTGGCAACATCCCACCTCATTTAGTATAGGTGTGAACTTATGCCACGGTGGAATTTTTCTGGAAAGTTTGAGGCAAATCTGACATGGAAATTCCTAGGCTAAAGACTCCATTAAGGTGGAATTACGATTGTAAATACATTATCAATAACGAAGGAGGGAAAGAACTTAATAGAATGTTGTTTTAAAAAAACAGATGGTTGAAAACTAGGAAGAATTATTTTAAGGTTAGCCTTTGAATAAAATAGAAATGCAAAGGTAAAATACATAAAACAACCTTGTCTTCCCCACATGTCTACCCACACCGACTACGTTCACCAGCCTATTTTACTCAAGTTCTTAACCATCCTCCTCACTATAGCACCTGAGTGCCTTCCAGCAGCACTCTGACAATTGGACCACCATGAAGATAAGGACTGAGACCTTGGACTTGGACTTGACTCTGGGAATCCAGTGTGGCAAGTGGAAGACAAGTCTGATGTGCTCCGTGTTGCTAAGGAGATGCACTGAAACATTATGCAAAATGAGCCATAACACTCCCTAACATTGTCCCATACTCATCATACATATGTATGCATCACCCACTTCTTACATCTATGCCACCTACTCTTTCAGAGTCTAACCTCCAATATTCACTCCATTCAGAAGGCAGCAACACCAATGACTAGACAGAGAAGGAAGAGGATGATCTTGTGGTTACTTGTAACCTACAAAGGGAAAAATAAATTGGGTTTGGTCCTATTTTGTTTCTTTCTGATGCATTAGGGAGGCCAGAATATTGTGCTGTGATTTGGGTTGTTTTAAATCGAAGATTTTTTTTAGGGGAAGAGGTCTGCTTTTTTTTTTTTTAGCCATTACTAATGCAGACCTGATCCGTCCTGGAAAACGCTATAGAAGTCTGCAGAACCAATAGGACTGAGTTCTCAGTACCAAGATACTGCAAACTGAGCAACTGAGGGGGGGAGTGATTTTTATTAACTGGTATAAAATTCTTTGGATTTTTGTTTGTTTTTGTCAACACCTGAACTCCTGAGAAGCATCCTGCCTTCCTTTGAGCACTATAGGCACTAGCTGTCCTTATGCATACTTTAGCAAAAAAGTAGTCAGAAATGACCATCTCTCATCTACTCACCCACAAATGTAAAAGCTGGGACAGTCACTTACACTATCTTGAGCTACAGGTAAACTCTTTTTCCCCATAAGTTTCATATAAACAACCATTATATAATACAAATATAGAGAGTCTTCATCTTCATAAGACATCCATTTTTTTGCTGAGGTCTTTAAGAGCAGCTGATTTTTGTAGCAAGAAAGTTGGATGACTTTTTTTTAAGCATACTGTTTTTAGCATACATATTTTCCAAAATATCTGGGTACAACATCATACACTTTAATTGAAAGCAATGGGCCAGAATCTGCTTTCACATCCACTGGGACAAGGGAAAACAGCCAACAGTGCCTCCCATGTCTACTGACCCCACCATTCCCAGGGTGGCTGGTGGGACTTCATAGACGGCTCTGGGAGAGTCTCACCAGCAGAACACAGCCTCTTCAAAGCTGCCCAACCTGTGTTCCTCTGTAGCTAAAACAGATTTTGAGGGAAGGAGGGCATCTACTAAACGAAATCAAATGATGGTAGATCAGCTGAAGGGAAAGAGTTACTTCTAAGATGTATGCTTGGGAACTTATTGACATATTATCCTACCCCTTTTTCTTATGTTGCTGGAATTCCAGACTGGAACAACTCTCATGATCACCATGGCAGCCTCTGCAGTAAACTTTTCTCCAAAAATGACATAATCAGCCAGTTTGTGGGAAACGTGTATTGTCCTGGCTCATATATACCACTGCCTCCCTTGTGGTTGGCCTACAGAAAATAAAGGCCCAAATTCAAATCTTGTACACAGGCACAACTCCACAAAAGTCCACAGTTAGATGCCTCTATGGCAAAAATCAGGAGGGTGTGATGTAGCTTCTTAAATCAAGCCCAAAATGTATATATAGATCCTATGACACACCAGTGGAATGCATCCCATCTGGGGAAGCATCCAATAGCTGTTTAACAAGGCACTCCAATACTACACATGACAGTTAAGGATAGGAAGTGAAGGAGCTGACTGCATCCAAATGGAATCACACAGGGAATATATGTAGGTATATTCCTAAAGCTGCCAGCATTGCGTTATGAGCTAAATTAATGAGCACTGGCAGCACTGCAGAGCAACTCTGTGTGCTACATTCGACTATATTTTTACTCTGTGTCTCAAATTGACTGATACAGTCATTATGTTTACCATGATGTATCTCTCTCTCTCAGTTCTTATATGATCCCCATGACCACAGTATCTTCACTTCTCTCATATATTAATGAATTTATCCTCACAACACTCCTGGGGGATAGGTACACGTAGTCCCCACTTTACAAATGGAGAACTGAAGCATAGGGGTTTAAATGACTTACCAAAGATGAGACAGGAAGTCTGTAGCAGACATGTGAATTAAACCCAGATTGGCTGATTCCCAGTCCAGTGTCTTAACCACAAGACCATCCTTCCCCACATAACCTTTGCCTATATTTTACAACTGCCTCTAACAATGACCAATTACAAACAACTCCTTAATAATAATTAGCATTTTCTCACCAAAGCACTATACAAATATTAACAGGCTAATCTTCACAACCCTGCCCTTCTGAGGTACTATCATCCCTAATTTGAGGGGTGGGGAACACAGGCCTGAGGAAAAGAGATTAAGAGAACTTTCCAAGGCCAAAGAGGGAGTCCACATCAGAGCCAGGATTATAACTCAGTAGTTCCTGGCTCCCAATCTAATGCTCAGTCCAGTCCTCTTGCAATTTATTTATGAACTGAAGCCATTCATCTACATTTCACAATCGCTTGTTTCTAAAATTAATCCCACGTGAGCTCTAACCCAAAGCTAGTTCAGTCCATGGTAAGAAACTTGCTGTTTAATAGTATTAATCATTCTCCTTCACCAGAAAAGGTCCCATTTCCAGAATCCTGAAACAGCCTCAATACGTGAGGGGACAAAGACGCACAATGAGTGGTAAAGGTAAAGGGGGCAGAAGAGGTTTTTATTCTGTAGTGTAAACAGCAACAGGCCAAACTGTGCTCTGAGTTACACTGTCGCGAATGCTGTGTGACTCCAATGTCTTCAATGGAGCTACTCCAATTTTACACAAATCCCAACCAATAAGTAACTGGGCACCACCAACTCCCACTGCCTTCAGTGGGGGCCCTGAGAGAGCAGAATTTTGATCCTTTATCTAAGAATCTGTTTCATGATTCAACATTTTTGATGTACATTGTTTAAAGGAATGGGATGGCAACAAGTCATGAGGAGATGGAGGGAAATTTCCTTCCCTCTACGAGTAACTGTTGAGAGGTAGGTTAATCGCTTTGGGCATGCACTCAAATTCAGTTTTGTGCCAGTTCCCCCCAGGGGTTGCTTTACTGTCACCCTGAACTGGATGGCTCATCCTCATCCTTTTACCAAAGACAGCTATGCAATAGAAGCATGACAGACTGCCTGGGAGAAATGGAAAGATAATCAAGTAATTAACTTATATGGGTAAAATATGAAATAGGCAGAGGGAGCCCTTAAGTTGGGAGAGAGATAAATTTGCTATACATGCAGCTCTAAGGATGGGGAGGGAGGGAGCAGAAATTTGGACCTTCCCAAGATGTGGATTTCAGCACTGAGACAGCCGTGAGTCTAAACAAGGCTGGAGTTAGCATTCAGAGCACACAGTGCAGCAGAGTATGGGAAAGGGATAGAGCAGCCCAAAGAGCTGGCGCCACTAACTGACGAGCAGAGCGCAAGTGATAAAGATTTACTGCAAGAGAGGAGGAAACAGTCCGCTGGCCCGATTAGAGCTGTGAATACAGAGTTGTTCAGGGAGGATTTTGCAGCTGACTGATCACAGGCTGTCGGAGCAGGCCCCGGACAACAGCTGCAAGGCTTGCTGGGCTGCAAAAACAAAGGGCGCCTAGCACGGTGCAAAGAAAGAGTTGACAGGTTGTTGTTAGCAGTGGCAAATGTGTGAGGTATGTCACTGTGTGTGAGACGGGGTGGGTTGGGTTGGTGGCAAGGAAGTAGGGCAAGAAGCACAGGCCATGCTCAGAAAAAGGGGGGGGGGGGGGGAACAGACTTGGTCAAAGCGTTTTCCTAAAATCAGGCCGGTATTTGTAAGGAGGGCAATCACAAGGCCTGTTTATCGCTGCCAAGATAAATTAGCCCATCGTCTCATTTATAGGACGAATCCGGTGGCACAGACTATAAGGTGCACAGCACTAAAGGGACTAATTAGACAATTCCGGCAAATCTGAATTAAGACCCCCTTTTCTTTCTTTGAAAGTTGGAAAGTATTTTCCAGGACTCTAGTCAGATGGTTTAGTGCTCTTTTTTCCCCCTTCTTCTTTTCTTTCTTCCATCCTAAGAAAAAAGCTTGTGCAACTGCTCCCAAGACACAATGGTTTGGTCTGATTCCTACCCTAAACCCTGCTGGTGTTTACATCATATAAAAGATGGGCCCAAACCAAAACCCTAGATTCTGGGGCATTTGGCTCCTACTCCTGATAAAAGCTTTGCAGCTGGTCCCTCCTGTTATAATGTGAATATCCTGGGCTTTGAGAAAGTTCAGAGCTGAATTCTGTATTATTCATCCATCAAAGCACAACAGACGAAGACCAGATTTTCTAAAGCACCCATGTTGCCTGTGCAACTCTCTGCTTCCTGGAGCTCTTGTCCACCTAATTTGTGAGTGCAGTATAGGCACCTATCTCTGACATAAAGCTTCTATTGTCACGAGAGGTGAAAATGCTAGAGGTTGTGAAGCACAGAAACTGTAAGATGGCAAAACCTTCTTTCTGCCTCATATGTGAGACGTTTACAGCTGGATTCTTGAAAACTGACATTTTATTCTGATCACTCTGAAGACGAAAAGAAACAAACGCTGCTGAGCCAATGGTGCAGCTGTCAGCACCCACCCCCTATATTACAGTGAAAAGAACAGGAGTACTTGTGGCACCTTAGAGACTAACACATTTATTGGAGCATAAGCTTTCGTGGACTACAGCCCAGTTCTTCGGATGCATATAGAGTGGAACATATGCATCCGAAGAAGTGGGCTGTAGTCCACGAAAGCTTATGCTCTAATAAATGTGTTAGTCTCTAAGGTGCCACAAGTACTCCTGTTCTTTTTGCGGATACAGACTAACATGGCTGCTACTCTAAAACCTATATTACAGTGGTCGCTATTAAAATGTTTTGCAAATAGTTAATGTTGCCACAATATTCACAGTGCACTGAGAATACCATAAATACCACAGCAACATTAAATATATGCAAGTAGTAAATGTCAGCTTTTTCATGGCAATCGCCAATACATTTACTAAGTTATAGGCTTCTGTATTTTTTGCATACAGTATTTAACAATATTACATGCCAAATAATAAGAGTCACTAAGACTGCAATGCCCTTTAGTTCACAGTCCCCAAATTTATTGTACATACAAGCCCTATTCTGGATTTCCTCTTCTCAAAGGTTTGAGGGAGCCAGTTATTCCAGCCCCAACAGACAGTACTTGGTAAACAGTAAGGGAAATTCAGAACAAGAGACATTTCAAGGCTTCTAACACACAGCTCCATTCTCTCAAAATGTCAAAAATACCAGTGTGCAGAATACTCCATCTAGGGGCAGAAATTTCATCCAAAGTTTCCTTAGCCTTTGCTTTGACATGTGTTAACCTCATTCTAGCAGGACTGAGTGCATGAGAAATAATCAGACATTTCACAGAGGTTCCAAAAAATTCTTCTTCAGTACAAGCCCATAGTAGCATTTTGTTTGTTTTTTTTTTAAATGCGCAGTTCTCAGTTTAGGCACAAAGAAAGCCATAGAGGGTATCCTCTAATTTAGGAAGATGGCAGATAACACTTTTCTATGTACCAACAAATGGACTGTATTTTAAACTACAAAAATTATCCTTGGAGATTAATAATCCACCTTGTGTATATGTATAGGGGCTAGTTCAACCGCAAAGAATAACAACAAGCATGATGGACAATTTAGGTAACAACATTACTGGGCGCAACCCTGCTGCTGCTGCAGTCAAAAGGTGGTTTGAATCGGACTTCAAAGGGAACAGTATTGGATTCATGGCTTAGGCATATTTTTGGATAGGAATGGCTTTGTGGACTTGGATAGTCCGACATAATGCAATATTCCTATTTAGTATTAGCATATATACTTTATTCAATAAATACTAGCAGTGTCCAATGCATTTGAGTGCAATATGCATGTACTGATACGGAAGAACAATGTTTGACAGTGCAGAATATTGATATTATGCAATTATGTTAATTTGTATTTTTGGGGGGGAGACAATACAATGACAACAAACATATCTAGCTTTTTCTCTAATATTTATTTTCAATTCAAAAATTCACTCTTGGATGGCAACTTTGCATTAATTTCCTTGCGTGAGCAGTGGGTTACATTTTGCCTATGACATTTCAGCTTTCCATCGTACTGTATCTTGTTCTTTGTCTCTTCCTTCTCCAGCCGGTTCTGAAACCAATGTAATCTTCTTGAAAGGAATCAAATTACTTCCTAAAGTCACTGTTCCAAACTTCTGTGCAAACAGCCTGATTGGTCACCTACATTCTGCATGCTCAGCCTACTCAACTGCAAACTTCATACATTAATGCAAAGGTTAGAATTTTCTAGACACCACTTCAATTTTTCAAATAGCAATCCAATTACCAAGCAAATTGGCACAAAGTGCCTAGTTACATAGTGACTTGGCACTGCCTCCACTCGCTGCTGGCAATGATGAATGTGTTCCCCTTAGCCCTCCTCCTCTATCTGCTCCAGCCCCAGAGCCAATACCAGTGACCACATAAGGAGAGTGCCTGGCAGCTGCAAGACCTAGGTGCCAAGAGGCAGATTGTATTTTGTAGCAGCAGGATCTGGGTCTGCGACTGGCTTCCTGGCTAGTCTTTTGTAAGACCTTTTCCATGGCCTCTAGTTTGGCTTTAACTGAGCCTATAGAAATGCTTGTGTGGAGCTGGTACAGAAGTGGGTAGTCAAAGGTTTAATTTGGTTTCAAAGTGATGTGAGTGTATATTGCCTCTCTCTCTACTCCCCTGCAATTATGATCCTGTGGTAGCTATAAGGAATTGCAGTATTCAAAGAACCAGGGAAGTTAGCCCCAAATGCTCAGAGTGTAGGGGAGCAATTTGCTGACCCTTCTACAAACTCATTACATAGTATGAAAGTAGCAAGGTTATAGCGAAGGTAGCAGTAGATCTATTCTGTTCAGGATCTTGTCTACACAGGGATTTATTCTGGAATAAATATTCTTGATTAATTTCATGTGTGGACGCTCTTATTCTGGAATAAGAGTGCCTTATTCCAATTTAGTTTAATCACCTCTGGATGATGATATTCCGAATAATGCACTCTTATTCTGGAATAAAAACATCCAGACATGGAGCTAATCAGGAATAGTTAATCTTTCAAATTCACACACTACCTTATTCTGGATTAATTTTCATGTTTAAACAACTCTTATACTATCACCATGGTATCTGAGCATCTTTCAGTAATGCATTAAACATCGTGATGACTATCTGTCACGTGTGGTACTTTCCATTTCTCTCTCTTCCTGTAGATATATTTAAACTATCTTTCTTTATTTCTAAACTTACATTTTCTGACATTTAACTTTTTTTTTTTTTAAATGGCCTTTGGGACCAAATTATCTCAGTCAACAAGTGTATTTCTTTGGTCTGTTTCATAAGCCATTTTAAAAGTATTTAAATGTGGAAGATGAGAGTTTTTTCAGAGAAGGATTTTTCCCCACCTATACCTTTTGTGCTCTGACTAGTCAAGAGATGACTTTTTTACAAAAATAAATAAATAAAAGTACCGAAGCCCAGGGATGCATTCTGATCCTAATCAGACAAACAGGCTTTTACAAAGAAAACAACAGCCAGTCACTCCTTTTTTGGAACCCCACCCCAGGCATACCAGGAAACTACTGGAGAGAATCAGAGTCATTTGACCAGGAGCTTTCCGATGCGGATGGTAGTCTTGAAAATATCTCTGTGGACTCTGAACAGCACATGCTAGAATATCTTGCAGGGCTCATTCACTTGGACTTTACCTATGAATACATTTGTTTGTTACTGATGGAATTTTTCCCATCCCTCTGTATTCTCCTTTTGCGTGGTATGCTGTTGTCAGACATTGAAGTTACTTAGTGTCAGATTTGATCTGTTTCACTATGACCATGGGATCATATTCACAATTTGGTAGATCCTCTACGTCCAACATCAAAGAGCTCTAATAATTGCACTGTAAAGGCTCAACTGGGCAGCCATTGCTCATGTTGGTATGCAGATTACTCATATGACATGAACACAGGTTGCATAAGAAAGCTCTAACATCAGTGGAATGTGGAATCTCAAGGAGTATGTTAGGGTTTCAGGAAACGCCATCAAGGCTGCTGTACCCACCTCCCCACCTAAAATCTAAGCCTCTCGCCCCCTTATTAATAATGTCCATCATTCCATTTTGACATATCATGATGCAAAGATATGACATTGTTTTGCTGCAGTGCAGCATCTGCAATTAATTCAGGACTATAATTGCCTTGCTGGGCGTGGCTTGGATCCATGAGAACTGGAACTGTCCTTCAAAATTCAAGAGGAATGGAGAAGGGTATTGGGGGTGCTTCCAGCCAGCCCCAATTCCATCAGCAGATCAGGAACAAAATGATTTTGGTGGACTGGCTGTGCTCTGTGATCCCCTCAGCTGGAACAGTGAACACAAGTGGAAATGAAACTAGCCATTTAGACCCTAACCAGCAAAGCATGTAAGCACGTGCTTAACTTTATACATGTGAATATCACCATTGTGCAATTACTCACAGGCTTACAATGCTTAAGTGCTTTGCCAGATTGGGGCTATAACCCAGGGATACAACCAGTAAAGGAACATAGAGGCAGATCTTTTCAGTAATGGTCACACTGAGTTCCTTGCTTGAAAATGGATTTTTAAAAGGTCTTTCCAAAATGAAATACAAATATCCTCCTCTGATTGCCACGAATATGCCTGCATGTGTATAATTTTGCCAGCAGCCCTTAGTTTACTGCAATTCTTAGAATTCAGCGTGAGATGAAGAACTTGTGATCAGTTACAAAAATTAGTTAAAATCTGGCAATCTGTTCCCTTCTCTCTTTGTGCCTTGCCTCTTCATTTGTTTACATTGGAGATGTTGGTTAATGTTCACATATAACAACAACCATTGAATAAGAGGAAGGAAGGAGAGAAAGTGGGAAAAAAGTCAACAGAACAGGAATATGGAATGCTTTGTTGTCTATGGGGATGGCCACTAGCCCTATGTTGTCTGCTTCGGTCATAATGCAATCAATGCATCACTGTGCCACTGCCAAAAAATGCACCGGCGTCAGAAGGTTATGGCACCAGCTAAATCCACTGCCAGGAGTGCAATTCCATAACCACAGCTAAGGGTCTGATCCAAACCCCGCCACTGCACTCAGTGGAAGTCTCCACTCAGTGGACTTGAATCAGACCCCTTTATCCACTACCAGGAGTGTAATGTGATGGTGCCAACTAATTCCACTACCAGGAATGTAATGCCATGGCACTGCTTCTGTAAATCCAGCACACATGCCAAACACATATACTTGTAAAATGCTTACTATTTTATATTTGCAATATCAAGACATCCTGTTCAAGATGAACTATTAAGGAGTTTATGGTTCCATTCTCCCTAGCATATTATAAAGACAACACCTTGCCAGGCAGCAGTCACATGTCCTAGAGGTGCCAAGCTGGCAAAGATCTTCTCCCAGCATTTGGCATCTAAACTCCTGGCAAACTCCTCAGCAGTTGTGCTGGCAGCTTTTGCATCCATCATGTGGTTAGGCTGCTGATAGCATATCAGGAGCCTTCATCCTCTGGGCACCATTTCACTTTAACACCTGTCTGACTCAGAGGAATGTGTGCACTCGGAGAGTAAGATCTCAACACAAATCCTTCCAGAGGCCCAGAGCAGATGCTCCATTTGTTACTGAAAGAGGTTATTCCCTCAGACCCACAAATGCTTTTCTTCACAGATCTGTATACAACCCTTAAAAGGACCCACATCCTGCTATACATTCCACATGTGTTGGATGTTTGCTTTGTGGACCAGGAATAAACTCTGTAGCCTTTTTTTTGCCTAATGAAATCTCATATTTTACTATGCTCACATAAAGCCATTTCTTTGTGACTCAGGCCTTTCTGGTTTGTGACATTTTAACTACTTACAAATGTTTGGTACAGATGAAAGGAAATGATTATTTTCCAGGTCACCCTGCAGTAATGCTTTTTGATGGGCACCATAATTCCAATTAAACTGAGGAATAAGGGACAAAAAACCCAAACATTTAAGATGCCATTCAAGCAAGAAAAGTTTCAAAAGAAAAAATAAAATCAAACATACATCATTTACCATATGGCACAAAACATCACCAAAATAGGTAGATAAGAAAATTGAAAGGCCTTTCTCCTCTGGGAGCAGGTTTAAACTCCAGTTATTATGCGGAGATGCAGACTATGAATACATAACCACACTTCACCCTCTTCACACTATGCACCCCCCTCTGTAAATGCATTAGCTTTTCATGTCATAGGCTCAAATTAGTCTTGGGCCATGAATGCAATGAGCAAAAATCTCAATCTGGTCCCTAAAAGGTACTTGTCCAAATCACAACTACCACTGCAAATCTGGCAGAGACAGCACTGTGTTCTAAACAAAGGCCAAGAACTGCAATAGTAGAAATACGGTGGGTCTGGGTTGAGGTGTTCTGGGAAACGTGCATAGCATAGCATCTATCTGAAACTGTGCCTGTCCAAAAGCAATATAATCAGTCTTTCACTTGCATAAACAACAACATCCACTGATTCATCCGGTGACTAATCTCAAAGTGTCAAAAATTATCTTTGGATCAGATAATCTTTAAAGCCTGTGAAATGAATGCAGTTCAGTTACCAGCACAAGTTCAGAATCACAAAAGAACTGCTATTGTTTGTTCAAATAGGAAGGACTAGCATACCCACCTGGCCCATTGCAGATTATATGAGCGAGAGCCAGGATTTCTGAGTCCCAGCAGTACTGCCCTCTTGTCATGATCCAACCATGGATCAAGGCCCCATTGTGCCAGAAGCTATACAAAGATATCACAAATAGGGTCCCTTCACATTGACCTTGAAGAAGTGCCTATTCCTCAGTTTCCCCATCTGGGTTGGGAGTCTTTAATGAAGGTTTGTAAAAGTGCTTTGAGATCTTCAGATGTCAGGTGATATAACTGCAAAAATTACAACTAAGAGAATTTGCCTGGGGACACGGACTGTCCAAGTTAAAAGGAATTTTAAAGTCAATTGTACAGGGGCTAGTGAGGAGGGTTGAAATTGCTCCTCCCAGAGACTTATTCTAATGTCACAAAGAGACTTGTTTGCAAGCAAACTACTAAAGAAGGACTTCCTTTCCTCTTCAACCCCCAAAATTACACTGGTCTGAAGTACAGGACAGGGAAATGGACCATGACATGTTTAAGGTCCAATATCTCGTAACCCATCACGGCTAGAAATTGGAGCTTTATAGCACTGGAAGGAGATATTCCCAATCGTTCAGTAGGTCACATAGCATCTAAGCCTTGAAAGGTATCCAACCTTACAATCATGACTTTGGACAGTAGGACTTATTGCTACTGAAGCACCTGCCTTTTGAAGGGAAATGGAAAACAGTCCCATGCAAATTTATAACACTCTCCAGCAGCATTCCTAATACAGTATTTCTGTAGGATATGTGGCATGGACAGAACACGAGGGCATGGCATAAGGATTTTATTGGCACATATAACTTACTGTGGCTTCACTACACATAATGGGGTCATCTCAGACTCATGCCAAGAAAACCTTTTTACCACACCATACCATTATTTATTTTCTCTCATTGTACACACACACACACACACACACACACACACACACACAGGCAAATTCCTAATTATTTAACAAATGCATGAGCTGAATCTGTTAAATTAGTTTTCCTTTAACAAGATATCCTGAGAACAGGGCATTGGATGCTACTCTGGGCAAATAAATTCAGAACAATCAAGTACTGAATTTCAGACTGACAAAAATTAATGGCTGGACTAAGGACCTGCTTCTGAAGGGTGCCTGGCTCCTTCTTTCCTCAAGGATTTGATACTCAGCACCTCCTACAATCAGGCCCAACTCCCATAAAAGTCTCAGTCCGATTGGCTCCCTGAAGGAATGTAATGGACAGGGAAAGTGATATGGTCTGAATCGTGTGTAAGATCACAGAATAGAGAAAGAGAAATTGTAGGTGTGAAACAGAAAAACCTCCACTTATAATTTTGCATACACAAATCTTTGAATCCTAATACAGCCCTGCCAGCTGTTAGCTTATAATAATGCATTTCTCATTACTAAATACGTGAAATTTACCCAAACTCCTTATTAAGATCCCAACTCTTAAAGTTAATGAACTTCACTGATTTTATGTTCTCATTTCAATAATTATTTAAAAGGTAAGTGACTGTGAAAGTTGATTACCCCCTCGTTATATTTTGATTGTTTTGGGGTTTGTTTGCTGTTTTTTAAATAGCAATAGTTATCGTGCCATGACGCAAGGGTAAAATACTGTTTAAAAGGGCTGCTGACTCTGGCCAATTTATATGCTAATTTCAGAAATGAGTCTTCCTACATTAAATAAGGAGCTAAGGAATGTTCCAAAGGTCTAGATGGACCACACCATTAACAGATTGGGTAAATCAACGTTAATACTGCCCACAGGACATTACACCGTGTGAACTTTCTTCACTGCATTCACTTTACTAATTTTAGTTCCACGTGGTTCTTCAGCTGACTTGCCAAAATATAAGCTACTCCAACTTCTAAAGCCTGCCTGTGCCCATCTTGACCTTGGACTTGTCTTTAATATTAACCTTGAAGGAAAAATTAAATGGTCACTTTTTTTTTTATTAAGGTACATTTATAAATGGTTTATAACGGGTTAATAAATGATTAATAGATGCTGAAATACATTAATAGTATTGGTTATGGGTGGATATAAGCCATGATTATTAGCAATCTATCGACTTGTTCGACTAACAATTGATTAACCTATTAAAACATCTATTAGGTTGGATGTAAGACCTAAAATTCTAGACCCATAATCCCATGGGTGGTAAGATCATGAAGGGCAAATCAAGTATTTTCAAGCCCACTTGTCTGAGGGCTGACAACTCCTCCAGCCATTCATTAACAGTTAGCAAACTCCCCAGAAGTCATTATGGCTTTAAAGGACAACTCGTATTTGGCCTCAAATTTAGATTTTGGAAAAACAAGTTTTTTGTAAAACCTAAGAATAACAAATATTTCTCTGTGTGTTTTTTTCTTAATTCCAACCAAAACTGTTTAAAAAGTTTCCCTACAGTGTTTGCAGAACTGAGAACCCCACAGTGAAACGGACATCACTAAGTTTTACCATCCAAGCAGAGAAAAATAAAAATAAATAAATAATAGAGAGCATAAAGTAGCAAGAAGTAAATTGTATTTTTACATTTCTTTCTGTTTAATACCCTATAGTATTATTAGTAACTAGGTAAAACAAAGTGTTTTAAAAACACGTGATTTAAGATGACAGTGACCTTTTAATTTTGATTGCTAAATTGCTATGGAATAATTATTGCTAATCCTAGTTTTTGTATCTTATTAATTGATCCAGATTAATCTTCAGAACCTTTGCAGCACCTTCTTCATTAACACTATATGATAAGTTACGATCTCCCTTCACCAGCCTATCTACTGTGTGGATTCCTCAGTGCTCTGAGACATCATTATATTTTAATGATTGTTTTTCCTCAAATAACACTAATCTTAGGGGATTCTGGTTGGCAAGGAGGTTGGCTTTGCTTTTGACAGTATCTTCCAGTCAAGTGATCAAGAAGTCAATGTAACAAAATGTGTGTCCAAAATATCTGCAGAGTTAAAAAAAAAAAATCAATGAATTATAAGAAGGCACAAGAGTACTTAGGCATTCTCTTGCTCCCATTGAAGGCTCATTTAATTTCAAGAAACAGGATAAGTCTTTTCTTTACAGTATAGGTGCAGAAACTTACCCCTCTACTGATCACAATGCTGTACTCTAATTGCATTATAGGAGTTATTCTCTCTTGGAAAAATATATCATGAAGAAAAGCCTTAAGGGAAACAAAATACACATAAGCAGAATTGGTCCCAAACTGTACAACAGCTAAAATATTACATACAGCCAAGAACATGCCTTGCTATACATCAGATAATTCAGTCAAATGAATACTGATAATAATCAATGATGGTAAGTTGGCAGCTAGTCTTCTGGAAAAATTTCAAACTTTACCTTCAAGCTACAGGAATGAGGAGGATATACATGAATGTGATCTTTGGCAGGGAAAGGCACATTGTTTCAGTGCTGTGGGAAAATGCTTAATGCTCAAACATTTCCTTAAAATGAGATTACAATGAAACATTAGAGGTTGCATTATTAAAGATAATCAACTTTGCTGGCTGGATGAAAAAAATGCCAAACTCATCTCCCCATCCCCAATCTGCAGAACAAATCCAGTATTTCATGCCTTCGTGTTTTATCTGAGTGCTGGATAGGAGATATTTACTGAGAGGAGAATAGGCCCTTGTGAGTTTTGGTTTTTGAAACTCAAGAAAATTCCCGAATTACCTGGGTTTTCTTTCAAATGAAGGAAAAAGCAATTAAAAACGGTTGTGACACAGACGATAACACTGATGAGATATTGAAAGCATTAACCTTGTACATCTTCAAACTGTTCCTGAATGGAGAAAAATGTCCAGGAAATTAACAGTTATAGGTGGACATCATATGATAACACACACACAAAAATTAACAAGTTTTTTGGGCTCAAGTTGCTGCTAAACTCAGGAAATCTGGGTTAGTTTAATATTCTTAGGGTGAAATCCTTGCCCCACTGAAGTCACTAGCAAAACTCCCATTGGCTTCAATAAAACCAGGATTTCACCCCAAGACTATGGGGTGTTTTGCCATTGATATCTTGACTGTAGGGACTTTTGCCATTGATTTCGCTGGGCCAAAATTTCACCTTGACCAGCAGGGAATGAGAGTGCTGAGGAAGGGGTGCACTTTTGACAACTATGATTAAATGGGTTGGACCTCTCAGATATTATTTATTCTGTCTTTGCCAGTTTTACAGGGTGAAGATATTAAAGATTTAATACCCATGCTACAATGATGCATGGCACATTCAACAGCTAGAAAGATGACGTTGTGATGTTCCTCTCTGGTGGTATCCGGACTGGTGATCTGCTAGGTCACCCCAATCCTTGACTCTGGGAGCCAGCCTTACCCTGCTCTGCTTTGAGAACCCCGACTCCTGGGCCATTCACGCACAGCCTCTGGCATGTAAGCTTCTCCCAGCTACTTGCAAGTGAATGATACTAGCCAATATCTCCAGTCCCAGACACAACCCTAGAAACCTCTGCCTTGCAGTGTCCAGTTATGCCCGCTGGATGCTGCAAGCTTATATAAGTTCATCAATTTAACAAAGAAATTGATATGTACCAGGCTTGTTCTCCCAAGGGGAGTCTCTGACACACTTTAAACCAAACACCCTGCTTCAGGTAGAATAAACAAACAGATTTATTAACTATAAAGATAGATTTTAAGTGATTATAAGTCAAAGCAGAACAAGTCAGATTTGGTCAAATGAAATAAAAGCAAAACACATTTTAAGCTGATCTTAACACTTTCAATGTCCTTACAAACATAGATGCTTCTCACCACAGGCTGGCTGGTTGCCCTTCAGCCAGGCTCTCCCCTTTGATCAGCACTTCAGTCACTTGGTGGTGATGTCTGTAGATGGAGGTGGAAGAGAGAGAGCATAGCAAATGCCTCTCCCTTTTATCATGTCTTTTCTTTACTCAGGGGTTTGCTCCCACCCCGTCAGAGTCAGGTGAGCATTACTTCATCACAGTTCCAAACTGACCAAAGGAAGGGGCGTGACTCCCTCGAGGGCCTAACAGATTCTTTTGTTGCTGCCTAAGCCAGCGTCCATTGTTCCTGTGAGGGTGGGCTGGGTTTGTCCCATCCATGCCCTGATGAGGTGTGAACTGCCTCTCTATTCTTGGAGAGTTTTGCATGGGCTTGCTTTAAGCCATGAGGATACATTTTCAGCCTCATAACTATATACATGAAATTATAACCTATAACCTTACTATAACATTACTGTAACAATTACTATAACATCACTATAACAACCATGCTCAATGCATCATGAGCCTTCTGAAGACACCCAACATGACAAACTTTGCATTGGATATCACATAATCATTTTATAAAGATGAACATAGGGGTGTAGGGTGTTCCCCCAAGGTACAGAGCTTCACAGACATGTTCACCTAGAAATCAGGAAAATAGTAACATACAATTCACGAGACGTGAAGAATGAATTAAGCTACCTTTGCTGCAGTTAAACTCTCTCTAAAATAGGGATAATCCTACTTTGAACCAACTTAATCACTTTACCAATGAAATCCTTAAAATAAATGTATTATATACATGCACAATATAATATGAAATATACTACCACTACCTTTGAAAATGTTTATTATAAAAAAAGGATAGATGCTTTTCTAAGGAAAACTAGTCAATATATTTATATTTTCATTAATTATACAGTTGAAATATCAAGTCTTGGTGGCATATGTGTTTTTATTAAAGCCTTGCTCATTTTTATCAGCTCAGGAACCAGAGGTATTGGGTCAACGACTATACATCAATGTAGCTCCATTGAACACTGATTTACACCTTCCAACATTCACCCATTCGCCACATAGAAATGTCTGGATAAACTTCAAAATGAAGAAGGGTTTTAAAGTGGGAAAGCATTCCACTCCTCCAAAATTGCTAGTTCCTAATGTAAAATGTCATATTTGGACATAATAGAATTCCACGAATCCAAAAGTCAGCCAAACTAGCTGTTTTTAGGATGATGGGAAGACAAATTTTAAAATCCAATTTTAAAAGTTTTGCATAATTTTTAAATTCTTTAAATCATTTTTACTATTAACATTAATTTTGTTTGCACAGTAATTTGTGATTGTAAACAGCTATCTGATGGGTACATTGCCAACTTGTTTTATTCTTCCATGAAGTTTGAACCCATGAAGTCCACTACTATTTTCACATTTCATCAATGGTCTGATCTAAAGCCCGCTGAAGTCAGAGGAAGTCTTTCTATTGGCTTTAATGGACTTACGATCAGGGACCAAATCTTTCCAGGATCTGTAGAATTAACTAAAAGCCCCCAGCAGCAAGTCTCAGAGCCCAGGTCAATTGACTCGGGCTCGCAGGGCTCGAGCTGCTGGGCTCAAAATCGCAGTGTAGACGCTCCTGTTCGGGCTGGAGCCTGGGTTTCAAGACCCTCCCCACTTGTTTGGTTTCAGAGCCTGAGCAGGAATGTCTACACTGCTATTTTTAGCCCCGCAATCCAACCTTGCAAGTCCAAGTCAACTGACCTAGCTCTGAGACTCAGCTCCATGGTTTTTCTTTGCAGTGTAGACATACCCTAAGAAATCCAAAGTTGTCAGATGCATCAGCTCTGTACATTGTGCATAAGTGCACTGAGTAATACAAGTGACATGATAAATTTATGGCTGCTTTTATTCTGCCTTTGTCTCCTTCTCCCACTCTCTGCTTTATGCCTTCTATCCTGCAGCCCCTTTGACTGGGACATCCAACTCGCATCCCCTCCACCTCCTAACTTCACTCTCAGTGTGACAGCCCATGTTTCATGTAGGAAGCATATTACACCATTGCTCCAAGAGCTGCACTGGCTTTGATCATTAACACCTTAAATAGCTTGGGTCCTTGGTGCCTCAGAGATTGCCTTTTTCCATGTATTACCATGACAGTTGCAATCCTCTGAGACACTTGAGCTAACACCTCCTCCACACAATTTAAATCACAAAGGAGCAGGGCAAGTGTAGTTGGTGGAAGGAATTTCCTTCCTGCCTAGGTTTTCTAGAGTCTGAATCTGTTGACCTTCAGTTCACACTGCAAGGCCCCGTTTGTTCTCCAGGGCTTTTTCTGGATGAGAAGGAAAGATTAGGTTATTGGGTGGGGTGCTGAGAATTTGTGGAATATGAAGAGCTTACTATTGTTCATAGAGTTTTATTGAATAGTTGTTTTAATTGAGGTATTTATACAGGATGAGCTCATACTTGTTTGGGTTGAGTGCATACATCTAAGAAAACAAAATAAAACCATACCATGCCTTATCTGAAGTATTCTGCTGTGTCCTGTCTTGTCTGACTTAGTTTGTAAGCTCTTCAGGGCAGGGAATGTCTTACTGCTTGTTTATAAATTGTGGTGTTCATTTATAGCATTATTATAATAATCTTCTACAATAACACATGGAGATAACACAATGGTATCATTTTATAGACACCTTTTTAAAATAGTTTCCAGACAGAACTGTTTTTCTTAATGTATGAATGTTAAGTTAGGCCTCCCAACCACAGCAAAATCCAAACCCCTCTAGCAAGCTGCATCTCCTCTGTCACATTGCTGTAGCTTTTGGGCCAGTAAGACAGCAGAGAGAGAAGCTAAATTAAATCCATTCAGTCACTGAGTTTCCAGCCATTAAAAAGGCAGCTACAACACCTACAGTGGTAGTGCATATAAAGTACTCAGCTAATAACATTTCCTCAGAGTAAAAATGGTGGGTAGACAACCTGGGCAGCCACATCTTTATGATGTGATGAAAAAGAAATGCACTTCTGTATCTTATACACTGTAGAGCTAGATTTTTGTGTTCTTTTTAATCCTGTAATACATTACCTTTCTATGAGCTACACTGATGGGTACAGCATCTGCATTCTTCAGTATGTACAAATAGAAAGGTTTTAAAGGTGAACACAAAGAAAAAAAAGGGAAAGGGAGAGTCTTTCCTGCCCCCCCCCTCCTTTTTTTTTTTTTTTTTTTTTGGTATCGTATATAAATGCGAACTAAAAGTTTTATTTGCTTTTAAAAATAAATCCAGTAAACACGCAAGTTAGAAGTATAAGCTCCTAACCTCCAGCTACAAGATGGAGGATCTCATTATCCAAGACCTCCAAACATTGGCAAAGTCCTCCAGCAAAAAGAGAGACCTGATATTTATAATGCATAGCAAGTGCGGATGTTGTCTTTCTACTTCCTAACGGAGCAAAGGACACAAATGTTCTTGCTTCTCAAAAGACTCAGCTCTATAAAGTAGAGTCAATTGACCTGGGCTCTGAGACTTGCTGCTGGGGGCTTTTAGTTAATTCTACAGATCCTGGAAAGATTTGGTCCCTGATCGTAAGTCCATTAAAGTAGAAAACTTCACACTGGACTCAGTTCAAAATATTAGGAGGAGTTGGGAACTGAAACTAGCAAATGATGGTCATAATCACAAATCCACCTCAAAACTTGGTTCTCTCTAATGGAGACGCAATCCAGGACTGTAACACCTGGGGCAACAAACAGGATTAAGTGCACTGGCAAGCTAGCTCAGTAGCTAGGGAAATTTTTAAAAATTCAACTAACGCTAGTTACATATGCTTTGCCTAGACCTCCCTCTAAAGCCTAATCTACCAGAGGAAAATTATCTGGAATATCTTATTCTGTAATAACCAATGTAGTTGTCACCATGTCAGTCCCAAGACATTAGAGACAAGGTGGGAGAGGTCATGTCTTTTATTGGACCAAATTTGTCAGTGAGAAAAACAAGCTTTCGAACTTACACAGAGCTCTTCATGTGTGAAGAAGAAACTATAGACTATTCCACAATAGCTATTCCAGATTAGCTTCACATACAGACCCTATTCCGGAATAAAAGTCACTTTATTCCAGAATTATTACTCCACTCCCGAAGCTGATTCTGCAACAGCTATGCCAGACAATTTCCCTGTGTAGACAAGGCCTTAGTAGTCCTTTCCCTTTTAATAACTTGCCCATTTGAAATTATGCAATAAAAGTTTATGCAAATCAAATCCCTGATTGGCTGACTCCCTTCCCCTCTCCCTGCCCGCTTGCTCAGGAGTGGGAGCCACAGTGGGGACACAGCACCTGCTTACCCCGCTGCCCCAGGAACCTAAAGTGCTGAGGCCATGTAGGAACAAGGTGTGTGCACATATGGGAGTGGGGGGAAGGAGAGGTTCTTACTCTCCCTCAGGCTTCTCTCAGCACATAGGCCATGCTGAAATCTTGTCCTAGAATACAACACTGTTCCCAGCTACCTGCATTAAAATTATGCCAAGCGACAATCCTTTTGGCTTAACCCTGTAGGAGCTTTAATACTCGCAACACCAACTGATAAATGCTTTGCTGCCATCCAATGACTTTTCTTGGTATTGCCCATTTCTTAAGCCTCCCCCACTTCCGTAACTGGCCAGGTAAGACGTTCTCTCAAGTTAATTAAAAGACAGTGCTCACAGCTGGAGGCACTTTGAATACTTGCAGTGACTTGGACTGCATGGCACATTGCAACCTCTCTTCACCTGTATGCAAATACCTCTGTTCTTTCTATCAATCTGCCAACAGAAGCAAAACTTCATCTGAATTCCCCATGACAAAAACAGCATTGTACTCTGGCAGTTAATTTTTACTGGTTTACAATGTACTTACTTTACACAAGAGATAATGCCAGCTAACCACAGCAAACCTTGCACACAGCTGTTATTCTTTATAGTTGATCAAAGCATTGATTTCGCAGTATTATGTCAATGCCAGACACACTGATTCCCTCACTGTTTTCACTTTGGCCCTGTTCAGTTTCTTTCTTTGGTTTCTTTACAAAGCACAACTTGTTTGAGTCCTTATTACTGCACCTAAATTAAGTTGGCAATGTTATATGAATACAAGTAGTATCCTATCAGATCTAAGGGACAAAAGGAAACCACCCCTGGTTGAATCTTGGGATTAACCCCACCTCCAATCATTTTTAAGGGCAGTCTTCATTAGTTGTTGTAAACAGTTTAACAGTTCAGCTTTGTTAATAATAAAAATCACATAGAAAATTAGAGTATTGATGAAAAATATATGTTAAAGGAAGCTAAGTAAATGGCAAAGAAATGCTATCGTAATACATAGGAATACGCATAGAGAAAGTGAACCAACAAGTTATTCCAATTTGAAGTCATTTTCTTTTTACAAGGTTTGTGGCATGTTTGTATAATGCTGACGTGTATCTGCTCAAATTAGTGGACTTTAAAAGGTACAAGATTATATATTGAATTCTTAGAAAACAGTCAATTTTCAAAAGTCAATTGTGATTTTCAGGGTCTCAGTTTTCGGCTGCTCAGATTGAGACACTTTAAAGGGGCTTGATTTTCATAGGGTCAGTGCTCAACAGTTAAATAGACTCAAGTTGAGTATCCAACAGACTTAAACTAAGTATACAAAAACTGAGGCAACAAAAATATGTCATTTTGGAAAGTTTAGGCCAGTAAATTTAAATATAGCTTAAAAGTGCTTAGTTTCTCTTTAAGCAGATTTTTCATTACTGTTGTTTTCAGTAGCACCTAAAATATGCTGGCAATTTCCCAATGTAAAAGAGAGCACGGTTCCCTAGAGTGCTCGCTGTGTTTTTCCCAAAAGTGTGAATTAAAATCTATACCCATAAGAAACAAATAAAATAAAATTCTCATTTCTCTAAAACTATCCACAAAAGGTGTGAAGAATGTTGACTCTTTTATCTGTGATAATACCTTAGATTCTTGAAAGTGAAGATTGTTTTAAAGTCTCATTTACTTTTCACAGTTTATACTGTTTGTTTACATTTTACTCAGCTAGGGCTATGTCTGGACTACAGCTTATGTCAGCATAATTTATGTCGCTCAGGGGAGGTGAATAGATCACCCCACAAGTAAGTTACACCAACACAAGCGCCGGTGTGGACAGCACTATGTTGGCGGGAGAGCAGCTACATTAGAGAGCTCGCTGCGGCGCGACTGTGTCAGTGCAGCTGCATTGCTGAATGCTCTCTAGTGTAGCCAGGCCCCTAGGATAGTGAAACTATACTGGGCTGTTGATTGTGCGGTTCCTTTTTCGGTTTTTATGCCACAAGCACAAATGCAGTATTTGGGCTAGAAATGCTTCAGCAGAAACAGACACTTTGTACTGATATTTTTTGAACTGTGTGAAAACATTTCTATTAAGATTTGGCTTTGTAAAACTTTAAATCTCGTGTTACAGTGAACTTCAGTTTCGGACTTCAGCACTTAACAGTGTTGACAGCATTCCGTTAAGCGTATTCATATGGACTGATCAAACAGCCTAATACATTGCTTGCTAGGGTGACCAGACAGCAAATGTGAAAAATCAGGATGGGGGTGGGGGGTAATAGGAGCCTACATAAGAAAAAGACCCAAAAATCAGGACTGTCCCTATAAAATTGGGACATCTGGTCACCCTATTGCTTGCAGAGGGTCTAAGCTGGGGTGCGGAACTCCCTCTGGTGACAACATGCACAGGGAAATGAAGTCTTGACTTCCCTAAGAGTATAAAATCATGAGCCAAAATCCAAAAAAATCCTAAAATAAAATAAAAAACCATGATTTTTTGGCCAAAGAATAATTTTTTATTTATTTTTTTGCTTTGTCTTCCAATTTTTCATTTCTCCTTACCTATCTCCAGCATGTGTGGGACAGCTAGGGTTGCAAATTCAGCCTTGAAATGCACACAAATATGTTCACACACAAATGCTGATCCTGGCTCACACAATCCTGTTTTCCCCAGCAATCTGCTGCATCCACCTACTCCTCTGCAGCTTCATCTGTCTGCAACACAGCATCCTCTAGTGGCCACAAAGGAAAACATTCCTGAGCCTCCTGAATTCTTGCAAAAATCTCCCATGCTCTCTAAAAGGACCTGAAATTGCTCAGCATTGGAAATGGGTCAGTCCCTCATGAACAGCTTCCGCCACCCATTCACTGATGGGCCCCAAAGGTCAGCATGCCTAGCTCTCCTTGGCCAGACTGTCAGTCATGCATTGAGCACACCTTTAAGGGAAGAAGCGTGAGTGATGTCAGAAATAAATACACCAGCATAGAACTGACAGAAAATTAGGACATGTTTGGTGGGGACCTCACATTACAAGCTTGGACTGATCTCTTCTCAAGGAGTTTTATGAGACTCAGGCTATCTGGGTTCAATACCCAGTTCAGCCACCGACTTCCTGTGTGACCTTGGGTAAACCAACTAGTTTCCCTGTGCTTCAATTCCCTACCTATAAAATGGGAATAATAATCCTTCCCTTTCTACCACCTTTGGTCTATTTAGACCAGCATCATTTTACACATACCTGGCACAGGTGTAAGTGACAACACATGGTGCAAGGCAGATGAGAATCGGGCCCAGAAACAAAATAATCCTCATGGTATCCCTAACGAGGGCAGCCATTTATCCCTATTTTACAGGTAGGGACATTGTGGAATTGATTTGCCAAAGGCCATAGAAAATCAGTGGCAAGCGGGGTTGAAACGCTTGAGTGCATGACTCCCAGTTTTGAGCTCTTAAAAGAAGCAGTCAACTCTAAATAAGGCAATTAGAACAGTGAGATTAAGACACACCGAGAACAGGTGCTCTTATTGGAGTAAATAGCCTCTTCATGTTGCCACTGCACACTTTCCATCCTCACAGGACACGATCACACCCTTTCTGACACTTACATGATGGCACCAGTTCTGGGGACAATTTCACAATGATGAAGGAGACACCCACTGCAGCCATAAAGTTGAAGATAATTGGCATGAACTAGGTGATACAGTGTACAACGCTGCCAGTACTAGATCAAGAATTTCTTCTATAAAATGGGCTCTTTCCTGACAACTGTATTTTTACTAACATTACAGTAACCTCTCAAAACAGAGCTAAGATGTAATATTACAGGGGTCAGCAACCTTTCAGAAGTGGTGTGCCAAGTCTTCATTTATTCACTCTAATTTAAGGTTTCACGTGCCAGTGATACATTTTAATGTTTTTAGAAGGTCTCTTTCTATAAGTCTATATATACCAAAATTATTGTTGTATGTAAAGTAAATAAGGATTTTAAAATGTTTAAGAAGCTTCATTTAAAATTAAATTAAAATGCAGAGCCCCCCGGACCGGTGGCCAGGACCCAGGCAGTGTGAGTGCCACTGAAAATCAGCTCATGTGCCGCCTTCGGCACACGTGCCATAGGTTGCCTACCCCTATAATGTTACATAACTAAGGGGGAAGTATGCAAAAGTCCCCCTCATACATACATCAGTGGTTCTTAACCTTTTCCATGTAGCGGGACACACCACCCTGTCTAGCCAGGACTTAACCAGGACCTCCCTCTCATTTAGCAGGTTGGTAATGGCCCTCCGAACTCCACCCCAACAGCTGTTCACAACTCCCAGGTGAGAACCCATGTAAAACACCATAGTGCATAAAGCAGAAATCCCATGTATGAAATAGATGGAACTGAACAAATCAACAGAACTGAATGTCACACACCAAGGTAGGCGGTATGACATAGTGGTCAGAAAAGAACCAGAAAGCAGAAAGAGTTGTGGTTGGGAGACAAGCCAGCAGTCAAAGCCAGGAGTCAGAGGGCGATAGAGACTATAGCTGGAGCAGGAACAGATGCGGGATTGAGCAAGGACTGATACAGGAAACAGGAAGCAGGTCTGGCACCGCTGTGGGCATAGAATGCATCAAGCAGCTACTGTGCTGCTGTTGCAATTAGGCTTAAATGATGATCTGCTGGCTCTTCTGTCCAGTCAGGGAGCACAGTCATTTAGTGAGAGCTCACTGGACCTCGCCAAGATCATCGGGATTCCAGGTGACAGCACCCAGACTCCGGAGCCAGCTGAATTCCTGACAGTACCGCTTCTTTGCGCCCATCCCAAGGACTGCTCCTAGGGGCCCTGGCTTCTCGGGGTATCTGTGGTGAAATTCCCATAGGAGGTCAAGACCATGATCGCTCTTCTGGCCTGTGCCCCTTCAGTCTATGAGATATTTTCCCCATACCTATCAGGAATCAAAGACCTGATGGACTTCATATTTCTCGTACTCCTGGACTATTACTGGGGGTGGAGATGTGTCTACCCAGTCAGGGAAAGGGTTGTCTCTGAACGGCTTGAGGAAGGAAACATGAAAGACAGGGTGAATCTTGAGGGATTCTGGAAGTTGAAGTTTGAAGGCCACTGGGTTTACTTGCTCCATGATCCAAAAGAACCCACATATTGATGATCGATCTTGGCAGAAGGGTGGTCCGTTCTCAAGTTCTGAGTCGAGAGCCAAACTTTATCCCCTAGGGCAGGCTATGGGCAGATTGTAGATCCATGTAATATTTACTGTTAGAGAGTCTTATAAGCAAATGCTCTTTGAGCACCTGATGTATTTATTGAAGGTGGAGGACCAAGTCCATGGCTGCCAAGATGGTAGAAGCCTTCTGGTAGGTCCAGATAAAACCAGGGGTGAAAACCAAAATTTGCAAAGAATGGAATCTGTTGAGTTGAAGCTTGGGGTGAATTCTTGTATGAAAACTCAATCAAACATAGCAATGGAAGCCAATCATCCTGATGAAAATTCAGAAAACGGCAGAGGTACTGCTCCAAGGTCTGACTGACTCTTTCAGGTTGGCCATCTGTCTGCAGATGTTAGGCTGTTGAGATGAGGCGCTTGGTACAAAGAATATAGAGGAATTCCTGCCAGAACTGAGAAATGAATTGGGGCCCTCAATCCGAAATTATGCATGTGTGCATGCCGTGATACCGGAAGATGGCACCAGGAAGACATGCTCAGTTTTATGGGCAGACAGAATGACACAGTAGAGAATAATATGGGCCATCTGTGTCATGAGGTCCACCAGAGTCAGGATAACTGAGTACCTTTGGGTGCACAATAACTCCCAAATGAAGTCCATAGAGGTGGTGAACCATGGGTATGGAGGTGCTGAAGGAGGCCCACTTGATCATGGTTTCTTCATGCAGGCGCTGAGGATGCACAATCTAACACCTTTAAGAACAATTCGTAGGGTTGGCCACCAGAAGTACTTAGTAATCAGATTCCAGTTTTTAAATTGGCCAAAATGTCCCACCATGAGGGAGTCATGGCACTACCTTAGCACCTGGAGCCCAGAGCTGCCCTCTAGAATGTAGAGGTGATCCCCACAATAGAGGAAATCTTCTTGCAGGCAGAACCTTGCATCTGGAGAAACATTGGTGGCTCTCACAGCCCATGAGATTGGGGCTGCAAACGGACCACCTGGGAGAAGAGAATGTAGTTGTCAGATGACCACTGATGATCCCACAGACAAAGTGGGAGGGTTTAAACATGGCAGTTTTCCTGCCCCACTTCAAAGTACACCTCTACCCCGATATAACGTGACCCGATATAACACGGTAAAGCAGTGCTCCGGGGGGTTACGTAAGGGGCACTCCAGCGGATCAAAGCAAGTTCGATATAACTCGGTTTCACCTATAACGCGGTAAGATTTTTTGGCTCCCAAGGAGAGCGTTATATTGGGGTAGAGGTGTACTCGTCCTTGCAGAACAAGGCATCTGCTTTCCTATTCTTAGTCCCTGGACATAACTGTGAAGTCAAATTGAAAGAGGAAAAAGGCTCATTGAATCTGACATTGATTTTGTCATATTGTCTAGAGATGTTTCAAATTTTTGTGATGTGTCCAAACTTAGACAGTGGCTTTGGCCCCTTCAGGGAGATGATGCCATTCCTCAAAAGGCAGCCTTGATAGCCAGGAGCTCCCTGTCCCATAAGTCATAATTTTCCTCTGCATGAGTCAGTTTCCAAGAGAAGGCAGCACAGGGACAGAGCAGCTGGTAAGGACCTGTGAATTGTGAAAGGACAATGCTTACTGTAAAGTCCAAGGGGTCAAACTCAACTATGAAGACCTTTGTGGGGTCCAGCTGAGTCAAAATGGGGCTGACAATTCACTTTTTCCAAGCAGCCAAAAGCCGCTTGCATGTCTGTGGACCAGCTGACCTTAGCCCCCCTTTTTGAATAGGAACATGAGGAGTGACAAAGCTGACGAAGCCTTTGATGAATCACCAGTAAAAATTTGCAAACCGAGGAACCACTGCACTCCACGTACATTCAAGGGCACCTACCACTCAGTGATGGACCCCCAACAAGGTTATTGCCATGGCAAATCCTGCCAGAGAGATAATGTGGCCCAGAAACTCCACTGTATCCTTGCTAAAATTTGCGTTTCGCATAAAGTTTATTTTGGTGAAGCCAATCAAAACTATACAAACATATGGTCATGGAGCTCTTGATCCTTGGAAAAAATGAGAATATCATCCAAGTAGAAGATCACAAATTGGTTGAGGATATCTCTGAAGACGACATTCATAAAATGCTGGAGGGTAGCAGGGGAGTTACACAGGCCAAAGAGCATGAACAGGTATTTGAAATGGCCATATCTGGTTTAAAATGCTGTCTTCCATTCTTCCCCCTGCTGGATTCTGACCAGATTGTATACTTGATGCAGGTCTACCTTTGTGAAGACCTAACCAAACAGTCTTTCCATTAGTTTGTTTATGAGTGGAAGGGGTATTGACTGTGGACAGTGATCTTGTTGGGGGCTTAATAATAGACACCAGGTCAGAGGGAGCCTCTTTCTTAGCCATGAAGAAGATAGGTGCCCCCACTGGGAAAGTCGAAGGGTGGATGAACCCCTTCTGCAGATTTTCCACCAGATATTCCCAGAGGACTTGCACTTTGGTTCAGATAGGATGTGTGTCCAAAAGAAACCTCCATGCCTGGTTGGAGATCAATGGGGTAATCATAACTGTGAGGTAGTAGAATGTCCACTTTCTGTTTGTCAAATACCTTGAGATATTCCCTGTATTTGGCAAGAATTTTGGGCACTGCTGATGAAGCCATGCTTTGCAGCTCTGTACCCCTCAGAGGCTGGAGTGAGCGCCTCACAAAGCTTGATCAATCTTGGCTGGCAAGCCATGCTCGTGGGCACTACAGGGAACAGAAGAGCATAGACCATGATTGTCAGTGGATTCAGGGGTCATGTGATAAGCCAGGGGACACCAAAGACAACCTGCAAATGCGGAGCATGGATAATCCCATGATCTCTTGGCAACCACCAAGGGTTATGATCACCAAGTGTCCTGTCTGATGTGTGATGGGACCTGGAGAAAGGACTGTCAATAGCCCCAATGAGCTAAGGAAAGTTCTTGCAGAGGATTAGGATCTGATGCCTCTTAAAGTTCTGGTCAATGAAATTGCTGGAGGCACTCGAATTGAGCAAGGCTTCTAAGTGAATATCAGATAGGATAGAATGCCAAAGATGAAGGAGACAAAGAGTGGCAGTGTTCAGAAAAGATATTGCCAAGATTCTGCTGGATAGGCAGTAGAATGCTTCACTATAGGGAGGAGTGGGGAGTTGGCCCAACCCAACCCTCCTGGCATTTCCCAACCCAGGGATTGGCCAGGTCTGGGCCGGGCATCCTGCTGCAACATGCCTGGGCATTCCAAAATACAGGCACAACCCTAATGTCTGGCAATGGCTCTTTTCTTTGGAGAGATGGGGCCAGACTCCGTCGACTGGCATCAGTTCAGGATCTGGTAAGGCAGCTGGGGCTCTGGGAGATGGAGTTCGGACTGACAGAAGTCGGGGAACACACCTTTTTTTGGGTCCACTTTGTTAGCCAGACATCAATCCTAGTGCAAAGATCAATTAACGCTCCAGGTTAGGCAGATGTCCCACCTGTTCTAGTTCATTTTTGAGTCATGGAGCCCCTGCCCAAAGTGGTGTCACTGTGTAGCTCAATCCAGTAACTGTCTGCAGCCAGATATGGAACTTCAGCTGCATACTTAGCAACGGACTGGGGACCCTAACAGAGGGCATGGAGAACAGCTTCTGCAGTACATTCCCAATGAGGGTCAAGACAGATACCCACCATTGCCTGTACAAAGTTCTCAAAATGTTCAAGGAAAGGATTGGACATCTCCAGCAGCAGGGACACCCATTTCAGGGTCTCTCCACTGAGCAGACTCATTATTAATCCCACTCAGGACTGATCCATGTGGTACACCTGTGGCCACAACATAAAACAGGAAACAGAACTGATTAAGGAACCCATGACACTCGACACGGTCCCAACTGAACTTATGGGGTAAGGGCACATTGGGCTCACAGGATGTGGATGCAAGAATTGGGGGAACAGGAACTGCTGCCTGGGCTTGTACCTGCATGGGAAGGACTGCATTCTGGTCACACAGCATGGCAACCTGAGCCCGCGATTCCTGCATGATCCCAACAACTTCTGAGAGGGTGAGTTGGGTTCCTACCAGGACCCTTCCAGAGGGGATTTCCATGCCACAAGGTGATATCCCTTCTTATCTTTTAGTGGGCTGCTCAAATTGTCACACACCAGGTTTTAGACAGTGCAATCTAGGCTTTGGAACAGGAGTCAGGCCTAGAGGTCAGAGCAGAGCCAGACGGAGAAACTGGGGTTGTGGTCAGGAGACAAGCCAATGTTCAGATTCAGGAGTCAGACCAGAACTGGAGTCATGGTCAGGAGCAAGCCAGTGGTTGAAGCCAGGAGTCGGGCGTTCAGAGGAACGTAGAGACTAGGGCTGGAGCAGGAACAGGTGGGGGTTGGGGCAAGAACCGGTGCAGGAAGCAGGTCTGGTGCAGCTGCCGGCATAGAATGCCTTGAGCAGCTGCTATGCCGCGGTTGCTATGAGGCTTAAATGATGATCTGCTGGCTCTTCTGTCCAATCAGGAAGCACAGCCACTTAGTGAGCGCACATTGGGCCCAGCACTGGGTTGCCAGCGACTGTGCCCATAGCCACTGAGTTCCTGACACTGAAGAACTCTAAACTTTGGAGAAATTCAAAGCTTAATTTCACAGCAGTGTCCTACTATGATACGAGGCCAACCAAATCATGCTGAAAGCTTTAGAAAATTTGATTCTGGATCTAAACTCTCAGCTACACTTTACTTTCCATCCTCACTACACAGTTAGGTAGTACAGGAGCCTATTTTACAGGTCCCAGGAGGACTATATTAAAGTCACTCAAGAGACTAGACAGGAAGCAGGGATTTTGGAAAATGTCTCAGACAAAGGTTTAACAGGCACCATGGAGGGTCTCAAACATGCAGTTGTTTCAAATGTGAGCCTAAGTTAACAGTGCAGTGCTTGATGACAGTAGATATTACAACAACCCACTGCAGTGCTTGATGGCAGTAGATATTACAACAAGAATGGAGGCAGGAGGAAGGGCCAGGGGACAAAGGAAGGATAAACATAGGGGGAAAAGCCTTTGAAATTTTTTTAAGTGTTCTCTGTTAGCCTATATCATCTACCTAAGAGAAGCCCCAGAGAGCAAGTTACCTTCAAACCTCAGTTACAGCCTGTGAGCAATTTTATTGCTCAACAAAAAGCACGTTAGACATTTATGATCTCATTTTATTGAATACTCCTTCTCATGACAATCATCATTGGGCGCACGTGTGTGTTTAATATAAAAAAGTCAAGAAGGTGTATTATATTTGGTATTAATATGGTTAAACACTCACCTGGATGACAGGTGTTGTTGGGGCCACATGCCTGGGTTATGGATTAACCAACTGCTATCAGACAACCAGGGTCTGTCATCCAAACCTAAAGCAAGCAAAGCAGGTGCTTTTCCTGCTGATCCAGCCAGGGGCGCCGATTGAATTACATTAGGAAAGAATAGCTTTGCGTTTTCATGAAATTTGATTAAAGAAAGAGAGAGAGGTGGCACCTTGCACAACATGGTGAAGTTTAAAGGACAATCTGCTCTTCTTATGGCCCCTTCTGTTGGCTACTTTGATCTGAGTTTTATTGTCTGGGTTTAACACCTTCTCTGTAAAATTAAAGTTGAAGTTCTTTAGAGTTGTTTTTCTATAGCAGCCGATTGTTCAAGTCTTTTAATAGGAACCATCAATTATCCAGGATGCTGGAAACTAAATACATGTAGTTTTGGTGAAATATAAGATTATTCTCACCGGTATAAAAACAGGTAGGAGAGGCCACATTAAAGACTCAGATTTTACTTTCTAAGACCATTACTTAATAAAATGAGCACTGGCAACAGCTCAGCACGTTAGATTTGGAACCAATTCAACCCAAAATGCAGAAAAGAAACTTAAGCAAAATAATACAGGTTAGACTGGCTTTCCTGCTCACCTCAATAGAATCTTTATTATAGAGAACCCTACCATACTGACATGGCCCAACTCTGCAGCAGTTCGATGCCAGAGCATTACAGATTTGCATCACAATTCTCGATAGAACAAAAACAGACTCCTCTTCAGGAGGGTAACAGAACCCACTCTGTTGACTATAAGCCTGTGATAAGACCAGAAGTGATTATTATGATCATGTAGTGTGACATTCTGCATTACACAGGCCTTAGAATTTCACTCAGTAGTTCCTGCATCTAGCCCAACATAAATACAGTTGAATTAGAGCATATATTTTAGAAAGATATCCAATCTGGTGTATTGCCCTCACTGTTAACATGCATCTTATTTCTAGTTTGAACTTTGCTGATTTCATCTTCCAGCCATGGGATCTTGTTATGTTTATGTCTGCTAGATTCTGCAGAAGAATTCAACAATCTGGATGCAAGCACAGAGCACACACAGAGGCACAGAGCCACAGTTTCCATTGATCGACTTCAATTTGCAGTTGTGAGTGCTCAGCACTTCTGAAAAAATCAGATCCTTTGCTTTTATGTCCCATGTGTTAGAATATGAAAGCTATATTTAAAAAACGTAACTGAATATCAACTGTGTGAAGTGCAGATGAGCCTGGCCCACTTCCTATAGAAATGGATCTAAATGTTCCTAAAGCGAGTGTGCGGGCCAGGGATGAGAGTAGACTGACAAGTATTTGTCTTGGGTGGTATTCACCCTTCAGTTTGTGTATATTCTTAATACAGTATTTGCACAAGTGACTGAATCTTGGATATGCGGTAAGTTCTAGGACAGGGGTCGGCAACGTTCGGCATGCAGCTCACCAGGGTAAGCACCCTAGCGGGCCGGGCCAGTTTATTTACCTGCTGACACGGCAGGTACGGCCAATCACAGCCCGCACTCGCCACGGTTCGCCGTCCCGGTCCAATGGGGGCGGTGGGAAGCGGCGTGGGCCGAGGGATGTGCTGGCCGCGGCTTCCCGCCACCCCCATTGGGCCGAGACGGCGAACCGCGGCCAGTGGGGGCTACGATCAGCCAAACCTGCCGCGTCAGCAGGTAAATAAACTGGCCCGGCCCGCTAGGGTGCTTACCCTGGCGAGCCGTGTGCCGAACGTTGCCGACCCCTGTTCTAGGAGATGGGGATGGGGATCTGGTCAAAAGCCTAAGTGCAGTCAAAAGCCTAAATGCTTGTAAATCAGATGGTAAATCTTTAAAATTCTCCCTTTGGTAGAACAGACACAATTAGTTCTTCATGTTTGTAGGTTCCAAGATATTTCTGCCAGATTTCCTTCTATTGTCTAAAAACTGAGCTTCATCTTGGGAAGGACTTAAAATAGAATAACAAAATGCTACACAAAAACAAACAAGAGTACACAGAAGACTTAAGGATGCATAGTGGCAAAATTACGAACCAGTTAATATGGAAGTGTCTACATCTTTTTACAACATACACCTGAAATTCACAGCTATTGTAAAGAAAGAACGAAGCCTCTCTCATGGTTAAGGCTGTGAACTGGGACTTTGGGTTCGATTCCTAGTTCTCCCCTGGATTTCCAACGTTACCCTGGGCAGGCCACCAAATATCTTGGATGATCCTCTGCAAAAGAGGGATAGTAATAGATTCCTACCTCACTGGGATGTTTTGAGGAAAATCCATAAGTAGCTGGGAGGTGCTTCGATATTACTGTGAAGGGGGGCATCCAAGTATTCACAGAACAAAGCCAAGACACCTGCTCTGCTAGCTTACTGCAATATAGATGACTCAGTATTTTTTAAGAAAATGTTTAATATTGAGCTTTTAAAAAAAAAAAGTAACAAGACAGTCTGGGATCTGTCTTTGTGCAATCGCTGTTTTAAGTTACAAAAATTCATATCTTGAATTCAGAGCAAACTTTTTAATACGCTCAGTATGAACATTTCAAAGTTTAAAATTGGATATAAGAGTCCGTGCTAATAAATTTCATGAAAACCTGAGATTCTGACAAGTCCAATTTAATAAAACCATTGACAACCCTGATTTCTTGCCAGCTTGTTTATTCTAGCATTTGCAATAATGTGACTTTAGGATTACTGTATTGTCTGTCTCACTGAAACCACAGAACTGAAATCTAAATGGCTCTGGAATGTTTTAGAGCCTGTGTGTTTCATTTGTACTTTCAAGTCAATATTTTTGTTGGTTGGAATCATAATTGTGAGCAATAGCAGACTCTTTGGTTTTCCCCCATAATAAGTAACATGGGTAATTCATGACTTAGCATAAGTTCCATCTTTGGCAGCCGCATGCATGCCCAGTGGTGGCAACTGCACACCATCATTTTTCCCCAGGAATGCAATAGTTTGTTAGCCCTCTAATGCACTTTTTAAAAAACCCACACGCACTTCTTATACCTAACAACTACATTTTATATTCAGTCTTGAAATTCTTCACATACTCTGCAAAGGAGATAATTATAGGTGGCCATTTAAACAGTTTGCTACATACATCACTATGTATTTAGTCTTAAAAACAAATAAAGTCTCTTAGACTTGTGTTTTCTGAACATTTCCCCTAGTTTCATGTTGGGAAAACAACAGCTCTGCAGACAGAGAGAATAATACTGGCACATACACTCCAATCTACAGGGAGAAAGGCTACGTTTGTGGTTAAGGATGTCAGGAGATCTGGGATCTATTCCCACCTCAGCCACAGACTTCTCATGTGACCTTGGGCTAATTACTTAGGGCTTGTCTACACTGGCAACGTTAAAGTGCTGCCGTGGCTTATGTAGTTGTGGCAAAGCGCTGGGAGAGAGCTCTCCCAGCAATCTAAAAAAACCCACTTCTATGAGGGGCGTAGCTACCAGCGCTGGGAGTGTGGCTACCAGCGCTGGTGCACTGTCTACATTGGTGCTTTACGGCGCTGAAACTTGCTGCGCTCAGGCAGGGGGGGTTTTCACACCCGGGTGAGAAAGTTGCAGCGCTGTAAAGTGACAGTGGAGACACTTAAGCTTTCATGCCTCACTTTATCTGTAGCATGGGGAAAATAGCTTACAGGGATGTTGTGACGCTCAGCTAATGATTGTGAAACTTGTTAGTCTAGATATTCACAAATGACTAATGATTTTGAGTGCCTCAACTTTTGGGTGCTCAACTTGAGAGACTATAAAAGGGGACAACTAAAAGGGGGTAGCCATGTTAGTCTGTATCCACAAAAACAACAAGGAATCCGGTGGCACCTTAAAGACTAACAGATTTATTTGGGCATAAGCTTTCGTGGATAAAAAACCCACTTCTAGGCTTATGCCCAAATAAATCTGTTAGTCTTTAAGGTGCCACCGGACTCCTTGTTATTTTTATAAAAGGGAGTAATTTTCAGAGGCTGTATGCACAGTAGTTACTGAAAATCAGGTCCCCAGTCTAAGGTATCTCAAGCTGGGCCTCCAAAATTGTTAGTCACTCTTAAAAATCTTGGCTGAAGAGATCAGCAGGTGGAAAGTGTTTTATTTAAACTCTTATTAAAAAAAAATACTATAATATTCTACAGTAATGATCCAAAACACCACATGTTACATTACTGTTAATGATTTATGTATCTTTTTTCATATGTATTTACCAAAAAACAGAAAATTTGCACATAAAAAAAAGCTTTAAGGGTAAAATTTTAAAAAATGCCTATGTGACTAATTTTCAGGAGTGTCTCAGGTTCCGAAGTGCTTAGTTCTCATTTCCGGTTTAGGAAACAAAGTTTTATCCTAAGTCTTAATTTGGTTATCATTATCAAATCCCTGTTGATTTTTGTAGGGTTTCACCACTGTGTACAAATATGCACATTTCATCTTAGAAAAACAAACATAAATAAATTGGTGAGTCAATGAACAATTGGGAGACTGGGTCAGGGGAGGAGAAGACAAAACAGAAAAACTATTCATAACAAATTTGCAGAATAAGCCAACTATACACAACAGGATTAAGGAAGGATGTGAGAAAATGACCATTTAGGGCACACCCATTGCTCCTGATAGTTGGTGTAAAATGTTTATGTGTAACTTTGTGAAATATGAGATAGAAACAAAAGTAAATGACTTACCAGTTAATGCTTGATTTGTTTATAGCAGTTAGGATTTAGTTCAGCAATAACCAGGAAAATGAAATGTTGAATTAAGATGCTCAGAGTGGAAATAGGCACAAAGTCCCATCTACTCCCTCCCTACCCCTCCCCCCACACACCATCTCATTCACATACACCCCAAATCCTCCTTCTCAGAGTTTACAGGTTTACACTGAAAGCTTGAAAGTGTTTGCCCAGGAATGCCGATATAGGACCTGAGCCAATGCCCTTTAAACCAATGGGAACTCCCCCCACCAATTTCAACAGGCTTTGAATTGGGCCCATATACAATCAAGTTAAGATGGTAAAACCCTATGAAAAGTAGAAGAGCAGGTTGACACACTCTACTTTTATTTTGGTCAGTTGGTTTTCATAAAAAGCAAAGATGCAGGTGGAATACTGAAACAGTCTCTATTTCAGCAGCTTTCAAACTTTTTGAACTGAACCCCCCTTTGAGTTTCAATTTTTGGTTGTCTCCCCCCAACCCAGACAAAAGAGACACATGCAAAGGTATGCTTGATGGCCTACCCATAAACCTAAGAGAAACTTTACCACAGCTTTCATTAAATTATCTACACCTGCAAGTTTCAAATACACAGATACTTACCAGTGGCACAGCCAAGGCTTTCTCAGCAGCCGGGCTACTTTTACCTTGCAGCCAGACTGCACTGCTAGGGCAGGGCCAATACTTGCCCCTCTGCTCCTGCCACCTCGTGTTTTCAGGGTTGGGGAAGGCACGTGCGACTGTTTCTGGGGGTGGAGCCAGTGTTGGGTGCAAAGGCTGCCGGAAGCGGAAATCAGCGGCTGTAGCGGATGTTGCCACTGACCCACAGGCTGAGCAACCTGCTGAGGTGAGTCAGGGTGGAGGTGGCACTCCCTCCCCTACAGGGCCTGGCCCAGGTCCCGCCCGGCTCGCCCCCCCATTCTTCCACACACCCCCACGAGGTATGCTCCACAGTTTGAAAACCTCTGCTCTATTTGGATAAAGGAACAATAAGCAGTGGTATCAACTTCTAAAACCATAACAGTATGCACAGCTGCCAGCACATGTGGTCTACCAGCAAGTGAAAAGATAAACCCTGTACCTTACACAGGATAAAAGATAGCACATACTTAAGTGTTTAAGCCAACCTGATCTTGCCGTTTGGGGATAACTAATGAATACTGGGAATCATTTTTTCTATTGCTCCAAAAACCTAGAAAATATATGCTCGCCAAAAGCAGCAAACTGCAGCTGAAAAGATTTACACACAGCAACACAATACAGATATTAATAAAAATTTAGAGAAATATAGTCTGTTTCCCCCATTCTCAATCACTTATGACTTTACCTGCTAATGGTAGGCTTTTCTCTATGTATTGTAACATGTGCATAGTAACGGGAATTATACCACCTGTCTCATTTGCAGCTCTGAACAGAATCTCTTTTATACATTTCTTCATAGAGCAGTGTGCTTGTACTGTCTCCTACTGAATGGAATCAGAACTCCTCAGCTTCGTTCCCTAAACTCTGATACTGCAATAGCTGTATAGACGTTTCTCCTTTAGCTGAAGAGGGGGACGGGGGGAGGAGGAGGCTAGTGATTTTGAAACAGGAAGATCTAGGGTACAATCCTGTTGTCACTAAAAAGTTTTGGATGGCAACAGTAAGCAAAGTAATCACACTGAAAAGTTCTCCCTGGGTCATGGATTTGTTAAAATGGAGGTGATGATTTTTTTTTTTTTTTTTTTTTTTTTTTGCCATTTCCACAGCTTTGTACTTACTAGAAAGAAAACCAGAAGAAAAAAGATCCTGTGAAGATACAGCAACAAATTTGGTTTTCTATCTACATATGAGAATCCAAACTATGGTTTTAATACATTTTTCCAAAGCTTTCAAATGGTCATTTCTTCCAGGTGTCTGTCTGTCTGTCTCTCATCTCCCCACCCTCAACAAGCCAAGTAACCACCTATGTCCAGATTATGCAACTCAGCATACATGGTAATTCTATGTAGGTTTGAGCCAAAGAAGTGCCGAGCACGCAACTCTTACTGAAATCAATGGGAGTGGAAGGTGCTCCACATGTCATGGGAAGAGCACAGCACTTCAGATGATCAAACTACATATGATGTCCTTCAACATTTAGAATACGTAAATGGAAGAAAGGAATAAAAAAGACATTTTTATCAAGTAAGCCTTCTGTTTTACTCCTATTCATAGTTACATATACTCCTGTTCGTGTCTTTGTGCATTTAAAGCATGAGTTATATCACACAGTCATTTACCTCTTACAGTACAATTTATATTAGACATGCTATTTCCTGTATGTAGTTCTGCATTACATTCCCAGTCCAATATATAAACAACAAACAAACAACCACTAAAATAGATTATTCTCTGCACATCTGTCCACGTGCAAGGATTGCATACAGGAGACATGATTTATGAAGATTATATGAATATCGCACCAAGTTATGCTACTTTGGTAAACAATGGAACATAATGGCCAAATAAAAGAAGAAAAGCCAAAATAGAAACGTGAGCATCCCAGGCATACAGAAACTGACAGCCCCACTTGTCAGGGTGGACGTACCTAATTCACCAAGTATATAGAGGATAGAAACAACAAGGAAAGCAAGGAACTGTTTAATGTGGTTAAAGAGTAATAATAACCAGAAGTAATTGGCTTACACTAAACTAAGAAAAAATTAGGCTAACTTCCTACTGATGAGATGCATCAGATAGTGGAACCTATTCAACTGTGCGAGTGTCTTGCTGTGGAACTGTATTGTGGGAAAAGATAGAAAATAGGGAACAATCCTGTGTTGATTCCAAGGCGATGGACTAGATGACCTAAGAGGCCTTTTTTCCCCGATCTCTGACATCTATGATACAATAAACATTTAACCAGAACTGGGGAAAACAGCTAGTACACCACAAAGAGGACATCCCATGGTAGGATGGAGCTGGAAATAGAAAGGATGAAAGGATAGAAATGGGGACAGACAGTAGGTTGAGACTGTGTGAAAATAAAAGAAAGCTTCTGATGCCGCAGAGTGCAGAGTAAGTGAATTAAGAAGTGGTCTAGTAGAAAACGCAGGGGTAACTGCATAGGAGGATGGCTTAACAGGTGACCACACAGGCAAATAATGATTTCCTGAGTGACTTAAAGTTCAACTCATATTCGTTTCATAAGTACAACTACACAGTGGGTGAGGAAACCCTATGTTCCCAAAACATGTTCTAGACACTGCTGGAAAATGGATGGTGCAGAAATGTGCTATTGAGATCACCAGAACCCCAGCCAAAATTTGCTTCAGCTGCCAGCATTAGAGAGAAAATAGGAAAGAAAGAAGACTAATTTGGGAAAGGGAATGGCTGGGAAAGGAAAAGAAACGGGGATGACAACTGCAGAGCTACTTAAAATCCTTTGGTGATTAAATGGATCAGAGAAATTAGAAACAGAAGCGACTTACTGTATCTAGTCATCTGATCCATGCCCTTGTCACTGCAGGACTGGTCCCAACCATGTATTTGAAGTTGATTTGTCTATTCTAGTTGTAAATATCTCAAGTAAGGGACTTGAGAACTGTTAACAAACATTATATATAGGATCAATCACAAATACATTAGGTAATTTAATGGTTACCTGACCTGAAGAGTCAAGGTGAAATGCCTTATTAGGAGTGATACTAGGGTATAAATGGGACATATAGTTACCACTTACAACATATTTTAGGATGTCTGTATGTATTATCAAAAAGTTATTTACCCAACAGCTAGATGGGTCACCAAAGGCTACATGGGTGACCAAAACTAGTGGCATTGTATGTGACCACAACAAATGGAAGGAGCACAAAGTATCATGCAAGATCATATCCTAAGCACTCACAAGCTTCCGTGGACTAGTGAGAACTGAGGGAGCCCAGCACCTTGCAGGATTGGTCCTATCCAACTAAAAAAAAAAAGTAAGATGACCCCCAATGATTTTGGTGCCACATATTGTCCTAAATCCACTCCCCTGAATTAAAAATCAATGTATTATATACAGGTATAGTTTATAAGGGGAAGCCTGAACATGATTGCCTGCTCCCCATCCACCCAAGATGGATACATAACTCTATTTTACACTGGGTTTCCACTAAAATTATTGCAAAGGTAAACAAACTCTGGCTCAGTATGAACGCAGGGAAAACAAGACTTGTCAGAATGCAAAAAGGAAGAGCTCATTTTCAAAGCAACATGAGGATATTTTCTCCAAAGCAGAGCTTAATTATTCCAGATTGTAAACCAAGGGCATGATTGTTCCATCCAAAATTATACTGATCTTGATAATGTTATCAATATAATGCAACCACAACATGAGCACAGCCCTTAACACTGGCCAAAAAAAGGAAACTGATACAGACTATCTCCACCTTCGACCTGAACTTTTGAACAGGATTGTATAATTATGAACATTTAGTAAACAAAAGAATGCTGGCATCATATTTCAATACAAACAGTGTTTCAATTTCCCTTATTACAAAAAGGTTGAGAATCTAGAGCATAACTGCCTAATTCATTCAAGAATTTCAAGGCACTGTCCTTGGCACACACTGAATGCCAAAATAGGCAGTTCCATTATTTATGGTGCAAAAAAGCAGCAGGCATAGTGGTTATAAGTGTTTGCATTAAAGTGCATCATTTTAATACTCTCTTCCTTCTTAAAAAAAAAAAAAATCAAATAAAATGGTCTACAACTCCTTGTCCTGACACTTAATAAAAATAACAGCTGCATATTCCCATAAAAGACTCTAAAATCAAGTCAAATTAGAAGAATTTCAATATTTTTTTTTAAAAGGAGCCGATTAAAAAATAAAATAAAAAAAGTTCTCCCTGCAGAGTGCTCTGCATTGTAGGTGGTGTTCAAGAGTCAAATCAAAATGCCAACTACAATGTTACATGCTTTCCTGTACGCTTTCAGGTTAATAGCACTTTACAGAAAATCCATTCCGTTTCACTGCAATATCAGTCCTCCAGCTGACAATCTTATTGCAAAAAAGGCGTGAATAAATTGGTCCTCCCACCAATCTGTCATCTACACAGTTGCAGGTGTGGATGCTGGTGCAGTTTTTGCATCAGCTCTTCCTCTGTAGGTTCTTCCAAAACATCCCTACAAAGAAAAAAGCGTAAGTTGCATAGGGCAGCAAAGGAGATTTTTCAACATTTTTTTGCAACGTACATACTGAGATATAACATCCTTATTTCAAGACTGAAGCAAATAATTACAATTACAACAGGCTGATGCTTCCTAATGATGCATCCAGTTGTGAGTGATCCATCCTTCTACACTACAGATGTGTCATCGAAACCAGCAGCTGTTTTCCCATAAGGAGAAGGGAAGCAATTTCCTGCACACAGTACAACATAACTGAGGTTAATGGATGTGTTTTCCTGAAAAAACTTGTCAAATGAGAACATGCTCCCAGTGCAGCCATTGCACATTAAATCTGTACCACAAGTTCTACTTATGCAACATGATCAACTCTCCACCCACAGTCTAACACAAAGCCAAGAATGCGGACTGTTTTACCCTTCCCACCCAGAGCAGTCCTTCATTATTAGCACCTCTTTTCCCAGCATCATCTGAGTGGAATGTTCCTAAAGGTTAGGTATTAAGCCAGGGCAGGGCAGGCATAGGTAAAGCACTTTCAGGACTGCTCCAGGCTAATAGCTAAAAGATTTGTACTCTTACTCACCAGGCTTGAAGCAAACCTTGTTCCCACCTGGAACACTGTCTTTGAAAAGGAGATTAGCATCCTTAAAAATAGGCTGTTATCCACCTAGTCCTAATGTGACTCACCTGAACATTAATTCCACTGTTGTCTGGTATTCAATTTCTGAGAGAGACTGCCGATGGGAGTGACGGTCCCACTTGTGAATAAAGTTCTGGAATTGGAAGGTGAAAGAAAATAAAAGGCTAGTGTTAGCATCTTTAGACATAAGGTTTTATATTTTCCCCATGGTTTAGTTTATATAAATCCCCCTAAAGCCCAGAACAGGAATGTTCTTAGAGCCAGTTATACATGTATATGAGGTGCATAATAATGAACCAAAATACCAAATAATAAAAATATTACTTTTGCACTTCACTGAATTAACTTAACACTTCAACACAACGCTTTGAGGTAAATCACTGTTTACGTTTCTATGCCTCAGACAGGGATGAGTAACTTGCTCATGGTCACACAGTGAGATGGTGGAGGTAAAAATAGAGGAAAGGGACTGAAGGACTCCTGGGTCCTATACCGTGTACAAACTGCATTCCCTGATTTAAATGTCACATTTTTAAAATGTCCCTGCTAGCATTCACCTGCTTAAGTTCCCCCTGGATGAAGAGCAATTTCTTTGACATACTTCAAGTTAAAATGTCACAGCTTTATCAAAGAAGGAATACATTTTCCGGCTTGTCTCTTTGCTTGCTTTGATTTACACAATGACAAGAGGCAGATGGACAACTCGTGCAGAAACCAAGTTTCCTGCCACACAGTGCCACATACAAGCCACTACACCAGATCTATGCCCCATATCTGCCGGAGAAGTCAATGGATCTCTCTGCAGGGCTGTCCCCAAGGGTAGAATATATTCCAATACGCTCACAGATAAGGCTTGGACTTGATGTTGGCAGTCCAAAGTTTATTTTGTAGCTATTTAGACTTCCAGAAAGGATGCTGAGGCAAGTGACTGGTAAAGCTGCAGGCTTGTCATGACAATATTTTTATATACTAATTTCAGCACCATCTTTAAAACCTGCTTCATCATCACCATGCTCTAGAAAGCAACCTCTTTAAATCAGGCCAGCCTCTCTGGACTTGGCCTCAGTGCCTTTGCAGGAGTGGAAAGTCATGGCTCCGCCTCTGCAAACGTGGAATGGCTTTTTCTGGAATCCTATAGAGCCAGCTCTCTCTGCAATGGGCATGGCCACCACAAACCTGCAGCCTAGGTGACTAGTACTGGAGATACACAGGTAAGTACAGCGCACAGGAAGGTCTGTGGTATTTATAGCAAATAAGAACACCTTACATTTATACCTTTCAAAGCTGTTTACAAACTATAATCATTCAGCACCAATAAAATGCAAACCAGCTCTGGGGCAGATAGTGATGGCCAACCAGCAAATAGTATAACATACAACAAGGGAGCAGGAAAAATGCAGTCCAAAAGACCCTGGGAAAAATACTTACTCTTGCAATGAGTGCTCTGGAGTCCTTAACATCTACACAAAGCAAGCAGGACCTTGGTTTGTATGACCTCATCCAGAAAATACACCCTCCAGCTTAATAGTTCTCGTGTGCTAAGGCGTGACCAGACATCACAAGAATAGTTGGGACAGTTCATGCTAATAATAACTGTTCTCTTTTCATTCCCATTAGAGGATATTGGATGGACAATATTCTCTAAAGTTAATTTAATTATTATGTCCATAATTACTCTGATCACTAGATGTCCTCTTAAGCTTGGACAAGCTTTGGATTTATTCCATCACTGAGTGTTCAACTTCACATAATGGCAAAATTCTACTTCCAATAGATCTGCATAAAAATTCTCACACCCTTCAAGAATCTACAGCTAAAACTCATTCCCTTACCTCCAGAAGTAAGGCTACGAACAAATTGACCCAGATGACAGAGGAAATTAGCCACCAGGCTACAAAAAAAACCTTTGACCACCTGGAGAAGGAGGATATTAAAGACAAAAACATAAAGATGTGTACAATATTATGAGACTAACAATTCCACCTTATAATGAAAATGATTATCCCTTGTCTCCATCCCTTAAAAAGCCATGAAAGTTCATAGCTATGGACTTACATTTTTCCCCGTGAAAAGCTTCAACATTTTCATAAATAAAAACAGAAGTCTGGGAGAAACCATTTGTTAAGTTTGGATCTCAATCAGTTGAGAGATAAATGTACTGTCCCCCATCAGAATCCACCCCCAACCACCCCTCTCACAAACACACACTCATATCACATCAATTTCCGAGTCGGAATTCTGAAAAAGAAATATGAAGTGAAATCTTGGCTCCACCAAAGTCAATGGCAAAACTGCCACGGTATAGTGCATTGTGCTTTAACCAAGTGAGACACAAAAGGAAGGAAAAATTAACTTAAAGAAAATCAAGATTCTTAAACTTTACCTATGTTTATTTAATGCGAATGAAAGATGCTAGACTGACAACACAGGAGACTGAACACCTCCGTTTATCCACAGAACTGATACAGCAGCAACACAAGCTTCCCTATAGTGATCTACCAACACATCTCAAGGCTGGCCTTGAAGGCGCACAGACGGGTGAAGCAAACTCATATGGAGTCCAATCTCCAGGGTCAATTCAATTCTGGGTCAAGTCAACTGCCAAAGATTCCAAATTATTGCTAAATGTGATGCCCACTGGGCACTGGACTGAGACTACCAATTTACATAGACAAATAAACAGCTGTCCATTAAGTGGCAAGTTTTGGTTACTAGATACTTAGGTGGATTTGAAAAGTGGCAGTTCCATAGCAGCAGGCAGGCAGTAGTTTCATACACAATTCCTGTTCCCTGATCATAATGGGAGGTCTGTCTATAGTTTCTGCCCATTTACTTTGAAGAACTATGTTGAATAGAACACAGGATTATACCCCAATGGAGGGCCTTCTTAGGTACCAGTTTTATTACTTACGGACTTGAATATCTTGAAAATGCATCCAGGAAAACTTGCCAATTGTTCACCACCATGACATCCCAGAGAGTTACTACCGCAGCCTAAGGAACAAGATGAAACAGAGGTTGAGTGGTTATTGCACTAACTGTCACTACTTAGACACCTTCAGAAAACACAGAACATAATCCACTAGCAACCAGACTCACAGCAAAGTCATCAAAGTTGTTTGGCCAATACTCCAACTGCTCATAGGTGCCACACTGCAAGGTGCTGTTACCAGATGTTGTATTGACAACACTACAATGAAATTAGAGTGTAATGTTATTATAATATGCTATACACTGTTCTATAGGTAGAATGCTTCCATTGAGTTGAGTACCTTCACACAGACAGAAAGGGAGCATTAGTTAGAGAGAAAGCAGAAAAAAGGTCTGAAATTTCCAAGATGGGGATGAGCATTCCTGGAGACTCAAACAGTGAAGGGACGTTGGAAGGATAGAATAGTGAGCAGGGGAGGAAAACCTGCAAGATTTAAGAGACTAGTGACAGACTGGAGAGAAAGGAAGAGAAAGATAAGGAGGGAAAACCAAGGGGCTCAGAGTAAGCGAGTCCAAGATTCTTGGCCCACCACAAATTAAAAAGTATACTATAATAGTGAGGAGTGTACAGAAGAGGAGACCGTGGATGGAGGTACTTATCAAAGAGTCCAGGGAGATAAGAACAGAGGTATAAAGTGGGGATTCAAAAACCAAGAGTATCTTTCCAAATACTGGACATTTAGAATAAAGCCTTACCTAGTATTTCCCATAGGAACAACAGCACCTTTAAATAGCACTATGCCAGTTATAGCAAACGCATAGAAAACCACCTGGAAAGGAATACACATTAGCATTAGTCACTAAAATACTGAAAAACTAAATTAGAGTGTTGTAAGGTAAGCTCCTCAGAGACCATTCAATGTTAAAAAGGAACACAATCAACTTAAAACTCATGGAGTAACAGAGGTAAGGGAATTTTTTTAAAACAATGCCAAGGGTTATTAAAAGTGAAAGAACTTTTTAAAGCCCACTATTTTTTCACTCTATGCTGTATGCTTTCTTTCTATAGTCCATTCAGTGGGGAATTGTTAAAAAAACTGATGAAGTCACTTTTCTTTATGATAAGTTTCACCTTTTAGTTCTCAGTGCTGTGATGGCTGAACTGAAAACACTGCAGAGGAGTGGCTGTTAAAAACAATTTCTATTGGGATTTTTAAAAAGTTATGGGAAGATTGCTGTTGGACTTAGGTTTCCTAAAAGCAAGCTTCTACCAAACCTAAGCTGTGGCCAAATTTAAATCAGCTATTTATATTTAATCAGAAACCTTTGTAAAAGCACAGCTGTAATCGTGCTAAAGTTAAATTTTCAAAAGTACTTCAGTGACTTCAGAGCATAATTCCCAGGGCCGGCTCCAGCATTTCTGTTGCCCCAAGCAAAAAAAAAAACCGCAATCGTGATCGGCGGCGGCAATTGGGGGGGAAAAAAAAAAAAAAAGCCACGATCGGCGGCGGCAGTTCAGTGGCAGGTGCTTCGCTCCTACAGGGAGTGAGGCACCTACCGCCCCAGAATTGCCACAGGTGCCGCCCCTCTCCTTTGGCCGCCCCAAGCACCTGCTTGTTAAGCTGGTGCCTGGAGCCGGCCCTGATAATTCCCATTTTGAAAAAGGACCAACTCCCATTGATTAGCAATGAGCACTAAGTGCCTTTTGAAAATGGAACTTATGTTTTTAAATTACTCAGGTACTTTTGAAAATTTTACCTTATGTCAGGAGTTGCCTTAGAAATAACCTTCAGAGAGTTGTCAATGTTTCACAACTCTTACTGAAGAAAGCATCACTTGCTACTAGGCTGGCTTGAGACAACATGAGCTTTCTAGTGAAAATACTAGGATAACTTCAGTTCTCATGTTTCTATATTGTTATTTAAAAAGTCCAAAGAAGGAAAAGAGTATTATGCTCTGATCTACATACAACAGGATTTTAAACATGTTGGATCCAGTTGATGCTACACCTCCATAGTCTGCCAGTAGGTGGGGCATCTGGCTTAGCAATGATAAACCAGTTTTATTCCCTGTAACACCAGCTAATATACACAATAAACAGTCAAAAGAGAAACTGGCCAATAAATAATGAACATGTTGTATATGTTGCAGACTAACGTTGGAAAAAATAAGTCTCAAATCAACAACAAATGTAATAAGGCCCCATCATGCAAGAAGATCAACTGAGCATCCTCAACTGCAACTTCAACAAAAATATTTGAAATTAATGATAGTTGAGGGTGCTCAGCCTATCGCAAGATCCGTCTCAGACTGTAAGCTCCTTGGGGCAGAGACTGCGTGCGTCTCCTGTCCGGGAACATGCAAGCCGCTTGCACACAATAGCACAACCAGGGACAGCTGCTGGTGAACCCGGTGCCTGCCCCCATGGGCAGGGCTGGGGACGCTACAGCCACACTGGAGAAGCTGCCCGGCCTGGACGCTGGCTCCTGTGAGCCGAAGCCCGACGTGCTGCTGCTTTCACCGCTGCAGTTCCTGGTAGAGCTCTGCAGCTCCGCGGATATCCACTTTATATCCGCAGATATAAATTCTGTATCTGTGCAAGGCTCTAGTTGTTTGGGGTGGTTTTTAATGTGGGCAACATATATTTCCTTAATCTTCTTCTTGGACATGGCTGAACTGTTTCAGCTGAAACTTAAAAAAAAAGGCCTGAGGCAGAAACCAGAAATTTCAGCCTGAATGCTTAAAGTTTTGTAAAGTTATAAGTAACTGAACGGAGGGTCTTCGAATGGAAAGTTGCTACCAGTTCCACATTTAATAATCAACCAGTTTGTTGACCCCTTAGGAAGGGTTGCACTGCAAGAGGGCAAGATGAACACTTGGAAGCAAATATCTGATGTGCTGTTTGATGGCACTCAGTCATGTAGCTTCTGCTATTGTTACTGGGGACAATGTATGTACCTCTCCCTGGTTTACTTTGTTGAAAGCATACTCTATATTGCAGCATATTATAGAAAGACTGACAATCTCGAATTGTAACTCACCACCAGCAGCCCTGCAAAGGCTCTTAAGTTTTTCACCAGATCCAGCAATGTACTGGCAACCAAAGCCATGAACTAAAACAAAACACAGAATTCTTATATTTTATTATACATTTTTAAGCCCCACTAATCTATTGTAACTAAAATGATACAAAATGATGGCAGGCTGGGAAAATGAAGTGCAGCTAAATACTTTGCATTTCTAATACAGCATCTAGCACAGTGAGGTCCTGACTCATGCCTGGGACTCCTAGCTGCTATGATAATACAAATAATAGCAGTGATTTTCATCCATGGATCTCCACATACTGAGTACAGCTAATATACTCTTCTGAGGTGGATGCTATTACAATAGTACTGTCACAGTTTCGCAGTAACTGCACATGTATTCCCTCTCTGTGGTCCTTTCAGGGCATCCATTTAAAGCTTTCAGGCTCCCAGCCAACACCTGTCTTCAGCTAAGACCCTTGTCTTTCTCCCTCCTGATGGGGGTTTCACAGCTTCTTGGGTTACACTGTGATATCCCCAGCAAACCAGATTGCCTTAACAGGCCAATATCTGCACTTTGCTTTTTCTCTGAAGTGTACTGCCAGTTATGTTACCACACAGCTCCATCTAAGTAAACACATCTATTCTTAAGGTAAACAGACTACAGAGAAAACATATTGAATCAACAAAAGAACCTACACAAATGCTGAAAAGTTTACCATAGGTCACCCCAGCTCCAGCCAAGGGCAGCCACAACTGGGTCCCCCACTCCCCATCCCCTCGGACTGGGCAGAACAGCCGTTTCTTTAACTGGCTTGGACATTTGACCTTGGCCTTCAATAACAGGTAAATCAGCAGACAAACACCCATTCAGGGCAAAACTTCAAAAGGCTGGGGTTTTGCATGCCCAGAGTTGGGGAATTTGCATTAATCTCACCCTAGCGAATCCCCAGAAAATCCACTTAACACTTATTGTCCCAAAAGTCCACACTTGTCTGGCACATTTTCAATAGTCTTTTGTACTCCCAAGTAGTTACATAGGTTACCTCTCCCCCCGCCCAAAGAGTTATATACAATCCCAGCCCAGAAAAATACATAAATTTAATAGTCAAGGATACTGCAGGAAATTGTCGTTTCTGTCATAATTACAGACTGGGAAACTGAGGCAAATACCTTAAGTGACTTGCCCAGAGTCAGATGGTGACCACAGGTGAGCCAGGATGGAGTCCACAACTCCTGACTCTTGATCCCATGTCTGAACCATTAGACCACACTTCCTCACTTTCCAGTTTGCACTTCACCCTGATATTAGCTAAACGTTTGTTTTACTGAACTGGGATGCAAAGGCTCCAGGGATCTCCCAGCCTAGGCAGCCAGAGAGACCTCACCCAATTCTGAATAGGGTAATGTCTCTCTTGGAACTACCCAAGCCTGCTTTCTTCCCAGGTGCAACCTACAGTCTGGTACTAGCTGCGCATACCATATGGATATGACACGCAACAAGGCTGAGCCAGATTGTTCCTTGGCTGATCTGTCCCTCATATGAGCTCACCACTGCTCTAAGCAGCTTCCCTATTTCCAGGTGTACAGCTCCAAATGTTGGCTGTTTTTGCCTTTCTACAGCAGGGTCACTTGCTATACACTAGCCTCTGTTGTCCAGGACCAAAGCTTTCAACTGACCAGAGTGCTAAGAGAATTAGAAGGACTCAATCTTAGAGCAACACTGTATTATCATTAATGGTTAATACTGGCATCACTTGATACAAATCTGAAATAAGAGAGACAAGGTGGGTGAGGTATTATCTTTTATGGGCCCAACTTCTGTTAGAGAGACAAGCTTTTGAGCCACACAGAGCTCTTCTTCAGCTCGGAGTACCTTTCCCAGACCTGAAGAGCACTGTGTGGCTCAAAAGCTAGTCTCGGTCACTGACAGAAGTTGGTTCAACAAAAGAAATTACCTCACCCACCTTGTCTCTCTAATAACCTGGGACCGATACAGCTACAGATACACTGCAAGCCAGAAATAAGTAAGATTTGCACTTTTAAGGGGAAAATTTCCATATACTGAATCAGCTCTTTGAATCTGAGGTGAAATTGGGCGTGGGTTGTAGGTGGGTAGGATTGGGTATGAGGATGCAGGAAGCAATTTCAGTTACAAGGATAAGTGCACGGGCATTTCACCTTTGTGAATCTTGGTTCAAATCCTTACCTAGACTTCAAGTGAAAAAGTGGTTGTCTCATCCTAGGTTGCTGTTTACATGAAGGACAAAATCCCAATACAAGGCCCTCAAACACAGGGTTTGTTAACGAAATTAGGTGGGGGAGCCAGCGTAACACCTAGAAACTATTGTAAATTCCTCATTTTAGTTGAACCCACTCAGGTGTTCAAGAGGGGAAACATAAGACAAAAGGTCACTTATAGGGTACACATACACTGCAGCTGGAATTTCCACCTCGGGTAGACATGTGTGCGCTAGCTTTCATCCAACTAATGTGCTAAAAATAGCAGCGTGGCCACCGCGACTTGGTTGCAGCTCGGGCAGCTGCCTGAGTACGTACCTAGGCTCTCTCACGGACTTTACTTGAGTAGCTAGCCTATGCTGCCACAGCTACACTCAGGTCCAGATTAACCAATGGGCAACTCGGTGCACTTGCACAGGGCCCCATCTTAGGCAGGGCCCCCGATGGGCAACTGGTGACTGCGGGGCCACATCCAAACAAGCAGATCATTGTATATAGCCACCCCCACATCACTCCACATGCTGGAGGGGGACTAAGAGCGAGGAGTTTCCAAGTTGTAAACCCAACTCCGATGCCTCTTCAATGCAATTCAAACCCATCTGCGATGAAAAGGGTTATTATTCTGAGAAGGTTCTAGGAAGTTTTATCATTGGACTAGTCAAGAATTCAGGAAGTGAGAAAAAGCAAGGCACACGCACCTTCATATTAGGGATAATCCGCAGAAATCTGAATACAATTAGCATATTCACCAGGCGCACCATATCCCACAGAGACAGCAACCCCATCATTTCGGGTCTCCTACAAAAGACACATGAATAATGGAACAAATTAGAGAAATAGCTAGTGACAAAAAAAAAAAATATCAGCAGAGAAGCAACTGATGATAATTTTTTATTTGTTCTTCTCAAATTTTCTCAGTATTTGTGGGTTAATAATTTTTAGAAAAAGGAAGTTCTGTTTCATCATGTATAATCTCTCTATAAACCTAATGCTGACAGTTACAGAGCTGAGAATTTACCTGACCAGAGTCTCGGCCACAGGAAACATTAATGACAGAAAAGGAAGGGATTCACAGATAGCTGCCATCACTTAAGCTACAATTTTAAATGCGGACATGACATACCAGCATCTCTAGCTGTTTAAATGTGTATTGAAATGCCTGGTCAACTGATTTTGTTTCTACCAGACAGCCCTTCTCCTATCTCCTCAAAGGAGATTGACTTTGTGTAGTTTGAATTCTCTGGATGGAAGTGAAAGGAATAGGTTAGATGTAAGTCCCTTTGGAAACCTGAACCTGTCTAGGAGTACGCTGCATCCATGCTGAGCCCAGCTACTACTAATTCGTGAGGGAGGAGAGAAGCGAGATCATGGCAGTGCACTTCATTACTGATAGACTGGCAGAATGCTCTACCCATTTAGATTCCTTTTCTAAAGTCCATGTTAAAAATGTGTGTAGATAGCAGGCAGACCTCATGATCTTATAGGATATTTTAATTAAAATATTCCAAGAAAAAGAAAAGCATCGATCACGTTCAAACTCTTCTACTATTTTCAGTGATAATTCCTTACTCATAAGGATTTGTTTTTATCCTTCCAAGTAGTAACTGACTTTCACAGTCGATGAATAGCAATGAAAAATACAAAGAGTTCAGTGCATATAAGAGATCCCAGAGTAGTGCAGTTACAGAAGGGATGTGCATTATTGGCTACTAATACACTAATAGAATTGGTTTTGCTGGACTCAGGCTTCAAACTACACACTGAATTCACACAAATTATCATACATCCTGCCATGCCTTATTGCTAAACTAAAACAGCATTCTGCCACATTACAGGGAAACATTTGAAAACTCAGTGCTAATAATAGTCGGCTTTTACATTGGAACATTGTGTGCTTCTGTTGCTGGGAGGGAAAAAGGCTACTAGAAAATGGGAAACTCTCCAACAAATAAGTGAAAATTCCAAAACCATGATTCAGGTAACAAAGATACTCAATCCAAATCCTAAAACAAGAACTAAGAAATCCCAGCACAGAAGGCATACTCTGGAAATATTTTAATACTCTGCCAGTTATGTCCACACTGTGATAAAAAACCCACAGCACCAAGTCTGATCTGGACAAATTGGAGAAATGGTCTGAGTTAAACAGGATGAAGTTTAACAAAGACAAATGCAAAGTGCTCCACTTAGGAAGAAAAAAATCAGTTTCACACATACAGAATGGGAAGAGACTGTCTGGGAAGGAGTACGGCAGAAAGGGATCTAGGGGTTATAGTGGACCACAAGCTAAATATGAGTCAACAGTGTGATGCTGTTGCAAAAAAAGCAAACATGATTCTGGGATGTATTAACAGGTGTGTTGTGAGCAAGACACGAGAAGTCATTCTTCTGCTCTACTCTGCTCTGGTTAGGCCTCAGCTGAAGTATTGTGTCCAGTTCTGGGCACCGCATTTTAAAAAAGATGTGGAGAAATTGGAAAGGGTCCAGAGAAGAGCAACAAGAATGATTAAAGGTCTTGAGAACATGACCTATGAAGGAAGGCTGAAAGAATTGGGTTTGTTTAGTTTGGAAAAGAGAAGACTGAGAGGGGTCATGATAGCAGTTTTCAGGTATTTAAAAAGGTGTCATAAGGAGGAGGGAGAAAACTTGTTCATCTTAGCCTCTAAGGATAGAACAAGAAGCAAAGAGTTTAAACTGCAGCAAGGGAGGTCTAGGTTGGACATTAGTAAAAAGTTCCTACCTGTCAGGGTGGTTAAACACTGGAATAAATTGCCTAGGGAGGTTGTGGAATCTCCATCTCTGGAGATATTTAAGAGTAGGTTAGATAAATGTCTATCAGGGATGGTCTAGACAGTATTTGGTCCTGCCATGCTGGCAGGGGACTGGACTCGATGACCTCTCGAGATCCCTTCCAGTCCTAGAATCTATGAATCTATAAGTCTGAGGGCCTGGGTCAGCTGACTCAGGCTCACAGAGCTCAGGCTGTGGGGCTATAAAATTGCAGTGTAGATGTTCAGGCTCCGGCTGAAGCCTGGGGTCTGAGACCCCATGAGCGGGGAGGGTCCCAGAGCCTGGGCTCCAACCTGAGACCGAACATCTACACTGCAATTTTATATTCTCTTACCCCTAGTCAGCTGACCTGGGCCATCCATGGTCATGCCATGGGTCTTTTATTGCAATGTAGATATACCCATGCAGACCCAACAATTAGCTAACACACTGTAACAGACATCTCAAGATTCATTCTGATCCACCTGGGTTGTACGTTCTTTGGGGCAGGGACATTCCTTTCACTCTGCGGTGAGTGGGTGACTGTGTTAGTGCCTAGCACAATAGAGTCTCAGATCCCTGACTGGTGCCTATGGATGCTCTTGCAACACAAATATGGTATCAAATAATAATGATGTGCATTCACAAATCAAAGGGCAAAGTTAAGCCCAAATTTATCAGATGAATTTGTGTGGGAAATTAATTAAATTCAGAGAAACCACTGTAAATAGCTTGTTCACAGCTATTAAGATCCTTCTGACAGAGCTTATCCAAGCATCACATTTAACTCTGATATGTCATTCGAATTGCATTCCAAACGAAACAGTTTTTCTAGCTATAACAGCTAATGACCAGTTACTTTGTGCCACTCAAAGACTGCTATATGAAATAAGACTCAGAAAATACCTACATTAAAGTGGGGGGAAATTCAAATGAAAATTTCTTTTAAAAGTTGGCCCTTCAACACAGAAAGAAGAAAGTAAGTGCCGGCATCCATTACAAATGACTGTCACAGGAAAATGGAGGACAGACTCTTTTTCCAAAAGCAAGTGGAAGCAGATTACTTGTATGACTGTTTAAAGCAAGAGTCAGCTGCTGCAGCATGCCATTTTTAAAGGCGCATCTATGATTCTTTTTCTTCTACTTAAGGGAAAAGAGCCACTGACCAGTCTTAACTCAAGAGCCATGAGAAGCAAAGAGCATTAATTAAACCACTGCTTGCTTACTGTGTGCATATATTTTAAAAATCTTTTACTCCAGTACACAGAGAGATATGTGAGCGATTCTGTATCTACATCAACTTATTTCTACAACAAAACTCAAACTTAAAGCTACAGTGAAAGTTGTGATAAGAGTCTATACAGTTAGGTTTAACTGTAGCCTGTTACAGAAAAGGAACAAGGTTAGCACCAGTTAATGTTTGCACTACATTATATTACATTTCATTTCATATACTTTTAGAAAAGCACTATAGGGACACAAGCTATTTCTCTAAGTCTGCTCTGCTTTCATTCTAAGCCAGCCCTCACGGTACATATACTCATCCTTCTCTCAGAACAGCAGAATAGCTTTTTCGAATTCTGTCAGAGATCTAACAGAACAGTATTCTCCCAATTCTCTGTATTGCCTGACCTCTAGTGACTGCAGAGGTGAATTACTGAAGTAGCTTTTAACAGGTTTGGCAAGTTATGGTAGGCAGGTTTGGTTTTTTTTAGTAGGTCTGGCAAGTTACAGCAGGCATATGTAGACAAATACCTAATGTGCATCATGTTTGAAAAATAAGAACAACCAATGTTTATAAATAGTTGTCCCTGGACACTGAACCAAAGAGAGTACATGTGAGCCATGCAATTTTTGACCAGGATCTTTTAAGTCCCAACACCAGTTAGTTTCCTTATACTATAATTTTCAAAAGAGCTAGAAATGCTTACAAAGAATACATACCAGCCTGGATGAGGAAATCCATACACAGCAAAAGTTGAGACCTCCAAAACCTTTTATTACAAAAGAAAAGAGGCAAAACTGCAGCAGCTCTGATGTTTGTTTTGTGAATTAAAGTCTCAAGAACTTGACCTCAAACTTCTTCCAAACGGACAGTGACAAGAGTTTTAGTCACTAATTTGACTTGCTATAAAACTAGGTAATTGTCAATATCAGCTACCAGATCACAAAATTACTCCTGCCTCCCCACCCAAATCCAGTGGTGGGAAGTAAAACTTACCTCTTGTACAGAAATAAGTTAAAGTGCATGCAGGATTTTGTTTACGTATAGGACCTAGCAGCAGGCAGATTAGCAGTTTCAGAACTGCAATAATAGTTTCAGAGAAACTCATTCTATGGAATCCATGTTGAAAATGGCAAGTTTTAGAATTTAGAATAAGTTAGAATTTTTCACCTAGTCTTCGAGAATACCATTAGTGAAACAACTTTGAAAATATAAACAAAACAAAGGCTTTTACGACTGTTCTACTAAGAGATCTTACAGGGTATTAAGAATTGGAAGTTTTCAGAGCAGCCTAAGAAAGGTGCCCAGATTCTATTGTATTTAAATGGGATTTAAGCCCTAACCTCCTTCAGCTCCCGCGTCTGGGTGATTACAAAGGGCAACGGAAGAATGTTCTCCATTTAAATCCAGCGGGCATGAACAATTAATTCTCCTCCCCCCACATTAAACTGGAAAAGGCTTCTTGTTTTAAAGCCAGAAGTTTAAACACCAACCTGTTGACCTCTTGGGCAAAAACTATCTAAACAAACATAGTTGGGCAAAAAGCAAAAAATCAAATGGTAGCTCTTATGTGGGCACAGAATACCATATTTAGATCTGGTCTAAGGAAGTGTAAATCCATTACACCAGGCTTGAATCTGGTCTCAACTGTCCAGCGAATTCCCTTCTTTCATCAAATAACTACATGAATGATTAGTCTGCTACTCTCCACCCAAATGGTAAGGTTATAACAGATTATGTAAGGCCTGGTCTACATTGGGAGGTGTAGGAATGGATAGACCTAAGATACGCAACTTCAGCTACGAGAATAGCGTAGCTGAAGTCGACGTATCTTAGGTCGACTTACCTCACGTCCTCATGGCGCGGGGTCGACTGCCGCCGCTCCCCTGTCGATTCCGCTTCCGCCGCGGTGAAATACAGGAGTCGACGGCAGAGCAATCGGGGATCAATTTATCACATCTACACTAGATGTGATAAATTGATCCCCGATAGATCGATCACTACGCCGATCCAACGGGTAGTGTAGATGTACCCTAAAATGCAATAGCTCCTCTTATTGTTATTTTTGTTTGAGAGACTTGAGCTCTTCAGATTTAAACACTGAGGAGGCTGTGTATGGAGACGCTCAAAACTCCAAATGTCTATCTCCAAAATGAGGGGTAAAATATATCTATTGATATTCTGGAATATCAATACAGTTTGAGTGTATATAAACAAGTAGATCTCATCACGGAAGGGTAAATTTTTGACCAAGTGAAAGCTACATGCCAACAAGTATTAGTGAAAAATGCTTCCACAATGTTGTCCGCTAAAGTATCTCAGAACAATGCAGAACCAAGGATCAAGACAAAATTTAATTTCAATATGAAAATGTATTGATCAGTTTCTCACATGTGCCAAGACTGTATAAATCGTTATCTCTCTGACTCAACCAAATAATGTTGACATTAGATCTGGGTCATCCTAGAAACTCACTTTCAAGAACTTAGCGGAAGTTACCCATGAACTTACCAGCAGAATTACAGTCAGAAGTCCATCAAATCTATTGCTTGGGTACGATAAGTATCTTTTAAATCCCATTGCCAGTATTTTCAGCAGCATTTCCAGCAGATAGTATAGGATAAAAAAACAATTTATAGCCTAGAAGGTGTAAAATGAGGAACATCCTTAGAATTAAGCTTTGAGGAGCAACAGCAACCACATAAGACGTTCATACTTCTTACCCCCAAGAAGTAGTCATCCCGTTCAGAAAGCTGCTTATCTGCATCCATTACCAAGATGACCTGGAAAAACAAAAAACCTCTGGTGAATCAACAGTTGGCTGCTGTACCCTAGAGAGCAAAAATGCACCACATAAAATCAAGATGGGCTCCTCCCCACCCCCCAGCTCTGAGATAGTAGGGCACTTTAAAAACTAAGAAAAAAAATACAATTGCTTATTCACCTCTCTGTGCCTCAGCTTCTCCATCTGTAAAATGGGGGCAATGATATTGATCTCCTTTCTAAAGCACTTTGAGATCTACTAATTAGAAGTACTATGCAAGAGCTAGTTATTATTATACTCTGCAGACTCCTTTCCAAACAGAGAAATTATTCCTTAGTTTTAAATATTCTGTGCAAGATTAAACAATGCATAATAGAGACCTCTACACAAGGTGGTGGTAGGAATGCAGAGTAATCTACAAAACTAAATCCTGTTCTGTTTCTGATGCAAAAATCAATACTTACACATATAGAAATGATGTTTGCTAGTGCTACTACGTTCCCTAAGTAGCCAAAGAAGTGATGGCCAAAAGCAAACTGCACTTTCTGCAGAAAAGGAGACTGGTACTCTGGTTTGGGAGGATGCTGAAAAGAAAAGAACATAGTCATTTTTGAGATTCAGAGTCTAAAACCTTTGTTAGAAGGAGTAGGGAGAAAGGCCCAATTTAAGAGAAGAATAAAGGATAAACTCAGCCCCAATGCAAGCAGGGAGCAAAATTCCACAGAGCTCAAATTTCAGAAACTTTGCATACATTTATGGCAGGACTGAATTTGTTCCTAAAGCCTGGTCTACACATAAAGTTGTATCAGTTTAACTAAAGGTGTGATTTTTAAACCAATTCAGTGATATTGGTGCCAAAAACCACGTGAATGCTGTTATTTTGGTTTAGGACAAGTGTATTTTGATCTAGCTTATGTTGATTAGGAGTCAGTTTAAGCTAAACCAAAGTAAGCCCACCTTAAACCAAAATATGAGTGTCCAGACAAGGGTCTGCACCAGTTTATCAGAAATTTTTAAAACCTGTTTAAGTTAAAAATCAATGCAGCTGTGTGCAGACAAGCTTTAAGATTATATGTTTCACTGGCAGCCAAGAAGCAAAACTGACTTCATTCAAGGACTGTGAGGCAAGACTTCTATTGAGGAAGGCTTTGACATCGTCCGCCAAAAAATAAACATGTGAGGACAATGAATTATCTTAAAATGGGATTGTCTCATGATGGTAAAACTTTTAAAATGCCTCACACATTTCATCACAAACCTATTTACCATGTGTGTTTTTAGTTAATTCCCCAACGCACTTCTAATGATCAAAAATGGTGTTTAAATAATAATGCACCATATGCTCATCTTCTTGTTATTCCTCCATGGAAACAATACTTATAAATTTGCAGTATTGATCCTTTCTAGTCCATTTATCGGTCTAGAGACCAACTGATGAGGAGACTGAATAAATGCTCTTTGATGTAATGCTATTGACAGATTTTTTTTTTTATGTGAAATGGTTTAATTCATCTAGCATAGCCCAGTCACTTACACATAAAGTTTATACATGGTAGTTTGAGTTTCCTGCACTTATAAGAGAGAACAGCTAACTTACAAACGAACTTTTGGGGAAATGTGAAATCTCTCTCCAACTCATCTTCCACTTGCTTATTACTAATCATATCTTCTAATATAGGAACATTTACACCCATTTTGCTTAGTCAAATCACTTAAGAATTCCCAAGATAAGAAGCATTACAAACATTTTTGTTTGGCTTCTGTTTGGATAAGTTTTTCGGGAGATGCATTTAATGTTTTAAGGCTCAACACTTTAAAAGTGGCCATATGACTGAAAATCAATGGAATTTGCCACTATAAATTTAGGAATAATACAGTGAACACACCGTGTAATCGATGACTTTTCACCGCTCCATATATATATGCACTGTCTGCTCAATTTCATGTCTTCACAGCCAAAGCTTACTATTTACTGTTGTACAGAACTGCACAGATTAACAGTACTATATAAATAATTGTCATGCACATACCTGTTTAACAGGATCTTTGTCAAGTTCATCAAAGAGTTTCTGAAACAGGGCAGCTGACAGTATGCCATGAGGGCATGACCGAACTGTCTTTACATACAAGAGAAACACAAATCAACATCTGTGTTTAATATATCTGTAGCGGAGGGCAGATGCCTGAAGACTATATCAGTACTCAGGGAGGCAGCAGGCTCCAGTAGGCAAGGCACTGGATTAGGACCAGTGGTGGATTAGCCACTGGGCCAATGGGGCCTGTGCCCAGGGGCTTTGGTCACCAGGCAGCATGGGAAGCCCCCACGCCCTAACCCCACTCCACAGCAGCAGCCACGGGATGGGGGAAGCCACCCCCTGTCCCCATCGTCCTCCAACCCGGTTCCTGGCAGCAGTCGCAGGATGTTGAAAGCTCCCCACCCTGGGAAGCCCCAGTGCCCGACCCGCTCTCCAGCAGTAGCACCAGGCAGGCAGGACAGGAGAAGCCCCAGCGCCCCGATCCTGGTCCCCTGCAGAAGCACGGGGTGGGGGAAAGGAGGGGATGGCAGGGGAAGCCCCTGCACCCGGACCCCCGCTGCGGCCCTGAGACAGGAGGGTCTCTCACTCCCCACTGCAGTCCCAGGGCCGTGGTGCGGGAATAGAGCTTCTCTGGTCTTGGGGCCACAGTGGGGGTTGGGGGGAGAAAAAGGAGAAAAAGGGGTTGCGGGACTGCAGTGGGGAGGGCGGAAGGATGGGGGGACCCTGGGTGGAACAGGGGTGGGCCCTGGGGAAGGGGCAGAAAGGAGTGGGACTGTGGGCGGGGCCACAGGCAGAAGGGGCGGAACAGGGGTGGGAAGGGGACCCCCATTGGGAGGTGGATTACTTATGACAACGGGAGAGCTCTCTCCCTTCGGCACAGAGCAGCTACACTAGAGATCTTACAGTGGTGCAGCTGCACTGGTGCCACTGTAAGCTCTCTAGTATAGACATAGCCTTCGACCAATAGTTCTCAACCTGCAGCCTGCTTGCGGCCCAACCAGCGCACAGCTGTGCAGTCCATGTGACATCCTCAGGGCCATACAGGTAGTGTATATATTGTTTGGGTGCAGCCCACATAACACACACAGAGCTGCATATGCAGCCCTCAATGATAAACAGGTTGAGAACCACTGCCTTCGACTCTAAACTTTCAAAACATAGGTACCTAAAACACTTAACCAATAGTGTGATTGACTTTGAAGCTGATCTCCCATTGGAATGAGTTGGCTAACTATGGATTTAGGTGTCTACCTTCTGTTCTATATTCCCCCGCATACATCCTGCTCTGAGTAACTGAGACTAGAACTGACAACCAAGGGAAACAAAATATATATACTTACCCCCCTCCCCCCCCCGACCTCCATTTCATTTCAAGCATATTTGTGCCATCTGGCTCCTGCTGCACTTTAACTAAACCTACTTCAAGAGTCTTTAATTTTGCTTTATGCAGAGTTTCACAGACATATGTTCATATACAATGTACTTTCCTAAGCTGTCATATGCAATATGTGTTGCAAGAGAGTGTCCCTAGAAAAGGCTGAGACATGGACAGAAAAGCCAACTTGGTATGACCCATAACAATTTAACAAGAGGCGTTGAAATGTAATCAAGACAATCTACTTGTATGTGAATTTCAAAGACCAGCAGTCATTAACCCATTTATCTACAGTAATAGAAATCAAGGGTAGATGCTAAGTGTATTTATCTGTGTTTATCTATATATTGTTAGAAGTTTAACAAAATCACCAGATTAGCTTATAGAGGCTAATTCCCTTTGGTGTCTTAATTGCTTTATATTATGAATGCAGATGGTTCATTTAACCTTAAGATCAAAGATGTAAGATATAGCAGAAACTCAGAGTTATGAACCATCAGGAATGGAGATGGTTTGTAACTCTGAAACATTCATAACTCTGAACAAACCGTTATGGTTGTTCTTTTAAAGTTTACAACTAAACATTGACTTAATACAGCTTTGAAACTTAACTATGCAAAAGAAAAATGCTGCTTTTAACTATCCTAATTTAAATGAAACAAGCACAGAAATAGTTTCCTTACCTTATCAAATCTTTTTTTTAAACTTTCCCTTTATTTGTTTAGTAGTTTACATTTAACACAGTACTGTACTGTATTTACTTTTCTTTTTGGTCTCTGCTGCTGCCTGATTGCATACTTCCAGTTCCAAATGAGATCTGTGGCTGACCTGTCAGTTCATAACTCTGGTGTTCTGAGGTTTTACTATAGGGTAAGAAACTAATAATATTATCTATATTGTCTTCAACTTCATTATCTATGCTATGATGAAGTACCAGCTAACTGCCTTTACTGAATGAATGCAACTAGTTTACCTCTGAATGCATAGGAAATAGAAGATTAGCTACAAAGCAACTATCTCAAGGGAGGTCTTGCTGTGACAAGAGGTTTGTCAGCTTGCTAGGGAGCTATAAAGGAAAGCCCCAGACCTGACCCTGACATCTCAGGTCTGCTTAAAACTTTAACATGGAAGATCTAAGCCATAAGACTGAGGTCTCCAAGTTTACCCTGGAATTCTCATGGAAGAACTTGAACAGACTATTCCTGGACTGCCTATTGGACTATAACCTTTTAAATTGATTCCAGAAAAACTTTTACTAATCAGAAGCCTCACCATCTCTGCTATAAAACTTGACCTAAGGACTTTACACATATCTGTATGTATATTGATCTTTTAACCACTGCAACTCTCTTCTTTCTTTTTCCTTTTATTTTTAAACCTTTAGTTTTACACATAGACTGGCATCTATGTGAATATTGGGTAAGATCTGAGACTCATACTCTCCTGGGGATAAGTGTCCAGTCCTTTTGGGATTGGTGAACATCACATATGGCGAATCAGGCTTTCAGTAAACACTCACTATATTAGACTTGCCTATCTAAATGGAGACCAAGGGCTGGACTGCTTAAAGGGGACTGTATATAGCTTCTTGTTAACCAATGTGGTGTTACAGAAGCTGTTTTGTTCCTTGGATTGGGCCAAAAGAAATCTGATGAAATTCAACAAGGACAAGTGCAGAGTCCTGCACTTAGGACGGAAGAATCCCATGCACTGCTACAGACTAGGGACCAAATGGCTAGGCAGCAGTTCTGCAGAAAAGGACCTAGGGGTTACGGTGGACGAGAAGCTAGATACGAGTCAATGGTGTGCCCTTGTTGCCAAGAAGGCTAACGGCATTTTGGGCTGTATAAGTAGGGGCATTGCCAGCAGATTGAGGGACGTGATCATTCCCCTCTATTCGACATTGGTGAGGCTTCATCTGGAGTACTATGTCCAGTTTTGGGCCCCACGCTACAAGAAAGATGTGGAAAAATTGGAAAGAGTCCAGCGGAGGGCAACAAAAATGATTAGGGGGCTGGAGCACATGACTTATGAGGAGAGGCTGAGGGAATTGGGATTGTTTAGTCTGCAGAAGAAAAGAATGAGGGGGGATTTAATAGCTGCTTTCAACTACCTGAAAGGGGGTTCCAAAGAGGATGCATCTAGACTGTTCTCAGTGGTAGCAGATGACAGAACAAGGAGTAATGGTCTCAAGTTACAGCGGGAGAGGTTTAGGTTGGAGATTAGGAAAAACTTTTTCACTAGGAGGGTGGTGACGCACTAAAATGGGTTACCTAGGGAGGTGTTGGAATCTCCTTCTTTAGAGGTTTTTAAGGTCATCCCTGGCTGGGATGATTTAGTTGGGGATCCTGCTTTGAGGAGGGGGTTGGGGCTAGATGACCTCCTGAGGTCCCTTCCAACCCTGATATTCTATGAGTCTATGAATCTAATTATAGAATAGACCACCAGTTTTGGGGATTGTCTGCCCTATTCCTTGCAGTCTGCCCATTCTTAGCGTGGCCCATCCAGGCACCTGGTCACAAAGGCATTACCAGGTCACACTGTTAAAGATGTTGTGACAATGTCTGTGACAGAACACATGCACTGCTGGTTTGTTAAGTCCATCCCTGGATCAGAGTTTATGTCTTCCACTCTTAAAAATTGGAGTTTGAACTGTGACAGAAGTCAGGCCTTTAGGGAGTAGATGTTCAACCTCATTGCTTAACTTAAGCCTCCCACAAGCCTTACGAATGCCAAAAAGGAGCTAACCATGGGCATGCTATCACCCATAGTTTAGCCCTGGTTTTCCTTAGAAATGGGCATTTCAAATGCTAGAAGAAAACACTGTAAAAAGCCATGTTCCAATCTAGCACATCTAGGTCTGCTCTCCTCCTAGCACTAAAATGTGCTTTGAAGCATTCAAATGAGCAAGTCTGAAACTGGGACAGTCTCGTTATCTTTCACTAACCTTTGCATTCTCTGTCCCTTCACATGGGAGAGACAACACTAACTCCTCCCTCCCTGCCCACTACCCTGAAGAGTGAGTAACCCTAACTTCTGGTCAATGGCTTCAGAGAAGATTTGAGAGCCACACCATACTGAGAATAGTCTGCTCGACTGATCTAGTTACCATTTTTACACAGCTGCCCCTTTTCCATTATAAAATCCTAAAAAACTGATATTCTAAGATAGTGTTTTAAAAAAGAATTTGCAACAAAAATGTTTAATGAAAACAAACTAGAACATCACTAAGAAGTGGCTGAATGGCTCTGGGGGGTTGTAATAAGAAATAAAGCCTTCTGCCCTCGGTCACTGGTTCAAACTGAGTTTGCCAGTGGTGACCAAAAATTCTTTTCATCAGACAGCTGCTCACTAATTCATAAGAGAAATGAGTTTGGTGGTCAAAGACCAGCTGAGAGCAGACTGGACACACACCGTTTCCACACCACCATTCAGAGTCTCAGCAAGAAGGCCAAGAAATAAATGGTTTTGCAGCCCGACCTGACCTCTGCTCTCACACTCAGAGGGGATTCCGATATTGGCAGGGCAGTGGGAAGAAGCTTCTGCTGATGTGATCACTCTCAGACCTGCTCTGTGGTTAAACAGAAGACTTCAGTCTCCAGGGCTATCAGGCCAGAACCTTTAACAAGAACTGATATGAACCTAATCAAACAAAATCAGATTCCTACCCTCAAGATGGCTTGCTTGCAGCAAGAATCCATTTCAACTTTTTGAAGCACTTGTAGTAAGGTATTAGCACTGACACACAATCTGTTTAAAAATAAAATTAAAGAAAAAAAAGAGGAGACAATTAACTCTGACGGACATCTTGAAATATAATCGGTCTCTCCTGCCTCTCATGAAGGCACTATCAAAGTGCTGCTCTTAACTCCAGCCCTGTGCTTATTTGTTAATGCAATTACAACAGACATGGAAGATTAGGTGTGAAAGCAAAAACCGGCTTCCATCTTCCCCCACCTATAAGACAGACACAAATGAGAGCCTCAGAACTGTGTTTAAATGATAAGGATATAGTATAACAGGGTGCAGGAGAGAGGCAGCCAGAAAAACAGACCATTAAATAAACAGATGGGTGATAATCGGTCTTCCCCCCAAAAAAGGGAATCTCAGGAGAAGTAACAGACACAACTGGAGGGAAAATATTGCTCTCTTCCCGCACAGCAACATACACTGTGGCATTCTTCACTTACTCATTTGTACTGACAGGACTCTCCTTCAGGGAGCACAGCACTTCGAATGCAGCCCGGATTCCTAAACGTCTCCTCAAGAGCGAGGACTGAACCGATTTCTATACAGTGAAAACAATACAGAGGAGCGAAGTTACCTTTCAGTAGCTATTACAGAGGCAACTCGTGTAGCTGAAATGAAGAGTGCCCTGAGTCATTGCCCATCTCTCAAACCAAAGCAAACTGCAAGCCTCAAAAGGAGCCATTTCAGTTCAGTTAAGAGTGGGTTTCAGGAAGGGCAGGTCACCCACTCTCTGCCAATTCCCCCACCACTAGCCACCCGCAGTCCATCTACAGAGTCCAATTGTATATTTGCTCTGCAGTTTAAAGAGTAACTTTAAAAAGTTTCAAGGCTGAGATCAGTGGAGTCCAAGAGAAGACATATTGCTCAGAGAGAGCAAGAAGACATAAGAGTCCTGCAATTGCTAGGCATGAGCAAGGAGACAGGGTACAGAGGAGAAGAATGCCACCCAACCCCCCCCCCCACCCCACAGGACCAAGACTTCTGACCAGAGAACACACTGGCCTTCTGGCATCCCCTGGAATCATGGCTGGTTTTGGAGATTTCCTACCCCCTCTTCCTTGAGATTGGACAGTAAAAGGGAAAGAAAATGGGGGACCATCTGAGTTCACATAAACATCCGGGGCCAGATTTTCAAGCCCTGGCATCCATTGATGTGAGCACACTTTTGGGGGAACTAACTCCAGAATGTGCAGGTGATGAGTGGTATTAGAGTATCCAAAAGCATAAATGTGCACCACCATCCATGTAGAAGAACAGTGTCAGTTAAGATCCCACCAAAAGCAGGCCCCTAGCCATTTTTGTCTTATCTGTACTTTTTTTATATAAGACTTTTTCACACTAGCAACCGTCATGGTCAGTATGTGCATCTCTCCACTATCTTTCTGTAGTGGAAACTGAGACAGTTTCCTGGTGAGCAGGAAAGGAATATGCACGGCATTTCCCCACTTTTTGTCTGTCACATTCACAGACCCCTCCCACCAAGGAAAGCCCAAGACCGCTCCCCATAGAGCGCACATTGCCTCCAAAGGGGTGTGAGAGCCTGGGAGCAACATCCCCTTTGGACATATTCCTGGAGTAAGTTGGGTATCGCAGGGAGTATGCTGCACTCCACGAGGGGCACAGCAGCAGAAACATTCCCTCTGTGCACTTCTGAGCACCAAGAGGAATTCGGCAGGGCTATATCTAAATGGTAGGATTGTTCCCTATGGGAGGAGAGATCATGATCTGAAGAAGGAATATCAAGGAAGCACGGGCAGTACAAAGGCCCGCTCAACCACCTCATATAAAGAGGCACTTACGTGGGAACTCCTCCTGCAGTTCTAAAGAAAAATAACTAAGAGGGTGAGTAGGGGAAAGAGGAAGCAGAGTGAATGCTGTGGGAGATACCAAGAACTGATCTTAATCATTGCCAGACTGTTATTTCTTATTCATTCTTCCTTCTCCTCAACCCCACAGTGCTCACTTGACATATTCTTAATTAATGGCCTAGGATTGGCAGCCTCTTTCCCCCTAAAAGCCTACTATACATCAAAATACAATAAATCAGTCCCAGGAAAAGCTCTTCTATGATAATAAAAGCAAGGACCCAGGTTAATTCAGAGACAATCGAAAAGCCATCTTCCAAGATCTATGCTCAAGAAGGTGGTGGCAGCAGTTTTAAGTAGGGCTGTCGATAAATCACAGTTAACTCACGCGATTAACTCAAAAAAATTAATCGCAATTCATTGCAGTTTTAATTGCACTGTTAAATAAGAGAATACCAATTGAAATGTATTAAATATTTTTGATGTTTTTCTACATTTTCATATATATTGTATTCTGTGTTGTAACTGAAATCAAAATTATTTTTTATTACAAATATTTGCACTGTAAAAATGATAAACAAAAGAAATAGTATTTTTCATTTCACCTCATACAAGTACTGTAGTGCAATCTTTTTGTCATGAAAGTGCAATTTACAAATGTAGTATTTTTTGCTATATAACTGCACTCAAAAACAAAACAAACAATGTAAAGCTTCAAGTCCTACAAGTCCACTAAGTCCTACTTCTTATTAAGCCAATCCCTAAGACAAACAAGTTTGTTTACATTTACAGGAGATAATGCTGCCCTCTTCTTATTTACAATGTCACCAGAAAGTGAAAACAGGCATTTGCATGGCACTTCTGTAGCTGGCATTGCAAAGTATTTACATGTCAGATGTGCTAAACATTCGTGTGCCCCTTCATGCTTCAAGCACCATTCCAGAGGACATGTTTCCATGCTGATGATGCTCGTTTAAAAAAATTATGCATTTATTAAATTTGTGACTGAATCCTTGGGGGAGAATTGTATGTCCCTTGCTCTGTTTTACCCACATTCTGCCATATAGTTCATGTTATAGCAGTCTCGGATGATAACCCAACAAACGATCTTCATTTTAAGAACACTTTCACTGCAGATTTCACAAAATGCAAAGAACGTACCAATGTGAGATTTCTAAAAATAGCTACAGCACTTGACCCAAGGTTTAAGAATCTGAAGTGCCTTCCAAAATCTGAGAAGGTTGAGGTATGGAGAATGCTTTCAGAAGTCTTTAAAGAGCAACATTTCAATGCGGAAACTACAGAACCCGAACCACCAACAAAGAAAATCAACCTTCTGCTGGTGGCATCTGACTCAGATAATGAAAATGAACATGCGTCGGTCCACACTGCTTTGGATTGTTATCAAGCAGAACCCGTCATCAGCATGGACACATGTCCCCTGGAATGATGGTTGAAGCATGAAGGGACATATGAAACTTTGGTGCATCTGACACGTAAATATCTTGCGACGCCAGCTACAACAGTACCATGAGAACGCCTGTTCTCACTTGCAGGTGACATTGTAAACAAGAAGCGGGCAGCATCATCTCCTGCAAAAGTAAACAAACTTGTTTTTCTTAGCAATTGGCTGAATAAGAAGTAGGACTTAGTGAACTTGTAGGCTCTGAAGTTTTACATTGTTTTGTTTTTGAATGCAGCTTTTTTGGTACATAATTCTACATTTGTAAGTTCAACTTTCATGATAAAGAGATTGCACTACAGTACTTGTATGAGGTGAATCGAAAAATACTATTTTTTACAGTGCAAATACTTGTAATAAAAAATAAATATAAAGTGAGCACCGTACACTTTGTATTGTGTTGTAATTGAAATCAATATATTTGAAAATGTAGGAAAACATCCAAAAATATTTAAATAAATGGTATTCTATTCTTGTTTAACAGTGCGATTAATCATGATTAATTTTTTTAATCTCTTGACAGCCCTAGTTTTAAGGTAAGATAAGAGCTTATCTCTTCAATGTCACCAATCTTGAACAGTCCCAAGACTACCTACATTGCAAATCAAGCATCCTCATTTACTGTTGAAAGTCATTCACCTGGAAAGGCAGTGAGTGTAAAACCTGATATCCAATCCTGTTTGAGGGAGAGAGAGCCTTTCCCTATTCCTCTCACTGACTCACTCTTACCCATAGCTCTCTCTCAGCCTGCCAAGGACCACATGTGGGTACAACGTGCAAGAGACTAAAAAATGAGGGACACTAACATGTCAAATGCTGTGGGATTCATTCCTTTATCATGTTAATACCTCTTCCTGTATTCACCGTTTCATGATTTTTCATTTCTGAGTTAGCACTCACAGCCCTTCCTGCTGAAGCGATCCAAGCTTCACCTCACCTGGAGGGCAACACTGACACACATAAGGTAAAGCTCGTCTGTGCAGAAGACGGAGCATGCTCCAAGACTGTGCAACAAACTCCCCCAGGAGCTAAGGACCATGACAAGTCTCACTATCTCCTGCTCCAGGGGCAAGGCATGTTTCTTTGACCTGCCTTCTCCAATATAAACACTTAGCAGCATGTACATTTTAAAGCAAACCAAAACAAAGCACTACACTGAACACACAACTCTCCCCTAGAGGAGAGGATAAGAGAGAACAATCCCCACGTTGCTTAATGCACTACTGAAAGGTGCAGAGGAGTTTATAGTGTACGACTGATTCTTTATACATCATAGACTCCTTTTATTTGAATTTAAGTATCCATGGATATACCTGTATCTCAGGCAGTAACTCTCCCCCTCACCCCCAATGAATAAATGGTGGCAAAGAGGGAATGAAGATTCAGCAACAAGCCAGATTAATGTCTCCTTGTAATTGACTGGCTAGTCACTTCCATGGAACTCAAGTTCTGCAGCAAGTTCAGTGGTTTGCACTTTAAATTACAGCATGTGCCACAATACAGTCTAAGCATAAAATACAAATAAAATGGAGAGAAAAGGTTCTCTTTACAGGCAGAAGTTATAGTAACACGATTTGTAGTGAGGACCAGTCACCACTTCTGACTTGATTTCACATGCTGAATCATGCAGGAGAAATATAAAACAGTAATTTTTTTATTATTGTTATTTTTATCTATTAAAATAGCACCTAAAGGCCCCAACCGAGAAAGGGGACCTATTGTGCTAGGTACCGTAAACAGTAATACACCAAGGCCTGAGCCACAGAGCTCTGATACAGCTATTTTGGTGAGGGGTGGAGGTTTTTTACAATAGTTAAATCTGTACAAATTCTAGTGCGAGAACACAGTTACACTGGGGTATAGCTTACTCCTCTTTCCTTACAGGAAGAAGCTACACTAGTATACACACCTTGATACTACACTAGGATACACGCCTTTATAGTATTGTAACTGTGTCCCCAATCAAAGAGGTTGTGCCGCTTTGACTACACCAGCTAATTTCAAACTCCACTCCCGTGCATTTCAGACTTAGAGCTATCTTATGGCTCAGCAATAGTGTGATTAGCACATAGAAGCACACAAAAAAGGCATGTTTTACTCACCAGAAGGTATCCTCGAAACTGATTGTATATTATTGCTGTCAGCAAGTTCATCAGAAACAGGTTTCCTTTAAGAAAAGAAATACATATAGTGAGATCCACTGGACATTTAGTTCAGTTTCTTTGAATCATATCGTGTTTGCCTGAGTCTAAGCCACACAATGAATAATCTGGACCTAAACACACAGTCATTTTTTCGTGAAACAACAGACCTATAGGATTTGAATATTGCTAGCTCATAAAACAGGAGCCATTACAACATTTTTACAATAGCCACCAAGAGAGAAATCAAACTCAACATTTCTATTGCTCACTTAAACAATAAGCAGAGCTATAACAAGAAGTCAGGTTTTAAGACAGAAGTATTTGTAAATGCAGAAACTAATGAAGACTTTTCAACTGACTAGAACTTTACATCTTAAAACTTTGATAGAAAAAAATAAGAATTAAATTACAACAATGTTTGCATATGTTGCACAGTAAGCTGGTAAAGTGACTTTAAAATTCAACACAATTAGTTTCCTCACAACAAATATCTGAGTCTTGCCCTCGCCGCCAGCCCAACTAATAAAATTTGCCAATAGTTTGCATGTATGGCTCTACAAAAGTTTGAGCTAACTACAGGTCATGGACTAACCTATCTAAAAATGAGTAAAATTGCTGTAAGCATCTTTCATGAAAACTATACTTCAAGATACTTCACAGAGTTAAATACAACTGCAAAGTTTAAGTAAAAGAAACACAAGGAAAGACGACTATTGTGGTTATAAATCCCAGAAAAAAATTAAAACAACAGCTTTTCCAAACTCCAATTCTAAGGTTCCTCTGTCAGGGTGTGGTAAAATGATTAACAAGTAACTTAGCACTCTACAGGCTAGTCTACACTAGAAGTGCTGCAGCTGTGCTGCTGTAGCATGTCTGGTGAAGATGCTCTTGGCCGACGGGAAAGAGCTTGCCCATCAGCATAATAAAACCACCTCCACGAGAAGCGTTAGCTATGTCAGCGGGAGAAGTTCTCACACCAATATAGCACTGTCCACACCAGCACTTAGGTCGATGTAACTTATGTCACTCCGGGGGGGGTGGCTTATTCACACCCTTGAGCAACATAGGTTATGCTGACATAAGTGGTAGTGTGTACAAATCCGAAGTTACTGAAGAGAACAGGTGACTTACCCAACACAGTGAAGAGTATGAAGAAGATAGAATAGGCTCGATTCTTAGAATATGCAGGAATCATCACTGTATAAAAGTTTTAAAACAAATGGGAATTAGGAATGTTGTGCCTGAAAGAAACAAACACTTAAAATCCTGATCTGGTATAGGTGGAGACCATGGGGCAAATTAGCTGGGGTAATTGTAATAGCTTAAGTCAATGAAACTATGACAGTTTAAATTGTTTCAATGGGGGCAGAAGTTGGAGAAATCTTTAAAGGCTTTAAAGAGTTAAAAAGGACACAAATTTGGAGTAGCCCTTGCAGTTTTCTCACTAATTGCAGAAGGAACCATTATATGGAAGAATAGTAAGAATATTTAGGATCATTTGATAGTGGTCAGACCAGGGGTCGGCAACGTTCAGCACGCGGCTCGCCAGGGTAAGCACCCTGACAGGCCAGGCCAGTTTTATTTACCTGCTGACGCAGCAGGTTCGGCCGATCGCAGCCCCCACTGGCCGCGGTTCGCCGTCCCGGGCCAATGGGGGCGGCGAGAAGTGGCGCAGGCGAGGGATGTGCTGGCCGCGGCTTCTCGCTGCCCCCATTGGCCCGGGACGGCAAACCACGGCCAGTGGGGGCCACGATCGGCCAAACCTGCCACATCAGCAGGTAAATAAAACTGGCCCGGCCCACCAGGGTGCTTACCCTGGCGAGCCGCATGCCGAACGTTGCCGACCCCTGGGTCAGACTGCAAATTAAGGGGAGCAATGGAATCCATTCCATCAACTATTTTATATTGTTAATAGGAGAGAGGATATGAGAATGACTTTGGAATGGATTGCTCACCATCAGGGTTATTTGCAGTAGTCAGCAGCACCAGCAGTGAAGTCAGTGAATCTGGCAAATTGTGAAAATATCCCACCCATTCCTTGTCTTGCTGCTTATCCTAGACACAGAGACCCATATTATTACCAAAGCAACACTGAGGTGTCAACAAGCCTGTGTCTTGCCAGGGAAAATCAGTTAAGAATCACCCAAGAACCCTTTTCACTGCTTGATACAATACAGACAGCCAAGTCTACCAAGCAAGGTGGAAGAGAGCTGTGAGAGTAGTGTAGAAGATGTAGGCAACTTACATGCAAGGTTCTGATACAATCAATCAATCAGTTATGCTGCTGTAGTGCCTTCAGGCAGACATCATTAAAATGTAAGAAAGAACATAGTTAAAAACAGCAAGATGTAGAAGTGTTAATACAGGATTTAGGTCTGCCTAAAGTCTATGGATATTGGAGGGAAGATAATGCCAGAAAGAGGGAGTGTAGCAATTCTGATAATGGCACAAAGATGAAAAGAGCATCCCCTCCTCGCTGAGAGGGCAGCTCGGTGCATCGGAAAGAATGGGCTTCTGAGTATGATAAAATCACCAACATAAGAAACCTTAATTCAGACAGTAGCGTCTTACGCCCCTATCTACACTGCAAAAGTCAAGCCTGTATGGGAAGCTGTACAGTCTGCAGACACTAAGGGTATGTCTTCACTACCAATGTTAAAACGTTGCCACAGCAGCGCTTTAACATGGCTGTGTAGTCGCGGTACCAGTGCTGGAAGAGAGCTCTCCCAGCACTGTAAAAAAAACCACCCCCACGAGAGATGTAGCTCCCAGCGCTGGTGCACTGTCTGCACTGCCACTTTACAGCGCTGAAACTTGCAGCACTCAGGGGGCTGTTTTTTCACACCCCTAAGGCCTTGGCTACACTTAAGAATTCACAGCGCTGCCGCGCGAGTGTAGTCGCGCCGCCAGCGCTGCAAGAGCTCTCTCGCAGTGCTGTAAGTACTCCACCTCTCCGAGGGGAATAGCTTGCAGCGCTGCAAGCGAGCGTGCAGCGCTGCAGGCTCTGATTACACTTGCGCTTTACAGCGCTGCACTCGCTGCGCTTGGGGGGGGGGGGGGTTTCACACCCCTGAGCACAGCAAGTTGCAGCGCTGTACAGTGCCAGTGTAGCCAAGGCCAGAGAGAGAAAGTTACAGCACTGTAAAGTGGCAGTGTAGACAAGGCCTAACAGTTCTATCTTACATTGCAGATGGGAAACCAATCATGATTCCAAACTAAGGCCTTGGCTACACTTGCAGCTGTACAGCGCTGTGAGGTAAACCTGTCTTCATACAGCTGAGTAGGGAAAAGCACTGCAGTCTGTCCACAGTGACAGCTGCCAGAGCAGTGGTGTGGCCACACTTGCAACATTTGCAGCTGTGTTGGGAGCGGTGCATTATTGGCAGCTATCCCAGCATTCATGTGGCTGCAACGTGCTTTTCAAAAAAGGGGGGGGGATTGTGACGGGGGGGGGGGGGGGTGGAGTGCTTTTTGGAGCATGTCAGCACTCTATTTTGCAAGTTCCGAACTCCTGGCCCCCTGCTCTTTCATTTACTCACTCAAAGCCAGCTGCAAACTGTTTGCTTTTCTCTGTGGTATGAGCTTTGAAACCTGCACTTCTGCATTCCTGCAGCCGGTCACAACAATGGAGAGGACTGGCCACTTGACAAGGTGATTAGTACAGCGCTGCAAGCATTTACACTCACACCCCGTGAGCCGTAGCCACTCCGCTGCAGCTGTTATTCCTCTCGGAGAGGTGGAGTACCTGCAGCGGTGTACCCAGGGAGATACAGCGCTGTAAGTGCCCTGCCAGTGTGGACGGAGAGTGAGTTACAGCGCTGGAGGAGGCTTTACAGCACTGTAACTTACAAGTGTAGCCAAGGCCTAAATTACGATAGCTTTTCCAAATTCTTATTCTAAGGTTCCTCTGTCAAGGTGTGGTAAAATGATTAACAAGTAACTTAGCACTCTATAGGCAAAGCTGTAGAACAATTCGGATACAATTAAAACAGATCATGTCTATAATACAATGCAGAAACAGGTCTTATTAGTTTCGGACAGCCGACACTCCGTTTTTCAGCATGCACAGGTCCTCGGGCCCTAACCGCACTGAAGAACAAGCCATGTTAGTGACAGTTGTGTTTAAAAAAGGCCCTGAAACCACAGCCTGAGAACGATTCTCAAACACAGTTGTCACTTGCGCAGTCTTCATACGGGAGGAAGCCCCCACCTTCTTGCACAGAGACCCTCTGACATCTCCCAGGTCTTCTGCCAAATAGCTTCTCCCATTGCTAGAGATAGGCCTGCTTGCACTCTCTCACCTGGAACCTGGGTACTTCATTTCTAAATGAACTCAATTAAGCTCAAGAACAAATTTACCCAGGACACGTGGGTGTTCTCGTTCTCTCTCTCTCTATATATATATATTTATATTTATTTACATACACACACACACACACACACACACACACACACACACATACAAGGCCCTGTTTACATAATGCAATTTTAGGGCCTTTACTACACTAGCCTTTCTGTTCCCACTTTAAAATTCTCACCTGTGCTAATACCAATGCAACTGTAACAGCACTGGAAGCTCCTGCATGGATAAGGCTGCTGGCATTTTTACCACCATGTCAGCCAGGATTGCTAATGAACAGAACTAGGCAAAGGGATAAAAAAAATGCAGTAGGGAAGTTAGTGTAGTCACAGCTCAGAAATGAAGACGAAGTTCAGTTTTGGAGATATAGCATTTTGAGATTGAGAAAGAAGAGACCGTAAAACTGGTTTGGAAGTGACCTTCCAATGCATTCTTAAATATATAGTACAGCAATCATCAGAATGTGTATGTTTTGTAATTCAGTTTCTAAAAACAACCCTCCTGTAAGAGATTATAAATCCATCCCAAGAGTTCTGACAAAGAAGGTTGGGGAACCTATCTGTTCTTGGGGAATGGGTTTCTCTGGCTTAATCAGACAACCAACATATGCAAAAGCCACTCAGGCGAGAAAAAACAACACTGGGATTTGTCACCTTTTATTAGTTACCTTTGATCGAGCAAACAGCAGCATGCCAAACATGGTGAAGAGACACAAATGAACAGCTAGCAGCAGAACAACACTATCAGAGAGAAAATATATATGTCAACACTAGTTCTTTTGCTAAAACACAAGAGGACACAGTCCTAAACAAAATCAATGTTTTTAAAAAAAGCTAGAGCAAAGTAACAAACAAATCAAAGCATCCCAATTCAGGACCCATAAGCATGTGTCATTGACTTCAATCAAAATTGACTGCAGGACTGAAGTCAATGGGACTTAAGCATGCATCTAAATCAGGGTCATAGTCTTCTGTCGCTTAATTATAAGGATTGTTTCTATAGCATTAGGCCTTATGACCTTCTTTGGCAAAAATATATGGTCTTAGTGGGTTTGTATATATATATATATCTTTGATTCTAAGATTAATATACCCTGTGTCAATCAAAGAGATGTGAGGGGATATAGCAAAGGGGATATACCATACACATGCATGCGCAGGAACAGGTCTCTTTAAAAAAGCATCACGCTGTGTGATTGCACTCCTTACTTTGATTTCTAGTTAAAGGCTTCTAATAAGAAAATACAATGCAATATCTGTACTGCTAATGCTTCCCCCAGAATGAAAATACTGAAGTAAAGCACCCTGCAATAAATGCATCATGGGAGAAGGTAGCCTAATGGTTGGAGTTCATAACTGGGAGCCAAGAATTCCCTATGTTCTACTCACAACTCTGAAACAGATTCTCTCAGAGGTCCTGGACAAATCACTTAACCAATTGATGCCTGTTTCTCCTCATGCAAGGGGGTTATGAGGATTAATGTACATAGTCATGACGCATGGCTAGAAAGGGTTAAACACCCTGAAAAATAAATAACCCTCAAAAGACATGTAGGGATAATGATAATGTTTGTGTATTTACATATGTATGAGAATGGTCGATAATGTAATCAACAGTCCCTGTCTATGCTGTACTCTGATATCATTTAAATGAATTGTAAACAAGGGATCTCTCAGTATCCATCTCTCTGTGAAATGTACTGTGAATGGTGGAGGAACAAGCAAATGGCCTTATGTTAATTCATATAGCTAAGTATGGTGATGGACCGCCTTCAAAGTCATCCTAATTACCTTTTGTTCCCCGAGGAACTCCCAACTTGTCAAACAGGACATTAAATTGTATAAAAGATCCTTGGGTCTCATTCTGTCATCTCAGATCTGTTTAAGCTTCTGCAGGGGAAGCTTGAATTGCAAGACTGAGGTCCCAGTTATGCTGGTATGGCCTGAATAGGAGATTTGGACATTGGACTATGACCTATGAACTGAATTCTAAAGGAACTCTTAGCAACTACAAAGCTCACCATCCTGCTGTGAATCTGAACCTCAATGAATTGAACTCATGTCTGGATGTAGATTGATCTTTTAACCACACTCTCTTTTGTTTTTTAATAAATTTTAGTTTAGTTAATAAGAATTGGCTGTAGCGTGTATTTGGGTAAGATCTGAAACATTCATTAACCTGGGAAGTAATGTGCCTGGTTCTTTGGGATTGGCAGAACCTTTTCTTTTACATGATGAAATAAGATTTACAGAAATTTTCATCATATCTGACGTGGGTACCTGGATGGAGCCCTGAGGTTGTATCACTTTAAGGGAACTAAATAGAACAGGAGTACTTGTGGCACCTTAGAGACTATCAAATTTATTTCAGCATAAGCTTTCGTGGGCTACAGCCCACTTCATCAGATACATAGGAAGTTGATGGATTTCCACTCCATACGGCTAAATGCAGTGCCTTGCATAATGACAGGTTTCAAAGTAGCAGCCGTGTTAGTCTGTATCCGCAAAAAGAACAGGAGTACTTGTGGCACCTTAGAGACTAACAAATTTATTTCAGCATAAGCTTTCGTGGGCTACAGCTACAGAAATCCATCAACTTCCTATGCATCTGAAGAAGTAGCCCACGAAAGCTTATGCTGAAATTTGATAGTCTCTAAGGTGCCACAAGTACTCCTGTTCTTTTTAAGGGAACTGTGTTGTTTGGACTTCTGAGAACCAGTAAGGTAATAAAGAAGCTGTTTTATGCTGGCTTGGTAAATCTAAGTATTGAAATATCCACCAGCTTTATGGGGATTGTCTGCCCCATTCTTTGCAGTGCACCCTAATTGAGTAACTACAGCTGGCTCCCCACTAGGGCCCTGCTCACAGTGGCACAGTCGTGCTTGGATACACATTACCACAGATTAACTGGATTTTTGGATCAGAACCACACGCTTGTCAAAATTTAATTTAGATATTGGAGAGTGTAAGAGTTAAAAATTAGTTACAGTGAGAGACCCAGGATCAAGATTCTGACAGAAAAAGCACTGAAGAATTGTGCTTACAGAGTAGGTTGGATTTTAAGCAAAAGGCTCCAGAGCAGGAACTGAAAAATCTGTTTATTGCCAGTGATAAGGAAGCAGACCCAGCGAAAGTGCTTGCCGTGAGAAACCAGCAGCTAGAACTTGAACAAAAACAAAAAATAGCTGATATGGAAGGAGAAGGTGCTGAAAGAAAATGCCTGTGTTTTGATCATGAACAAAGAATGGCATATATTCAATTCCAGGAACTAGAAGTTAAGGCAGAAGTGGACAGACTTAAGCTCCAACTCAGAAAAATAAAGGAACAGCAGGAACTGTATCATCCTGAAACGCTAGCTCCTCTCAACAGCAAAGATGGGGATAGAATCTATCCAGTTTGTAACAAAGTTGGTATGTTGTTTGACTCTAAGCAGACATGTGTAATCAAATTTACCGCAACATTGCCACCTTTTACGTAAATGCTTTTACTGTGAGCTCGGGTCAAGGTAACCCCATAACTTGTGCAGAGAATGTAAAAGTCAATGGTAAAAGCTGTTTAGGGCAAATTACAGCTTCTAACATCACTCTTGTTAAAGCAGATCTTGTCAAAGAGGAAGATTATTTACCAAATCAGAGTGTGAATATTGTAATCCTCTATGAGTTTACTGTAAGTGTGCCTTTAGCCAGAATCCATCTTGAATGGAATGGTGTTAAACATGAAGTTATATCTGGTGTAATTAAATTATTTCCTAAGGATCATTTGATTGGGGATGATATTAAAACTTTGTTCAGTCAAGCTGATGACATAAACCAGTCACAGGAAAGAAATAATCCTGAGCCTGTGTCTATTAGGGGCAAGGATTTGCCTATGAGGGTTTCTCCAAATGTTTGTCCGAGGAAGATGGCTGTTTGTCTGTGCAAAGAAGCAGTGCACACATGGAAAAGAATTTCTGAGTGTCTGTCTGGTATCTAAGAAGTGAATCTGGCATTAGATCAGGCTGAGGAAGATATTTCTCTAGAGCAAATTAAAATTGGTGATCAGGTTAAAGCCCTAACTGAGAAAGGAAGTGGTACATTCTTGGTAAGTGATAAATTGTTGACTAGTAAAGCTTGGGAAAGTAAGCCTGACCCAGGTAAAAGTGATGTGCTTAAAATAGCTCAGTGTAATAAGACACTACTTGTGGAATGACAGGTTTCAGAGTAGCAGCCGTGTTAGTCTGTATCCGCAAAAAGAACAGGAGTACTTGTGGCACCTTAGAGACTAACAAATTTATTAGAGCATAAGCTTTCGTGGGCTACAGCCCACTTCTTCGGATGCATATATGCATTTTTACTTGTGGAAAACAGCAGTTTATCTGTTAAGGCAGGGGAAGGCAAAGGAAGTTTAGATAAGCATAGGCAGACTTCTGAGCTGATGGCTTTATCTAATCAGCAGTTTGGGAAGGCAAGGTTAGTGGAACATGAGTATCCCTATACTTTACCTGTTATCAGGGTGGAGAATTGTGACAGTGAAGGAAATGTTCCTGTGTCTGTTTGGGGTAATGACTTGCCTATGAAGGGAGCTACCCCAATCTCCAAGCAATTGTCCATGAACAGCCATGTTTGCTGGGACAAGCGAAATGATATCCCAAGCTGTTTGTCTGTTAAAGGGGAATATTTCTCCAGTCCTTTGTCTGTAGAGCAGACAGAATGTGCTTCTCGGTTTATGCTAGTTGAAAATTTATCAGTTGTCCTAGAGTTGGATCTGGATTTAACTAAAGCCCAGGAAGGGAATGTTCCTAAGTTTGTGTCTGCTAGGGATGGTGACATTGTAACTAGGTTGCATCCAGTTGATGTCATAAATAGCTCCCAGAGACCAAGCGATTCTGGTGCTTCTATTTTGCCTGTTGCTAGTGTGTTGCTGGGTAAAGATATGACAATCTTGTCTGATTAGGGTGATATCATAGCCAGGGCATAAGGAAAGCATGAAGGTGATTTGACTATGTTACCCACTGACAGTGTGGAAACTTGTAACAAGGAAGAGAATACTTCTAATCTTGTGACTATGAAGTCTAGCAGTTTATCTGAAAGGGGGGTTTGTGAAAATGCTCCTGATGGGACAGTGGTGATTCTGAATTTAAGTGAAACCCAGAAAGAGTCTGTTGTTGCTCAGAAAAAGGTTCCTTTAGAGCAAGCCGTAGGTGAAAAGAGTAAGGGCAGAATTTCTGTTAAAAAATGAGTTGTTGCTTAGAAAGATTCCTGAAGAGAAAAATCTTCAGGGTAGTTTTTGCAAGCAGTTTGCTGCAACTGATGGGTATGGAAGTGATTTGATTGAGTTAACTCAGGGTGAATCACTTATAGAGAAAGCAACAGTTTGTTTGGGAGACTTGTTTCAGTTCCCAGCTGCCAGAGTCTTTCTGAGGTGTATAGATCCACTGACTTTGCTTTAGAAAGACCCAGTGTGTATAGCTTTGAGAAGGTTTCAGATGGAGTGAAAATGGCAGGTAAACTCTCATCTCTAGACAGTTTGGACATGTCTTGTGGTCTCTTAGTAGACTTGATATCTGATTCCATGTGAAAGCAGAGGTTGGTCATGGAAGGACAAAAGAACCTTGAGACATGCTAGTGAAAAGGGAAGATACCTCTTTAAGACAGAGTCCAGCCTTGGAATTGGTAACAGTTAAGGATCTGAAAATTAGTAAACAAGCCAGTGTCTATGTTGATGCAAATTACCTGACTGACTCGGGAGAGAAAGACTTGCACATAGTTGGTAGCAAAGAGGACACACCCAGCCAGCCAATGTTACAAAGAGAGTTCAGATTTTGACCCTACTGGATAGGGAGGAAGGGAAAGATTAAACCTTGCAAATAAAAGCCACAGGTTAACCTAAAATACCAAAACCCCAAGGAAGTGGTTAAACTGAAAGCCTATGTTAAGGAAGACCCGGAGGTCAAGAAAAAGCCAGAAAGGCTCAAAAGGGATATTGAACAAGCTGACCTAAAGAATGATTTGTCTAAATCAAAGACTTGGCATGACAAAAATAACTAAATGTACACTTGTGATAAAACTGATGCTACTGCTAATGATTGTAACTAACTTGTTGCTGATACCAAGAACTGTAAAAATGTACAATGTGCCTGGTCTTTTGGAAAAACCCTTGAACATGTTGGGGGTAATACATAAGAACTCATTATGTTGTAAAAGCCTTCATGGTTATACTGTTTCATTACATGACAAGACACACCATGTTAAAAGGCCTGGTGATACTGATATTTCACAGTTAGTGCCTGTATCTAATCTTGAAACTGTATACAGCAGAAAAACCACTACAAGCTTGAACTTTGCTGTGCACAAAGGGAAACTGAGTTACAACACCTCACAGCCTTCATGGCTGAATGCCAGAGTAAATGCTTTTTGAAAAACATTAAGGGCTATGTTAAGTTAACACATAGAGCAAACCCTGGATTCACTAAAGTGTTTCACAAAGTATGGACTAAGTTTTTGGCTAGTGCCAAAGCATGCATTAATAATTTGACCTTAAAAAGAATTCAATGTAAACACAGCTCATTATAATGTTGGAAGGCCCTTAAGATGTATCCAGGAGCTTAGGTCCATCTTGGGGTCCCAGGGCGCCCCAGCCCCTTTGGAAGGTCAGAGCCCTGTCTGCCTCCCAGCCACATTACCAGCCAGCTCCTGAAACTCTGCCTTCAGCGACCCCTCCCACAGCCTTTGTTCAGTTTTCCGGAGCTCTAATTTTGCCATTTCACACCAGTCTCACGTTGGGGGTGTGATGCATGGCTAGAAAGGGTTAAACATCCTGAAAAATAAATAACCCTCAAAAGACATGTAGGGAGATAATATCTGTGTTTTTGTGTATTTACATATGTATGAGAAGGGTTAATAATGTAATCAACAGTCCCTGTCTATGCTGTACTCTGATATCATTTAAATGAATTGTAAACACGGGATCTCTCGGTATTCATCTCTCTGTGAAATGTACTGTGAATGGTGGAGAAACAAGCAAATGGCCTTATGTTAATTCATATAGCTAAGTATGGTGATGGACCTCCTTCAAAGTCATCCTAATTACCTTTTGTTCCCCGAGGAACTCCCAACTTGTCAAACAGGACATGAAATTGTATAAAAGATCCTTGGGTCTCATTCTGTCATCTCAGATCTGTTTAAGCTTCTGCAGGGGAAGTTTGAGTTGCAAGACTGCGGTCACAGTTATGCTGGTACGCCCTGAATAGGAGATTTGGACATTGGACTATGACCTATGAACTGAATTCTAAAGGAACTCTTTGCAACTACAAAGCTCACCATCTCTGCTGGAATCTGAACCTCAATGAACTGAACTCATGTCTGGATGTAGATTGATCTTTTAACCACTCTCTCTCTCTCTCTCTTTTGTTTTTTAATAAATTTTAGTTTATTTAGTAAGAATTGGCTGTAGCGTGTATTTGGGTAAGATCTGAAACATTCATTAACCTGGGAAGTAATGTGTCTGGTCTTTTGGGATTGGCAGAACCTTTTCTTTTATATGATGAAATAAGATTTACCGAAATTTTCATCATATCTGACGTGGGTACCTGGAGGGAGGCCTGAGGTTGGATCATTTTAAGGGAACTGTGTTGTTTGGACTTCTGAGTAACCAGTAAGGTAATAAAAAAACTGTTTTATGCTAAGTATTGGAATATCCACCAGCTTTATGGGGATTGTCTGCCCCATTCTTTGCAGTTTATTCAATTAGAGTGCCTACAGCTGGCTCCCCACTAGGACCCCGGTCATAATAGTACTTTCAATATAAAATGATAAGTGCCAAGTATTATATACAAGTGTGAGATACAAACATGTTCACATGCACAAATCATCAGTACTGCTACTCATTTTAGAGGCACCACATGCTTTCTGGCAAGACTTAAAATAGACAAGTGGTCTCATACTGAGGAGTGATCATATCCACAATTCTCAGGATAAGGTACACAATCACTAGGCCTCAAGCTCCCAGAAAGGAAGTGAAACTTTGAGAACCTTAGGCCATTGTGATGGGAAGCATAGTAACATGCATATTTAAAACAAGCAACCAACCTAAAGAACCCTAAAATCCTACCAAAACAAAACACTCCACAGCACTCACCTCTCCCTGAGGAAGAGGATGAGAGAACAAACACCACATGACAGGTGCAGATTTAGGTCTTATCTACACAGCAAAATTAAGTCGACCTAAGACGGGTTGATGTACAGCCACCGCAGTAATTACTGTGGTGGTTCATGTCCACACTACACCCCCTCTGTTGGTGGTGCATGTCCTCACCAGGAGCGCTTCCATCGACTTAACTGTGTGGGGCACTGAAAGCTGGAGCGCACATACATCCTCGCTGGGTAGAAGGTTCCAACTATGAGCCCCATGCAGGGCTGATAGCTGGGACTGTCGACCCTGGGGCAGGGGGGGATCCAGCTGTGAGCCCCGTGAGGAGCTGACAGCCAACAGGCAACGTAAGTAACACAGTGTCTACACAGACACCGCATCAGCCTGACTACATCAACCTAAGCACTACACTTCTCGCGGAGGTAGAGTTATTAGGTCGGTGTAGTGGGGTGACTTACATCGGCAGGAGCAACATTGTAGTGTAGACACTTACAGAGTTAGGTCGACCTAACTCTGTAGTGTAGACCAACCCTTAGGCCTAGTCTTCACTTACCGGCTGGTCCGGCGGCACGCCATCGATGTTCTGGGATCGATTTATCGCGTCTGGTTAAGACGCGATAAATCGATCCCGGAAGTGCTCACAGTCGGCGCCGGTACTCCAGCTCGCCGAGAGGAGTACGCGGCGTCGACGGGGGGAGACTTCCGGCCGCGTCTGGACCGCGGTAAGTCCGGAGCAAGGTACTTCGAATTCAGCTACGTTATTAACGTAGCTGAATTTGCGTACCTTAGTCCGAAGTCCGGACTAAGTGTGGACCAGCCCTTAGTCACATAGTTTAATGCACTACTGAAAAGCACTCAGCTACTATGGGGATGAGTGCAGTATGAGAAACTATACAGAACAGAATTAGCTCACCTCACCACTGGGGTAACATTCAAGTTACTGCATAGATAATTTTCCCAGCTATAGATAGGCCATAGCCTGCTCCTGTAAGGGACTTTCTTTCATCCGCTAATCATTTACCTAGCTGGTCTCTCTCAACATAGAACCTGTCCAGATTCCACACTCCCAGAATAACGAGACTACCTAAAAGGCATGTTCAGGTACCAGGCTGCAACAGATCTGAGGGAAATTACTGTGCTGTTACCTACCTTGCCATTTCTGGCAGAGTGCTGTTGATGCATTTTAATGTCTTTTTCATCATAGAGGAGTTCTGAAGGAGAAAGAAAGGCCGGAGAATTCGTCTTATTCTCACAGTCTGTGAAAATAAAATAGTAGGTTTGGTATTTGAGCCCTACAAAGTTTCACACAGCAGACACCACTAATTTTTTTGGCATTTTTGTTAGAAAATATTAAGAAAATGATGGATTCCCAGAAATAATGACACTTCATAAAAGGAATTTTTTATTATGCAATAGCTAAACCCAGTCCAAAGGTCAGACAATAACTGAAGGCGATTAGAACACTTTGTACTTCTAAAGCCCCTTGTACACAAGGATCTCATTGTGCTTTACAAACACTTGTGAATTAGTTTTCAATAACCTTGCAAGGCACCTAATCATCATTTGTTTCATTTTACAGTCAGGTAAACTGAGGCACACAATGGTTAAGGGTAGAATTTTCAAAAGCACCTAATACATAACCTGCTCCAGGACACAGAGTGAATCAGTGGCTGAGCATGCCATAACCCTGGATTCTTAACTCAGCCCCTTGTTCTAACCATTAGTTGTCAATCCCTTGCCAACTATATGATTTTACAAAGTTTTATTCTGCAAACAAAAGGTAAACTGTATTGCGCACAGGGGAAAGGAACTTATAAAAATCTAGTTTGTTTTTTTTTTTAAATCAGCCTTTATGTAAATATTTTTAAAAACAAATTCTTTACTTTTTTAAAAGTGATCTTCAAAAGGGAAAATAGTTTTGTCATCTGATTTTTTTTTATTATATTTGAACATAGTCCAAAACTTTTCATGTTGTATTTATCTTTTACTTCTGCTTTCCCTCTCCCTTACAGACCTTTTTTACATTAGAAATATTAAGTCTTTACTTCTCTGGTTTTGCTGAAGGACTCCTTAGGACACTGAAAAATTATCAGGATCACTACAAGGATGAGAAACGGAGGTAAATCTAGCATTTTAGACACAAAAGATTTTAGTTTTAATTTATAGACAGATGGGTCCAGGGTTTGTACATTAGGGTGCATAGGGTTTTCCCAAAAAGCTTTTCTATACACAAAACTATACCATTTTAACTATACCTGTATAGTGAAAGAAGTACAAGCCCACCACCACCCCCCAAGTTTGGATGCAGCTATACTGCTATAAAGGAGTTTATCCCATTATAGCTCATTCCCATAAAAGAAGGAGAATAGGTTATAATACAATTTTCAGTAGAAAAATCACACCCCTCTCTGAAATAGCAAAAATGTACAAAAACTATGTACAGACCAGGCCTAAATATTAACACCGGTCTAGATACAGAAGCAGTTGCTAGCCAATATAGAGACTACTTAACTTGATGCAGCAACAAAACAAGACATTTACCTCATTCCCTCAACCAGGGTTTTGGTCTGATGCCCTTTTTATTGTTGTTATTATGATTGTATATAAATCTACCACAAAAGTAGGCAGCATTGGTCCCAGGATATTAGCAAGACAAGGTGGGTGAGGTAATATCTTTTATTGGACCAATTTCTATTGGTGAGACACACAGGAGCAGCACCAGGGTTTTTGGCACCCTAGGCAGGGGTCCTTCTGTGCTCCCGGTCGGCGGCGGCAATTCTGCGGTGGTGGGGGTCCTTCCGCGCTCCCGATCTTCTGGGCACTTTGGCAGCGGGTCCTGGAGCAAGTAAAGGACCCGCCGCAGAACTGCCGCCAAAGACCCGGAACACGGAAGGACCCCCCGCCACTGGATTGCTGCCCCCCCAAATCCTGCTGCCCCCCCAAAACCCTAGGCGACCGCCTAGGTCACCTAAATGGAAATGCCAGCCCTGGAGACACAAAAGGTTTTAAGCTTACACAGAGCTCTTCTTCAGGTTTGGGAAACATACTCTGGGAGGCTATGTCTACACTACACAGATTTTAGCGACACACACCCGCTAAAAGGTGCACAGTGTAGCCGCTGTTTGTCAGTGGGAGAGCGCTCTCCTGCCAACAAAGCGCTGTTCACCCCAGCGCTTGTCATCGACAAAAATTTTGTCTTTTGGGGGTGGGATGCATGTTTTTTTAATACCTCTGAATGACAAAAGTTTTGTCTTTCACTTGCCAGTATATAGAAAGCCTAGTGTCACAGCTAAATACAAGGTGGAACAGATTGCTTAGCATAAGTAGTTAACACATATTTCAAGCATCCATTCAAGATGAAATGGCCTGTTAACACCACTCCTGTCACGGGAGAGGGCACAGGGCTGTTAGTGGGTTACAGATTGTTGTAATAAACCATAAATCCATTGTCTTTATTAAGTCCATGATTTCTAGTGTCTAGCAAAGTTATGAATTTAAGCTCCCAGGCTTGCCTTTTGAAAGTGTTGTGCAAGTTTCCTTTGAAGATGAGGTCTGATGAGTCAGATATAGAACTCCCACACAAAAATGATAAAGGACAAAGAACACTATCACCGATGGGTGAACACTCTTCACAAAACAATTACTCCGTATCTGACCTCTCAAGCCTCATCCTCAAAGGAAACTTGCACAACATCTTCAAAAGAAGAGCTTTCATTCATAACTTTGCTAGACACTAGAAATCACAAACTTAATAAAGACATTGTTACAGTAAACTATAAATCCACACAGAACTGGAAGGGACCCCGAAAGCTCATCGAGTCCAGCCCCCTCCTTCATTAAGAGGACCAAATACTGATTTTTGCCCTGGACCCCTAAGTAATCCCCTCAAGGATTGAACTCACAACCCTGGGTTTAGCAGACCAATGCTCAAACCACTGAGCTATCTCTTCACCTTGGTCTCTTACAATATGGGTAAACTATTTATGCTAAACAATCTATTCCAACTTGTATTTAGCTGTGACATTCTGATTACCGTATATACTCGATCATAAGCCAGTTTGTTTATAAGCCGACTCCCCCGCCCAAGATGGATAAGTAAAAATGGAAAATTTTTATAACCCGTTCATAAGCCAACCCTATAATTCAGGGGTCAGCAAACTTTGGCTCCCAGGCCATCAGGATAAGCCGCTGGTGGGCCGAGATGGTTTGTTTACCTCGAGCATCCGCAGGCACGGAGGTAAACCTAAGTAAACAAAGTGTCCTGGCATGCCAACGGCTTACCCTGATGGGCCAGGACAGCAACTGGTGAGGAAATTTTTTTTTGGGGGGGGGGGGGGGGGGGAGAATGGGGGGGGGGGGGGGGAGCCCCGAGACGCCGGGAGTCAGGGGAGTAACCCCTGTGACTACTCCCCACATGACCCCACCCCTAGCCCAGGACCCCCACACTCTCCCCATCCCACCTTATCTGGGGAGGGCCAGGGGAGGATGTCACTGACCTGGCTGGAGCTGCTCCGGCAGGCTGGGCAGCGCAGCTGCAGCCTGCTCCAGCGGGCCAGACAGGGCGGCGCGGCCGCAGCATGTTCCAGCGGGCTGGGCCAGGTGGCGTGGCTGCAGCCCCGGAGCTGCAGCTGCTTTGGAGGCTGGGGGGAGAGCAGCATGGCCAGAAGCGGAGAGACTGCCCCGCCTCTTCTCTTCTGTCTCTGCTGGCTGTGCTGCCTCTCTTAGCTCCTCCCCCAACAGAGGGAGCAATATCCCACCTCTCCCTCGCTATACCCGTTCATAAGCCAATCCCCATCTCTGGTGCTTCCCTTTTTTACTAAAAAAATTCAGCTTATGAACGAGTATATACGGTACCTTTTCTATACCTGAAGAAGAGCTCTGTGTAGCTCAAAAGGGTATCTCTTTAACTAAGAGAAATTGGTCCAATAAAAGATATTACTTCACCCACCTTGTCTCTCAGGTAAAATATAAAAAAGAAGCTAGCTGGGACAGCAGAACACTACTGCTTCATATGCAAGTTCAGCTGTTATGTCCATTCAACATTAACAATTCTTTCTTTGCCACTGCACTAGTATCCTGGTCACTAAAATATGCATTACAAATTTTGAGTCTAACAGTTTAACACTAACAGCCCTGTGTTAAACCCCTGGCTACTCCTGCAAATGATCTGAAGCAAGGTTTACATGCTTTGTCGGGGGCGGGTGAGTGGTGTTTGACAATGGCTTTGGCACAGGAATCTGCATTAACACAAAATGCAAAACTCCAGCCTCATTCTCTTCCTGTACATTTGGATCATTTGAATATTTTGTAATCACTGATTGATGATGATGATGATTCAGTGTGAGTCACTTACAGCCAGGGGAGCTGTTGCACAGTGGAGGAAGAGGAGAGAAAAGCTAGGTTACTATGATTAGGATATGTGTGTTTAGAAGCATGTCACAAGATTTTTGGTCATATTACTCTTGTAAAGTCACATGGTTAAAATGACTGCAACTCCCTCTGAAAAAGCAAGATTTGGCACTGTATTTATCTTAGGGTGACCAGACAGCAAGTGTGAAAAATCAGGACAGGGATGGGGGGTAATAGAACCTATATCAGAAAAAGACCCAAAAATCGGACTGTCCCTATAAAATCAGGACACTTTAATTTATCTTGACATTTTGAGAGGGAGGGTTGGCCATGGGCAGCTACCTTCAGTAAATCCTACAAAGTTAAATCCAATGGAAAATTCTGTCCTCTTCCTCCTACACAATGAAATTTCTGCTAATGGTCAGATTCTTTTCTATTCCATTCAAATTATCACAAAGATTACTTATACTGGCAAAGCTGTATTCAATTTTACAGAGACCATTACATCCTTTATTGAGAAACTCAAATTAAGTGTCGCAAAAGACTAGCTTTGCTACAGCAGGTGTTTCCTAATGTCTCATTATGCTCACTCTAGCAGCAAACACAAGACAAGACACCCCACCCAGCACTGTAATTTTTAGGCACCACAGAGTAAAGGCCCTCCTACAGGCCTTCTCTGCAGTAATTCCCTCCCTGCCACAAGCCTCTTGATAGTTTGGGGAGGGATGGAGGGAATAACATTTATTACCTCTGTACAAGAAAAGCTCAGTGACACAGTCCAGTCGATAAGGGAAACAACCAGTGTCAGGATATAAGCCAGCAGCCATTTCGTTTTCTGAAATTCTTCCCAACCAATTAAATAACTCTGGAAGGCAAACAAAATTTAAACAACTGTTAAACCATAACAAGTTGAGTGGGCACTAAACTGAAAAGGAAACTGATCTAAAGACACTGTAAAAGATGTGTTATTTTTAAGGGTATGTCTGGCAGAGTTACAGCACTGGCAGTTACAGCGCCGCTCAGAGAGCACTGAAGGGAAACTGCTATTGTGTGTTCACACTGTCAGCTGCCTGCGCAATAGCGTGTTCACATTTGCGGCACTTGCAGCAGTATTGGGAGTGGTGCACTCTGGGCAGCTATCCCACCGAGCATCTCTTCTTCTGCCACTAAGAATTGTGGGAAGGCGGAGGGTGTCGTGGGGCATCCTGGGTCCTGTCCCAATGCCCCGTGATGCATTGCTTCGCATCCCAGCAATTCCTGTGCTTCTGTCCGCATTTGGCGCCATCTTTCAACAGTTTGTGTACTGTGCGTCCTACCTCTTCAGTCTGGAGGAATGGATCCCACACTGTTGACCAATATGCTGCTCGCTCTCACTAACAGCAGCAAGATAATAATGAACACAGCCTGTGGAAAATGTGGGGACAATAATGATAAGGCCCCCGCCCTACAGTGCTGGCTCTCCCCAAGAGCCACGTGCCCCATGTACAGTATGGTCCTGGAACACTGATTTCCCCTGCCCCTGAGGCTACTCACCATTTTGGGGGTCTTGTGGCTCATGTGCTTGCCTGGGGTCAGCCAATTAGTGACAGGTATGTGAACAGTGGCTGTGTTTTAAATCAGCGGTCTGTGTGTTGCAAATAATACTGTTTCTGTAAAATGTTGCATTTTGGCTTCACAGATATGACCTTGGGAGCCCAACCTCCCTCTTTGTTATCAGCGGCTGAATGGCTGCGCAGAATTAGAAACCCGCCACAAAGAACTAAGGAGAACTTGCTGCGTGATGTTATGATGCACTCCGCAGCCGAAAAACAAGAATTGAAGAAGTGGCAGGACAGCAAGAAGAGGGACCAAAAGGAGAACGTGGCGCACCAGAACGAAGCCATGGAGAAGCTCTTAAATGTTATGGAGCACCAAGCAGACATGCTCCAGGCACTACTAGCACTGCAAACTGAGCAGCTCCACGCCCGCCCTCCCCTGCAGCCATTGTCACAAAACTTTTTCCCATGTGCCCCCCAGACACCGCCAACACACTCTTATCAACCTCCTGGCTCCAGTCTGTACCCGCTGCATTCCACTCCTCCCCCATCACAGTCCAGCCCTGCGGACTCCCACTGCACTCAACACCCATCACTCTGCAGTTTAGCCCTGCTGAAGTACAGTACCTTCTGCACTGTAATCCAAAGGAGAAGGTTGGATAGGATACCTGGACATACACAAAACCGTCCCGGGACCCCACCTACTCCTGGGATCTCCCCTTCCCCCATCCCTCTCAGTGCTGATATGTATTTTTGTTTCCCTCTCTCCTCTGGTTGTTTTTTAATAAAATAATTGTTTCGGTTTAAAAGCAATCTTTATTCCATTAATTGAAAACAAACAGAGCCCTGTAAAGCAACAGGCAATTTTCTTACACCTTCATACTGCATCATCTACACCAATCTCAATCACCTCCTAGCATTACAAGCACTGCACTCCCAAGCATAGCAACAAATATTAGTGGCTTTCAGCTTCAAATTGCTGTCTCAAGGCACCCCTGATCCTTATGGCCCTACACTGCGCCCCTCTAATAGCCCTGGTCTCTGGATGTTCAAATTCAGTCTCCAGGCGCTGAGCCTCAGCAGTCCAACCCTGAGTGAAGCTTTCACCCTTCCCTTCAAAAATATTATGGAGCGTATAGCACGTGGTGGCTATAAGCATAGGAATATTGTCATCGGCCAAGCCAAGCCTCCCATATAGGCAGCACCAGGGGGTCTTTAAACAGTCAAAAGCACACTCAATAGCCATTCTGCACTTGCTCAGCCAGTTGAATCACTCCTTGCTTCTGTCAAGTTGCCCTGTGTACGGCTTCATAAGCCACAGCATTAAGCAGTAGGCGGGGTCTCCCAGGATCACAATGGGCATTTTGACGTCCCCTACGGTGATCTTCTGGTCCGGGAAGAAAGTCCCTGCTTGCAGCTTCCTGAACTGGCCAGTGTTTTGAAAGATGCCTTCTTCATGCACCTTCCCGGACTGTGTTAATGTCTGTGAAACGCCCATAGTGATCTACAAGCACCTGGAGAACCATTGAGAAATACCCCTTCTGATTAATGTACTCGGTGGCTAAGTGGTCTATTGCCAAACCTGGAATATGCGTGCCATCTATCGCCCCTCCACATTCAGGGAAGCCCTTTTGCGAAAAGCCATCCACAATGTCACGCATGTTGCCGAGAGTCACGGTCTTTCGGAACAGGATGTGATTAATGATCCTGCATACTTCCGTCAACATGAGTCCAATGGTCGACTTCCCTACTCCGAACTGGTCGGTAGCCAGTTTTCACAGTGCAATCACCACGCGCTTCTCCAATGACGGGGCAATTCCCATTCTCGTGTCCTTGCGCCACAGGGCTGAGGTGAGCTCATCACACAGTCCTATGAAGCCACATTCGGCTTTCCTCATCCGAAAGTTCGGCAGCCACTGCTCGTCATCGCAGACATGCATCACGATGTGATCCCATCCCTCAGTGCTTGTTTCCCAAGCCCAAGAGCAGCGTTCCACTGTAGTCAGCACCTCCATGAATGCCACAAGCAATCTCGTGTCATAGCTACTATGCGTGGCGAGATCAACGTCGCATTCCTCTTGCCTTTATAGTTTAAGGAATAACTCGTGAGCAGGGAATCAAGGGAGAGTTTTCTCCAAGAGTGCGGCTTCCGCCCTGGTTCTCCTTTGTGCAGCAGTGGTCCCCACAGTGACAGCAGAGTGGTGTGGGAAAGTTATCCTTAATGGGGCAAGAAACAAAGCAGCTCTGCTAAAGAACCTGCGGCAGTGGGTTGCCCACTAACTCCATGAGAGTTTCCTGGAGATCTCTGAGGCAGATTCCCATGAAGTGAGGGAGTCAATCAACACCCTGTTCCACAGCTCAGACTAGGCATGTGGTGGTACACACATCATACAGACACAAGCCTGCTTTCTGCAACCCTCCTGTTTGCACTTCAGCGATTCCCAAAATCAAAGCCACTTACCGGGGCGTCCTCTCCTGTTTGCGCTTCGCCAAGATCCGACAGCTGTGACTGGCTAGCCTCCTGTGGGGTAGAGAAGATCTCCGGGCTGCATGCATCTCTGACCTCCAAGTCGTCCTCTGCCTCTGGGTCCCCCTCCCCCTCCACATCCTCATCCAAGATTTCCTCCTCCTGGCTCGGTCCACTCTCGACTGGCACAGAAGACACCGAAGTATCCACCGTGGTCTTCGCAGTGGAGGTGGGGTCGCCACCGAGTATCGTGTCCAGCTCTTTGTAGAAGCGGCAGCTCGTGGGCGCAGCACCGGAGTAGCGTTCCACAGCTCCTTCACTTTGACCCTGCACTGCAGTGTGTCCTGGTCATGGCCCCTTTCTGTCATGCATCATGAAATCTGTCCGTAGGTATCATAATTCCTACAGCTGGAGCACAGCTGGGACTGGACAGCCTGCTCTCCCCAAATGCTGATGAGGTCCGGCAGCTCGGCATTGCTCCAAGCGGGGGATCACCTGGTGCGTGGAGCAGGCAAGGTCACCTGGAAAGATGTGCTGAGACCACTGCACGCATCACTGAGCAAACAGGAAGGGGACTTTTAAAATTCCCAAGGAATTTAAGAGGTGGGGATGACAGTTGGTCACCTGAGGGCAGGGCAGTAGAGTTCAAACCGTTGACCAGAGAGGCGAGAACAGGCATTGGGGGATGCCTCCCGGAGGCCAATCGCTGCGCTGTAATCAACCAGGGTGTCTACACTGGCACTGCAGCGCTCTACCTCCTGCGCAGAAAGATGTACACCTCTCGTCGGGGTGGTTTTGTTACAGTGATGCAACTGCGCAGTTTCTGCTTGCTAAGTGGCTTGGCAGTGTGTACACCTTGGGAGTTAAAACCAGAAATCTGCTTTACTGCACAGAAACTTGCCAGTGTAGAGAAGGCCTCAATCTTTGTTTGCAAATATTTCCCATAGAATGTGGAAAAAACCCCTAACACTGATTCCTAGAATTCTTCTACTAGCAGAGCTAAGTAAGAGTCAACAGAAGTTGCAGATGTTCCTCATCTCACCACACACACGCACACACAAACACATGGTAAATATCTGTGTAGGGATCAAAATGCTGATCCTTCAAAAACAGGAAGCATTTAAGGGTTCAAATTTCAGAAATTAGTCTGAATCTGAGCAAGCTGGATCATTTAGGGCCCAATTCTACAACCCTAACAAAACTAGTAAGAATACCTGGCCAAATAAGGTCAGCCAGATCTGGCCCTTAGCAACACAATTATCATTTTATTTACTGTCAGTGAACAGCAGTCTGAATTTAAGGAAATATGGTTGTATTTCTTGGAAATGCATGACTAGTATCTCCCTAATTTTGAAGTATTTTTGCACTGTTTTTATACATTAACGTGAAGTTGCATTTTTTCCAAAATTTAAGATATAATCGAACACCACAAATTCAAAACCTGCAAACCTGAATATGCTTTCAAATCACACCATCTCCCAAAATATAAAGGACAAACAGATCACTTTGACCGTGTCTACCATTAATATGCAGAACAAGCACACATGCTTCTTACATACTGTAGAGACCATGACTTTGCTCACCTTCACAGAGACGTCAGCTATAAAGACGAGGAAACAAAACAGCTCTATACTTTCAGTCAGGCCACAAGGAGGCTCCCAGGCTGTGCCGCGATATCGTATATCGGACGTGACTGTGAGCGAAGAAGGCGTTTCAATGAAAGCCAGAGCCAGGATTAGAGTAATGGTGAAACTCAAAACCCTGGAAGGGTGGGGAACATAAAGACAGGAATAAAAGGAAGCAGACACTGGTCACAAAATTAAGTGAGATATCAGAAGGATATCAAATTTCATAATGGTATTAAGCTTAATGCATATAGTGGAAACCACCTGAAAGCACTATATCACACGCCTATGCAGTACAGGACTTTTTGTCTGCATTTAAAATAAAAAGGCCAGCCTCAAACCAAATACTACAGCTTGGAAAATGTTGCTCCTTTAATGGCACCCAAAAATAGATGAACTAGAAGACACACAGTTGCTGCTGCTTAATTAAACGCTAGTAACAAAATACAAGTTTGAATAACTGTAATGTATGATCCTGCAAATCCTTAATTCCCGCAAACAGTCTTTACTCATGTGACTAGCCCCATGGAATTCTACAGAGCTATCTCCATGAGAAAGAGCTTACAATACTTGGTACTGTCCATTCTCATCACTTTCACATTTATTCTTCATTTTGATTTGCTAGAAAAGTTTGTTTTGCAATAAAACAACAATTATTATATTAGCTACTCAAACTAACAAAATAGAGAGACAAGAAGTCATTTCAATACCCAATGCTAAATTAGAGAGACAAAAAGAGCAGAATACCAAGTTCTCACCACTGGCAAATTTTTGAATAATACCATCGATAAAGCCACAGGGATTTGGAGTCCACTCGGTGGTTTATGGAACGATACTGGAGGCAGGAGGCAAAGCACAAAAAAGTAATTCAGACACTCAAAGAGGGGGATCAAGCTATTTAAAACCTAATTTGAGACACTTTCAGCTTTATACTAAGACAGAAAGGCTACTAAAAAAGAAAAATTACTGTTTGCGTAAAGTGAAGTCCACCAATGACTATCCCTTAGCTTGCACACATGTGAAGAAAAAGTGATATGGGAATGAAACTGCTTTTATAAAGACCTCTTCATCCAAGGACCTCAAAACATGTTACTCATATAAATTATACCTCAACACCTATAGGAGGTAGGCATCATTATTGCCATATATAGCTCAGTTAACTGAGGTACAGAGAGGCTAGCTAACTTGCCTAAACCCGTGCCATTAGCCAGTAACTGAGCAGGAAATAAAATTCAGGAGTTCTGACAGTAGCCTCCTGCTCTATCCACTAAACTCTCACCAAGTCTAATTATTACCCTCACTTTTTCAGCGTTCCTTCAGTCTAAGTTTGTTCAAAATACCTTAAGTAAAGTAAATGTTGAATAAAGTGATTCTGAAAATAAGAGCTAGCCTGAGAGCTGTGACTTCCGCGACCTCCATGACTAAATCGTAGCCTTAATTATAACATGTAACAAATACACACCACTGTAGGCACAGTAAGAAAGAAACAAATTCCATTTACCTGTATTGCATCTTCAATAAATACTACAGCTTGGTTTATGTAAAGATCATGGTCAGCTCCAGCAGCTGTGAGGTTAAAAGAAACAGTGGTAATTTATGTTACCTGGGCAAAACCTGACGCACCAATGATTAATTATTATTTATGGTAGCAAGTAGGCATCCCCATCATGGTCCAAGACCCCAGCGTGTTAGCTGCTGTACAAAACACAAAACAAAAAGATAATCTGTGCCACAAAGAGTTTACAATATAGGTATAAGACAAGAGACAATAACAGAAAGGGGAGCACAAAAACAACCAGATAATAAAAGTCAGCACAATATGCAGGGGTCTCAGCACACCAACTTGCTTACTGTGGTCAAATTTTATCATGTTTTTGAATGTGGATTATGAAGAGATGAAGCTTCCTTTCCTATCTTATAAACACTACCTTAACTGAGTGAATACGAAATAAAGAAATCTACTTTTCTTTTCACCATTTACTCTGGGTTTACTCAGATTCTGCAGTGAATATAGACTAGTCTATATATAATCAATTTCACTTTCAGGTCCTCCTGTAGCCCCTTTCTAAAGTAAAGTGTTTGGGTTACAAGATATACCAGGACATTTGTTTCAGGGCAGGGAGAAGAGCAACCTTTCCTCATCAAAATGTCAAAAGATATCATATAAAAATAATCTTTTACAAAACCAAAGGCCAATAGAAAGCTTTCCAAAACTTAAATTTGGAACAAAATTTGTCCAAACTGTGTCCCTAACTGGCCCATCTCCTGCAAAGAACCATGCCTCTCAACTTAACAAGGCATAAATGTGGCATGCAATGTGTGGCAGTGTGCCAAAGTGAGGGATACAAAAAAATTATTAATTCAGGAAACTTAAAATGCTTTGTCAGTATAACAGTTCTTTAGAGTAAATAGCTCTTTCTATAACCTTTTCATTATTTCTGATGTAAACATTTTCAACAAGGAGGCATAAACTTTGTGTGGACCATTGGTAACCCTGAGGCCAAAATGAACAATATCGCTCAAAATGTAGTATCAAAATCAGAGATATGTAGGGCTGGAAGGGACAACATTTAAGTTCAGCCCCCTAAGTTGAGGCAGGACCAAGAATACCAACACCATCCCTGACAAGTGTTTATCTAATCTGTTCTGATGGGGATTCCATAACCTCCCTTGGCACTTAACTACCCTTATAGTTGGAAAGTTTTTCCTAATATCTAACAAAAATCTCCCTTGCTCCAGATTAAGCCCATTACAGTACTTCTTGTCCAACCTTTAGTGGACATGGGGAACAACTGATCCCCGTCCTCCTTGTAACACTCAATGTATCTGAAGACTTATCAGGTCGCCTCCATCAGTCTTCTGTTCTCAAGACAAACATACCCAATTTTTTTAACCTTTCTTCCTAGGTCAGGTTTTCTAAACCTCTTAATTATTTTTGTTGCTCTCCTCTGGACTCTCCAATTTGTCCACATCTTTCCTAAAGTGAACCACCTAGAACTGGGCACAGTACTCTAGCTGAGGCCTCACCAGATGCTGAGTAGAGCAGGACAGTGACCTTCCATATCTTACATAGTTAAGAACCATAAAACCAGGAAACCATAAAAAATAGGTAGCTATGGCTTTAAAAATAGAATCCGGGAGATAAATTGTTTATAGTACACTTGCTATTTGAACCCTCACTTACTCCACAGGAATAATCTCAGTCCCTATTAATATTACATACTCCCCCACACATGTGGTATAAGAATGAGATTCTTACATTTACACAGCACCTTTCATAACAAAGGACAGACACCAATGTCTATCACAAACTACACACAGAGCTTCACTGAAAAACAACCATGTGTTGGCAATGAAGGTCACCATCAGCTGAACTCACATGGTGCACAACAGTATGAGGAGTGGGAGAGGACATTATGGACAAGAACACAAGGATAACCCCTCTTCTAAAAAGAACTTTCATGTCTATGCAAGCAGACAGGACTTCTAGTTGCAAGGTCTATTCAAAAAACACACACATCCACACATTGAAGGCTTCTCTACAAAGGGAAATTTACTGGCATTACTATTGTCAATTATTTTTATTACCAGAGTGTCTGGACCAGGACCCCATTGTGCTAGGCACTGTACAAACACAGAACATACTGGTATAACTTTACTGCTATAGTTATAATTCCCCACATGGACACTCTTATTCAGAGTAATAGTAGCCTTTTTTCAGTTTACCCAATGTTGCTAAATTATGTTGATAATTGTATCATGCCAGTAAGTTGCCCCATGTAGACATTAAGCTCTGAGTAACTTACATAGCACTCAGCGTCAGGATTTCTTTGTCAGAATTTGAGTATTTGATTCCCAGAAGCCTACTGCTTTGCTGACAAAAACATCCCTTCCACTACGAGGGCTCATAGAGAGGTTAATCAGAGAAAAGGAAAAGTGAAATAAATCCTGTTGGAATGATTTCTAAGTGACTGACTCTTACCCAGTTGTTATTACAGGCACAAAGGGCTGCATCTCCAGTCAGCAAAAGTCAGAGATAAAGAAAATCAGAACAATTTCTCTTTAATAGAGTCTCAGCCAAATTCCTTTTTGGTAGCATCTATAGTTCAACACAACTTCAGTCTGTTATCCAGATTTACCTTTTTAAAAAAAGATATATAGCTTCAGAATTCTGCACCTGATCTTGATCCCACTGAACTCGGTGGCGTGGTGCCACAGATTGAAATGGGAGGAGGACTGGGTCCTCTCTTTTTCTACCTGCAGCTATTACTACTACATCCACCATGGCAGGATTCAAAACAAGGGAAAAGCTGACAGCACGTAATGAAGTAAAATAAAGCATCACTACGTAACAATTATATTATCATAGCAATGTAGGACTGCAAGAGACCTTGATAGGTCATCTTGTCCAGTACCCTTCACCGAAGCAGGACTAAGTATTATCTAGACAGGTCAGACAAATGCTTGTCAGGGTTTGTTCTTAAAAACTTCCAATGACAGAGATTCCACAACCATCCTAGGTAATTTATTCTAATGCTTAACTACCCTGACAGTTAGGAGGTTTTTCCTAATGTCTAACCTAAATCTCCCTTGCTGCAATTTAAGCCCATTATGGAATTATCAATCCAAAATTCATTAACAAAGTCTGTAGTAAATTATATATACAGCAAGAGTGAAGAGTGAGCACTTCCACCTTTCTTTTGATTATATGCCTTTGGCATCAAGGAATCTTTGATTGCCCCAGTAATTAATCCAGTGAAGGGAACCAGAGACAGTCCATGCTTGTAGGGGAGGAGGAGAAGAGTCTCCCTCAGAGAACAAATGATGACAGGGCTCAGACACACACATAATACATGCCAATGACAGGCTCTAGAGTGCCTGAATTTTAAAAGAGAAAATGCCAACTCCCCATGATGTTCCTATAGCTGACAGAAGTTCAGTAATAGCACCAACAAATTACCCCTGCAGGACATGGCAGTCAAGGAGTCAATGTCCCAATGACTGGGACATTATGAAAAAAAATTTGATCCCATAGCTAGTATAGCTTTGCCCACATCCCTGGTTCAAAAACATAACGCATTACTAAGCAATATGCACCACTGAATAGAATTCCCCGATGACTGATGTGAACAGCATTCAATTTCATAGACTCATAGACTTTAAGGTCAGAAGGGACCATTATGATCATCTAGTCTGACCTCCCGCATGATGCAGGCCACAAAAGCTGACCCACCCACTCCTGGAATAATTCTCTCCCTTGACTCAGCTGTTGAAGTCCCCAAATCATGATTTAAAGACTTCAATTCGCAGAGAATCCTCCAGCAAGCAACCCCTGCCCCATGCTGCGGAGGAAGGTGAAAAACCTCCAGGGCCTCTGCCAATCTACCCTGGAGGAAAATTCCTTCCCGACCCCAAATATGGCGATCAGTTGAACCCCAAGCATGCGGGCAAGATTCTCCAGCCAGACCCTCCGGAAAAAGTTCTCTGTAGTAACTTTTAATATCCCATCATTGACCATTGTTACTAATTACCAGCGATGGCACGTTATTGACCTATTGACTAAAATCAAGTTATCTCATCAAACCATCCCCTCCATAAACTTATCAAGCTTAATCTTAAAGCCAGAGAGGTCATTCGCCCCCACTGTTTCCCTCGGAAGGCTGTTCCAGAACTTCACCCCTCTGATGGCCAGAAACCTTTGTCTAATTACAAGCCTAAACTTCCCAACGGCCAGTTTATATCCATTTGTTCTCGTGTCCACATTAGTACTGAGCTGAAATAATTCCTCTCCCTCTCTGGTATTTATCCCTCTGATATATTTAAAGAGAGCAATCATATCCCCCCTCAGCCTTCTTTTGGTTAAGGTAAACAGACCGAGCTCCTCGAGTCTCCTTTCATACGATAGATTTTCCATTCCTCGGATCATCCTAGTGGCCCTTCTCTGTACCCGCTCCAGTTTGAATTCATCCTTTTTAAACATGGGAGACCAGAACTGCACACAGTACTCCAAATGGGGTCTCACCAGTGCCTTGTATAACGGAACCAGCACCTCCTTATCCCTACCTCGCCTAATGCATCCCAAGACCGCATTAGCTTTTTTCACAGCCACGTCACATTGCCGACTCATAATCATCCTGCAATCAACCAGGACTCCGAAGTCCTTCTCCTCTTCCGTTACTTCCAACCGATGCGTCCCCAGCTTATAACTGAAATTCTTGTTAGTCATCCCTAAATGCATAACCTTACACTTCTCACTATTAAATTTCATCCTATCACTATTACTCCAGTTTACAAGGTCATCCAAATCTCCCTGCAGGATATCCCGATCCTTCTCCGAATTGGCAATACCTCCCAATTTTGTGTCATCAGCAAACTTTATCAGCACACTCCTACATTCGGTTTCGAGGTCAGTTATAAATAAATTAAATAAAATCGGACCCAAAACCGAACCTTGAGGAACTCCACTGGTAACCTCCCTCTAACCTGACAGTTCACCTTTCAGTACGACCCACTGCAGTCTCTCCTTTAACCAGTTATTTATCCACCTCTGGATTTTCATATCGATCCCCATCTTTTCCAATTTAACCAATAATTCCTCATGCGGTACCATATCAAACGCTTTGCTGAAATCGAGGTATATTAGATCCACCGCATTTCCTTTATCTAAAAAATCTGTTACTTTCTCAAAGAAGGAGATCAGGTTGGTTTGGCACGATCTACCTTCCGTAAAACCATGTTGTAATTTGTCCCAATTGCCATTGACCTCAAGGTCCTTAACTACTTTCTCCTTCAAAAATTTTTCCAAGACCTTGCATATTACAGATGTTAAACTAACAGGCCTGTAGTTACCCGGGTCACATTTTTTTCCCCTTCTTGAAAATAGGAACCACATTAGCTATTCTCCAGTCAAACGGTACCACCCCCGAGTTTACCGATTCATTAAAAATTATGGCTAACGGGCTTGCAATTTCTTGCACCAGTTCCTTTAATATTCTCAGATGAAGATCATCTGGTCCACCCGATTTAGTCCCATTAAGCTGTTCGAGTTTGGCTTCTACCTCGGATACGGTAATGTCAACCCCCCGATCCTTTATTCCCATCCGTCATGCTGCCACTATTCCTAAACCCTTCATTAGCCTCATTAAAGACCGATGCAAAATATTCGTTTAGACATTGTGCCATGCCTAGATTATCCTTAATCTCCACTCCATCTACAGTCTTAAGTGGTCCCACTTCTTCTTTCTTTGTTTTCTTCCTATTTATATGGCTATAAAACCTCTTACTATTGGTTTTGATTCCCCTCGCAAGGTCCAACTCTACACGGCTTTTGGCCTTTCTCACTCCATCTCTACATGCTCTGACCTCAATAAGGTAGGTTTCTTTGCTGATCCCTCCCATCTTCCCCTCCTTGTACGCTTTCTGTTTTTCCCTAATCACCCCTCTGAGATGCTCGCTCATCCAGCTCGGTCTAAATCTCCTGCCCATGAACCGTTTTCCCTTTCTTGGGATACAGGCCTCCGACAGCTCCTGCAACTTCAACTTGAAATAATCCCAGGCGCCTTCCACTTTTAGATCCATAAATATGTTAGTCCAATCCACTTACCTAACGAGTCGCCTTAATTTATTAAAGTTAGCCCTTTTGAAATCGTAAACCTTAGTCTCCGATTTAATTCTGTTAATCCTTCCATTTAGTTTAAACCGAATTGATCACTCAAGCCAAGGTGTCCCCTACAACCATTTCCTCAACGAGGTCCTCACTACTCACCAAAACCAAATCTAAAATGGCATCCCCCCTCGGCAGTTCAGCAACTACTTGATGAAGGAATTCATCAGCTATCACGTCTAGGAAAATCTGAGCCCTATTATTGTTACTAGCATTTGTTCCCCAATCTATATCCGGGAAGTTAAAGTCTCCCATGATTACACAGTTCCTATTAGTATTTACTTCCCTAAAAACATTAAAGAGTTCTCTGTCCATATCCAGGCTAGATCCCGGCGATCTATAGCACACCCCAAGCACTATCCCAGTGGAGGCTCTAGTAGTTCTTTTACCCAGTGTGAGTATTGCCCAGACAGACTCCGTCTTATCCATTCCATCACTTATTATTTCTTTACAGTTTACCTCATTATCGACATACAATGCTACTCCCCCACCTTTGCCTTCGTTCCAGTCCTTCCTAAACAGAACATACCCTTCCATACCTGTACTCCAGTCATGACTACCGTTCCACCATGTTTCGGTTATTCCTACGATATCCGGTTTCATTTCTCGGACCAGGAGCTCCAATTCCTCCATTTTGTTACCTAGGCTTCTCGCATTGGTGTATAAACATCTTAATTTATGCCGTTTGGCCTCTCTCACATTCGTTGTCCAATTTGGTACAGACACCGTACCGCCAGTATGACCTATTTGTCTAGTATCCATACTCCCCCTCCTCCTTATGTCCAATCTCTTCCCCCCGGCTATATCCGTTCTTATCTTATCGTCCTCCCTCTCAATGTTATAATCTCATGTGGAGATTAACTGGACATCTCCCAACCGTCTCCCCCAAATTCTTAGTTTAAAGCTCTTTTGATGAGATGTGCCAGCCTCCCTCCCAGAAGTCTATTTCCTTCCCTACTTAGGTGAAGTCCGTCCCGTGAGAACAGTTTTCTGTCCCCGAAAGCCTCCCAGTGGCCATACACCCCAAAGCCCTCTTTATAGCACCACTCCCTTAGCCAACTATTTATCATCACAATCCTGTCACTCCTTTGCTGCCCTTCTCTAGGAACAGGCAGAATCCCACTGAAGATGATCTGAGCCTCGATTTCCTTAAGCGTCTTCCCCAGCCTGGCATAATCTCCCTTGATTCCTAAGAGGTCAGCAAACAATTTAAAAATTTCACTGCATATTTGTGTGTAACAACCACATCTTTTTTAAACAGACCCTGACATCAACCATGAAGACAAATGCAACAGGGATTAAACTGCTTTGAAAAAAATACAGAGGCTGCTTCCAAACAGCAGAAAAGGCCTTTATTAGTCTTATTTTTTTAAATCTTGGATTCCCCATTTGTGTGACCACAGAACAATAAGGGCAAAGTTGATTACAGGAATATTGTCAGGAACTGGGGAAAGCGGGGAGGGGAACGGTTAGGATGGGATTTTTAAAAGCACCAAGTATTGACTTAATTCCGCTCCCACGGATTTCAGTAAGAGTAGTGTTAAGGCAATGCTGAGCACTTTGGAAAATCCCACCCTTAGGTTTTATATTAAAATAAATGTGTTTGCAGTTCTAGTAAAGATAGTTTGTGAGTGATTTATGCACTACCAAGAATGCGCTACTCAGAGACCTAGTCTACACTCAAAGTCAGGTAGACATAGCTACAGCACTCTGGGGTGTGAAAAAATCACACGTCATAGCACCATAGCTAAGCCAACGTAACACCCAGCGTAGGCACAGCTAGGTCAATGGAAGCATTCTTCTATCAATCTAGTTACAGCCATTCAGAGAGACGGATTACCTACAGTGACAGAAAAAAAACCTCTTTTGTTGATGTAGGAAGCATCTACACAACGGTGCTACAGAGCCATAGCTGTAGCAATGCAGCTATAGCAGCCATAGCGTAAACATGATTGGGCCCAATTCTTCTACCCTTATACTGAGAAGTATTTAACACAAGAAGTCACACAATGGAAGAAGTCAGAAAAGTTACTGGACAAGGCACCCTCCCACAAATAATCTACAAAAGAAAACATCAGTGGCTGGGACATGTGCTGAGAAAGGAAAGAGAATGCATAACAAAAATACCGCCCTTGAATGGAAGCCAGAAAATGCAAGGAGAAAGAGAGGAAGACCATGAATAACATGGAAACGAACAGTTCTGCACGACATCAAGCACCTCAACATGAAATGGGAAGATCTGGAGAGAAGGGCAGTTGACAGGCAAGAATGGCAAATGTGGGTAGCCCAATGTGCATCAAAGCACGGGATGGACTAAGGTCTAAGGCACACAATGGCGAGTAAGTGGCATTCAGTTCACGAGTGCTACTGAGTTCAACAAAAAACTGGGCCGCTGTGAAACAATTATGTAAAGTGCCTGCTACAAAAAGCTTGCGATCTAAGGGTAGGTCTACACTTACCTCCGGGTCCAGCGGTAGGCAATCGATCTTCTGGGATCGATTTATTGTGTCTTGTCTAGACGCGATAAATCGATCCCGGATCGATCCCGGAAGTGCTCGCCGTCGATGCCGGTACTCCAGCTCGGCGAGAGGAGTACGCGGCATCAACGGGGGAGCCTGCCTGCAGCGTCTGGACCCGCGGTAAGTTCGAACTAAGGTACTTCGAATTCAGCTACGTTATTAACGTAGTTGAATTTGCGTACCTTAGTTCGAAGTGGGGGGGTTAGTGTGGACCAGGCCTTTGGCAGGAATTTTCAAAAGAAGCCTAAGGGAGTTAGGTGCTCAATTCCTACTGAAATTTGATAAGAGTTATAGAGTTAGTCATCCAACTCCTGTTGAATTTCAAATAGGAATTAAGCACCTACCTCCCTTTAGCTCCGTTGAAAATTCCAGCCTAAAGACAGTGTGAAGTTTAGTTTATACAATTTTCCACATGACACCTACCCTTCATCATAAAGACCATCTTAAGCGCCCACTTAAGACATCTACATCTCTTGTAAGAGAGAGGGGGAAAGCATTTAACTCTTAACATAAAAAACATCTGAAAGAAAACAGCATGACGCAGGAATGGGGGATTGAAAATAGGTTAAACCTCAAGTCTTCTTGCTTTTGTTCACTCATTATCCCCAGTCAGCTAGGCTCATCCAAAACAAGTCAGTAAATAAATCAGTGGCATAGTGACAGTAAGTAATGCAATGTGACAAATTAAATTGAAATCCACATGCCAGCTATGTATATACACCTATCAGTCTATGGGCATTAAACCCAATACACCAGGGCTTGTCTACACTGGGAAATTGACAGAACTATCTTATTCCACCACAGCTAATTTGGAATAGCTGAGCTGCCTGTGTGGACATCCTATTTAGGAATAAACAATCACTTTATTCTGGAATAAACAGTGCACTTCCAAAGCAGAACAAACTGTTCCAGAATAAAATCACCTTTATCCCAGAACAGAGTGTCCAGATGGGGAGCTACACCAGTGCACTTTATTCCACCATCAACTACTTCATCAGTTCCCCCTGCTGACAAACCTTCAGTCTAGAATGATTACGGGCATCATTCCATTGGCCCTGAATCTCTGTTCTGCAGCTGCCACCCACCCTAGAGTCACCAAGGCCTAGGTTCTGCAGGCACTAGTCCATATGCTATAGGCACCGCCAGGCGCTTAAGTCCCTATTCTGTGGGCTTGTCTAGGCAATACCCCCGGGCACTGAGATCGCTGATCTAAGGAGTATTTTAAGCACCACGCTCTAGGTGCTCTCGCTCCCCCACATGGGCTGCAGTGCCTATTCTCTACGGGACAAAATCTAGCTACTATGGGCTCCCCCAGAGGGGCAGGCGCTTATATAGGTACTACTTTACAGAGCCCAGTCCCTGGGGCAGGCCGCGGAGCGCCCCAGCATCTCCGTGCCCCAGCGGGACCCCTCTGCGACGCACCAGCCCGTGGCACCATGCCCGAGGCTCCCCCAGCCATACTCACCATCCTGGACCGTGCAGAAGGCCGCGGGATCGGGGCAGTCGCCGGCCCCGAAGGTTCCCCTGGGCGGGTGGCCGCGGCCCGCTGTCCGGGCAGGCAGCAGGGGTTCCTTCTCGGTGCCGGCTTCCTCCTCCATGGACAGCGGCGGCTGCACCAGGCGCTCCCCTGCAGCAGTCCCCAGCCGCGGCCGCCCGGCTCATAGGGAGAAGGAAGGCAACAGCGCGCACTCCGCCTGGGGCTCTGCCCCGGGAGAGCCGGCTCCGCCCGCCGCACGTGACCCGGCAGCCAGCGGGAGGAGGAGCCGCCTGACCCCAGCCCGGTACTCTTGGGGGACCGCAGTGCAGCGCCCCAGCCTGCGCCACCGGCGGTCGCTCGAGGGGGACTCGCGGGGACCAGGAGCAGGGGTAGCCAAGGGCTCCAGTGTGCGACGGGCTGGAGCTCCGACGGGTCCTGGGTGCAGTGGGGTGCAAGATCTGCCAGTGGAAGCGGGAGATAGTAGGGGGGCTGGGTCTTGTGGCTGCTGTGTCGCCCTGGAGCCCCTCTTCCTGACGGGGTGACTCACAGATGTATCTGTTAGTCTTTAAGGTGCCACCAGACTCCTTGTTGTTTTTGTAGATATATCAGCGTGATCGCTGCTGTACCAGGCTCTCTGCTTCAGCTGGTGCAGGGGAGTCAGGACATAGGTGATAAACACTTTCATCTCTCCACAGGAGAGTATCCCACAGTCACTCCTGCTGCCTTGGTTCACGCTGAGCAGAACTATAAATCTCCTAAAGGGCTGGAGCCTACATTGCTAACACATCATCATGATTGTTGTCTGTAAAGCACTATTGTCACAGCTGCACAAGACAGCAAATCAGGATCCAATTTTTAAAAAATCTGCTTAACTGGACAGTACAGATCAATTTCCTGGCCTGATCCTGGAGTAGTTCTACTGCCATTCGTCTCTCCAAACCACTGTATAGCTAGACAGCACAGTACTTCATGTGCAGTAAATATGGCCCAGATCAGGGGTTGGCAACCTTTCATTTATTCACTCTAATTTAACTCACGTGCCAGTAATACATTTTAACGTTTTAAGGTCTCTTTCTATAATATATAACTAAACTATTGGTGTATGTAAAGTAAATAAGGTTTTTAAAATGTTTAAGAAGCTTCATTTAAAATTAAATTAAAATGCAGAGCCCCCCAGACCGGTGGCCAGGTCCCGGGCAGTGTGAGTGCCACTGAAAATCAGCTTGTGTGCTGCCTTTGGCACATGTGCCATAGGTTGCCTAACCCTGGCCCGGGTTCTTAAAGGTATTTTGGCACCTTTGGAGAGTTAGGTGCCTAAATATTTGAGCATCTGGACCTATGTGAACGCCTTTCACTAATATTTGATACATGGCATTAGGCCAACTTCTTTAGAGTAGAATCCAATAACATGAGGTAAAAATGGGCTTACTATACACTGAGTGACCACAGATGGAATTAAGAACCTCATTTATTAACTGTCATATCATCCATAACATTTTTTCCAGAGGACTGAGCACTGGATTGGGAGTTGGAAAGTCCTGTCTCTGCCACCTACTCACTGTATAGCCTCGGCCAAGTCATTTCACCTTCTGTCTCAATTTGTACTGTCTAAAATGAAGATATGACTACTTATGCACTCACTTCATAGGGGTGTTCTGAGAATTAGTGAAAGTTGATTGTGTGCAGTGCTTTGAACATGTAAAGCACAATATAGATTATTATTTGTATTAAAATATAACTCACAATTCCCAATCAGGATCAGGACCATAGAGTACTGTACAAATACTTAGGATGACACAGTCCCCGCCCTGAAGAATGTATGCTCATTATTATAATAAAATGTTTTGAAGCATGTACTGAACTTACCTGCAACATTGTTTTTAGAAACAAACAATTTATGGAAGCCAAGGAGTTCACTGGAAATTACACTTTCCATCAAAACCTCTCTTTGTTTTCACAGAAGCAGTGTATTTTCCACCAGGCTGTGTGATTCAGAATAATTAAACCTTCCATTCTCACACCTCATCCACAGGTTGCATCAGATTTCCCTTCTATTGTATGCCTTTAAAGTTCTAGAGGGTCCTGTGGCACCTTTAAGACTAACAGAAGTATTGGAGCATAAGCTTTCATGGGTGATGAAGTGGCATTCACCCACGAAAGCTTATGCTCCAATACTTCTGTTAGTCTTAAAGGTGCCACAGGACCCTCTGTTGCTTTTTACAGATTCAGACTAACACGGCTACCCCTCTGATACTTTAAAGTTCTAGATGACTTTGTAGGATTACAGTTTTTTGTTGTAATTCTTTACTATGCAGTTTCAACTACAGGTGCAGTTTGGAAAGGATAAAATATAGTGTGAACTATAGTAAAATTATTAATGGGCAATATGTCCAGTGTAATTAAATTAACAGTATGTCTCATCTGAACAAGGTTCTATGCGTCTCTAGTTCTTATGGACTTTACAATGTATCTCCAAGATTTAAAACAGATTGAGAGACTTTAATTTGTAGAAATATAGGTAATTTTGAAATATAAAAGAATTGAGAGATCAGCAAAGAACTGATTTTACATAAACAAAATATGGTATTTAAGAGAAATCTGCCAGCTATATGAGAATGTTGGGGAAAATTACTACATACAGGCATTCTGGCCATGATATTTTTAAGATGGAATGTTAGTATAAATCTACGTAGTCACAGCTGATGGTCAATTTTACAACCTGCCCATTTTTCTAAATCTATATGCCCTCCTCTCTTTAGTGATGGGGGAAGAAGAGGGTTTTTCACAAGGCCTGTAGTAGGTGATATTTTTCCTTTTGTCACTTGATTCATATTCAGATGTCTACTATGGTAAGCAAAGATGACAGAAGCATCACCTAGAGGAATGCTCTTCTGATAGATTTAGGGGGAATTCTTGTATACTTTTCGTGGTTCAATATCTTCAAACTGTGATTTGAATTGGTTTGATAATTATTAATGTTTGCACTGTTGTAGTCATGTTGGTCCCAGGATAATAGAGCAACAAGGTGAGTGAGGTAATATCTTTAATTGAACCAATTTCTCATCGTGAAAGAGCAAAGCTTGTGAGCTTATACAGAGCTCTTCAGATCTGGGAAAAGTATTCAGAGTGTCACAGCTAAATAAATGAAGTGGACATTTAACACCCCTGCAATAGTAGTCCTACTTCACCTTGAATGGTCTATTCTCTTATGCTTAACAATCTGTTCCACCTTGTATTTAGCTGTGACACTCCGGGTATGTCTACACTGCAATTAAACACCTATGTCTGGTCCATGTCAGCTGACTCAGGCTGCGGGCCTATAAAATTTCAGTGTAGGCCTTGGGCTGGAGCCCAGGCTTTGAGACCCTCGTGGCTCCAGTCTGAGCCTAGACAGCTGTGCTGCAATTTTATAGATCTGCAACCTGAATCAGCTGACATGAGTCAGGCATGGGTGTTTTATTGCAGTGAAGACATACCCAGAGTGCTTAGCTCCTCCTAATTGGCTTTTGAAAAATGCAATGTTAAAAATATTCTTCCACTGAAATGAACTGATGGTCTGAGATCATCCATAGTGGACAGGTACTACTATTGTAATTGATACTGGGGCTGGCAGTTTCAGCTCAGTCTCAATGCCCATGTAGTCCTTGCTATCTCCCTACCCTTGGAAGCAGTTCCATAAGGACAGAATTGAGGTTGCAGAGCAGTAAGGGAAAGGTTGCAATGTCACTATGTGCTGTATTTATTCAGTAGAACAACTTCAGTCTCTAGCATCATCTTGCCACTATTTTTCACCATCTCAAATGTTCACTTAAAATTGTTTGGGATGGTTTATTTGTTTTAACAAAGAAACTTTTCCACTGTTTAAATGACTTTTTTCAATTTTTAAAGCCTACTTTGATAAGTAGGACAGCCTCAAAAATTAAGCCAAAATCCTACTGTGAGAAGTAGCTTTTTCATACCCAATGGTACCAATATGGCTATTTGTGTGGGAGCGTCATTGAACTGTCAATACATTTTTGAGATGTAATTGTTTCCCTGATTTTGTTTTTAAAATGTAAGTTACTGCCTTATGAAAAAAAACCACTTTCCAAAACTAACTGAGATTTGTGTAATAATCATTTAGGCAATTTTCTTTTTAAGATTAAGCAATAAATTATATGATGTATTACTGAATAACAGTTCAACTATAAGGTATGTTGGGCAACAAAGATCTTTTCTATTGTACAAGTCAGTGTTCCAACTGTGAAATATTTATAGTTAGAAACACTAACTTTTCAGAAGTATATTATCCATTTTAATGAAAGCTGGGCCTGAACCAAACCTTGGTGTGTGCTTAGGATCTGAACTCCTATGTCAATTTTTCACATCACCTGTTTTTATAATGGGACAGCCAAAATCCTTGACCTGGATGCAGTCCCAAACTCAAAAATTAAAGTAGACCTGTGTGCCTCAATATCCCACCCAGTGTGCTGCTTTCTAACAGCGATTGGTTTGATGCTGCAGTCATTACTCTGGTTCAGTCTCATTAACTTCAATAGGTAACCACACCCCTTCTCCAGGCATTCTACCAGGTTTGTTCTGTGTACCCAGCCTCAGCAGTGATCACTTATGAGTCCAAGAGGAGACGTGGTTGTTTTTATAGGACACTAGAGAGAGAAGGACTTATCAAAGGAGATGGTCTGCAAGAGCAAATAGGCAGGGAAGATAAAACTGCAGACAGAGCCAATTAGTCTGAACACTCAATTCTAAACACTCAATGGTGATAATAGGATTGTGACATCTGAGGTGAGTTGCCAACTCTCCCCCTTTTCTTTCTCTTTTCTCTCCACCACAGTCAGCTCAGAACAAGTCCAGACCAGCCAGAACTTGAACTCAACTATTAGAAATGATGACATAGTGCTAACATGCCATTTATTTTAAAAAAAAAATAGCACTAAGACACCTAGTGGAATTTTGAAGGTGTTATCTTGTTCTGTTTAATTTGACATTTCAACAGGGAAAATTAGTTGGTATATTTTGGCAATAGAAACACAGTATTAGCTCCCATTTATTATGGGCCAGAACTGGCTCTCATTAGGTTTTTCCATTAACTTCCAAGGGAGCAGCAGCAGGCCTAACACTTTTCTCCACCTGTTTCTTAAACACTGGAAATATCTACTTGACATTCCCTTTGGTGAGTTACTGATAGAGTGATCATGATTAACTTGGCATTTGCCAACAGCTGACCACAGTTATTTCCCTTTACAACAGAGGGGGAAATGGTGGTATGGCTAATAGCACTGTGGGCTAACTGTTAGTAAATGCTGAATGAAGGGTGTCATCTCTCAGTGTTGCCCTTACAGCAGAACTTCAAAAACAAATGTTAAAATGATACATTTGATTGGTTCAACCAGCATTTGACAGAGGTGTGGTAGAGAATGGTCAGTTGCAGTGTTAGTGCCACAATGGAAACACAAGAACAGTCTGACAGATTCATCTTAATTGTTAAGTGTTTAAAATACTTAATAGTATAGGAGTAGCAGCAGAAAGTCTGCCTGACAAGATATAGTTATGTGATTCTGGCTGTTCTCGCTCTCTCCTTTGCAAGTTGGAAACACACTGAGGACCCCTGCAGCGAACAGCCCTTCATTGTTCCTTTTTTCCTATGATTGTCAAAAGAGGCAGGAAGCAATAACTTTGGCAAAAGAAAGAGCTCTCATTTCTGACTGAGATTCCAGGCCATATGAAAATGAAAAGTTAGATCAGAACCTTTGTTTTTAAATTCTGCTGCTTTTGGCTCACAGAGCATCAGTTGTTGTGCCTGCAGAGGCAGCTGCATCCAAGGCAGGTTTCTCCCCTACTGGGAGAGTAGGTGGCAGTAGTGGTCACCCTCACGTCCTGCCCTGATACCAAATGGCGGGACTATCTACCACCTGTGGAGGATGAGGAACCCCCGGTGGGCCAGCATCTATTCCACCCTGGTTCCACGGCCCGCCGGGGATATTGGTTGGTGGCTCCTCCATGGAACCATGAGCACGGGCACGTACCTGGCATGGTTCACCCCCATCCTTGACACCTGCCCCTTTTGCGATGTGAGGGAGAATCTGGCACTCATTTATCTTGAATGCGCCAGGTTGCAGCCCCTATTCTGGCTCCTCCAGAACCTCCTGTTGAGGTTTTGGCTACACTTTTCCCCACTCCTGTTTATATTTGCATGCTCTGTCTGTGGCCCCACAAAATCATGGGACCTCCTTGTCAACCTCCTCCTGGAACTGGCTAAAGTGGCCCTCTTCAACACCAGGAAGAGGATGCAAGATGACGGGATGCTCTGCGACTGTGGGGCCTATTTCTGCTCCTCCCTGGTCTCATGCATCCAGGCAGAGTTCCTCTGAATAGCATCCACTGGCTCCCTAGACAGCTTCGAGGAGCAGTGGGCGCTGACCAGGGTTGTCTGCTCGGTGTCCCCCTCTGGATCCCTGGTTTTGAACCTGTGACCTTCACTCCTGACCCTGTTATTCATTCGTTGTCCCCTGTATTCAGTTGGTTCCCAGGTCCAGTGGTCCCTCCTGCAAGGCTGGGGAAGGAGCCTTTAGATGTGGGCGGGCTTGTGCCCACCCACCTCCCAGGATTCCAATAAGGCCACCTGATGCTGAAGGGGGAAGTCAGCTTTAGACTCCAACCAGGACTTTATGGGACCAGCCTGCTGTCTCCATGAATGGCTCCACTCTCTTCTGGGGCTGCAGGAAGCAGGGAATGGTGTCCATCCACCACCTTGCCTGCAGTCTATTTCAACAGCAGAAATCCAGGCATGATTTAGGCCTAGAATTCCCTACTGTAACATCACAACATTTGTTGTTGTGCTGGACAAAGGCCCTAATCAAAGAGCATCATACGTAACTTCAGTGAATGCAAGTAAGAAGTGGCTAAATGTTAAGGCAACAGGTGAAAAGGGACACATATGACTAACACTCTTGCCTTCATTGCCTTTGTATCTGTCTACAATTTAGGACACATTTATGAGATGGTGAAGCTTAAAATAAGCAAAGAGCAAGAGGAGGGTAGGTAAGGCAGCCTTACTGCATGCTAAGGGAAAGCTGGTTTTATAACCATCTCTCCTATGCTCACTCTGTGCCCGAGTAGCGAGCTCAGTTTCATTAACATAGTGACTACACAGGCAAGTAAAAGCAGCCATTATTCACTCACTGATGACAGTGCATGCTCAGCCTTGGAAAGTAGCACCAGGTTAAGTGGGAACAGAAATGTTAGCCAGAATACCAGCCTTATCCCCATCTCTTTTCAAAAAATGCCAGGCACTGAGGGAACATTTTACATGTCCTGTATACCAAAGTTTTCTTTATAAATCATAAAGCAGGAAAAAAGGGCACATGCCCAATTTTATTTACAGCTCACCTTTAAATAATGTTTTACAGATAATAGTAGAGTACCTTTTATCTGAGGATCTCAGAGCGCATTCAGCATTGTATCAACTAGGCAGTATCCCTATTTTAGGAATGAGGAAACAAACTCAGAGATTAAAGTGAATTTCAAAGGTTACACGGCAAGTAGATGGCAGAGCCAGAAACAGACCTTAGGAGTGCTGATCTGGGCCACATTAGAAACTACTCATGTATGTAAAATTTGGCCCATGCTCAAATACCTTTGTTAAATTAGGAACCTCCTCTGCTGTTCCAATCACTAAACCAGATGAGTTAGTTAATTCTATGTAACTAAAAAATGTTAAGAACAGAGCCAATTAGCATTATAAAAATGTGAATTTATTCCACAATAAAAATTTAGGTTTTTTTACAGCAGCATGTGCCAGAGACTATAAAGATTTTTGCTTTCAGTTCAACATGTTATATAAAAATCACATGCAGACCATTCATTAGGCCCAGTCAAATTTTATATGGGCACACACATTTTCACACAAAAGTACTGACCTGGGTTTCTATGATTGGAGGGATCATATCACTTGTTATTTCCAAGTATTCAGACAATCTTTGGGTATATGTGAAAATATTAATGAATCATGAATGATTAATTATCCAAAAATTAAAACCCGAAAGTCCAATCTTTATTTTTACATTTTAAAAGTTTCAGCCATGACCATGTGAAATATGTGACCAATCACACACCATGAATAACAAAATAGTGAATAGCTGAAGCAAACCATTCAGAATCATGAATAATACAGCTTGAAACTTATTTGTCCAAACTAATTTGGGTTTGATTAATTACAAATATAACTGGTAACAAAAAGATAGACCAGCTCTATAGTCTGTTCAGTCACTGGAACCATGCTGATCTTCAGAATATACTCTATCCTTGAATGTTGTGTTTGTAGAACCACTATTAAGTCAGTAGTATAGGAGTGGAGAGTAGTCAGTCCACATCTTCAAGTACAGGTTTCCCTTCCTTACTTTCTAGATTGGAAACCTGTAAGTAAACAAGGTACAGAAGTAAAAACAAATCTGCATTTAATTTCTGCTATGAATTTTAGATTCACACAAGGAATTGGGGTAGTGAACTGTGATTAATTTGAGCAAGATTGTTGTCAAGTTTAAGATGAACACCAGTATTAGGCCTAAAACTTCTGGAAGCTTTATAGAATTTTTGCAAAATTATCTTTAAAAAGCAAGCTTTGCAAAATGAAGCTACAACTTGTGGTCAAAAGACACCTACAACCAGACAACATTTTATGCTGACTCTTATATGGTATAATAGGTCATGCCCCCAGGTATGGTTTATTGAAACCACCTTTGGAACTTGTGGTTAAGAGATGCTGCAGCCAAAAAACTGATTCCTATGTGGATTTGATGCGCTAGGCCTTTAGATCATCAAAATAACCTCACCCACAATCAAGCTAATAGCCCATTTAGAGGTAAGTTACCTAGAAAACTAAGGGAAACCACAGTGGGCTACACAGAAATAAGCTAACTTATAAACTAAAACAATAATTGGCTACAAGAAAATAAGTAAGCATGAATTATACAGCCAAAGCAACAACACTAAATTTGGCCTAAACTGATTGGTTGAACTGCTTCAAAGCACAGAGGGCAGATGAGATTAAATGTGTAGAACCTCAGGTGGGGGTGGGGGTGTGTCTTGGTCTAAGAAGTTATTCTCTTTGATCAGTCTGACCCGCACCCCCTGAACCAAGGAAACCTGAACTGCACCGACTATCCGCACCTGGCCAATGCAGAGCAGTCGACTAAAGGGTAACATATTCTCGGCAGGGTAAGGTTTTAAAGTAAAATAGTCTGGTTGCATGTAAAATAAGGTAACAGAGTAAAGAAGTCTGGGTTGCTCGAGCTGTTTTGATCTCAAGTTGTACTAACACTATAGTATTAAAAAAATAAGTGTCGGAATAATTTGATCTCAGATTATATTAATGCTGCAGTATTAAAAATAGTCGTAAAAGTTTACTTGTGCTTGTTTTCTATGTTGCATTTATAGCTGTAAATCATTAAAAGCCTATCCTGAGGAATAATCAGTAGTTTTCATTTCTTTATACGGACACCACTTAACCTCATTACATCTGTGTTGGGTGGTGGAAAGCAGTGATCACCCAGAGCCCCATTTGGGCCCTGATGTATATCCCCTTCTTCTTATACCTCCGCATGAACAATGAACAAAGGAACAATAAGCCATAGGCCAGATTCTCAGCTGTGCCCAATAAGCACTGGAAACAGCAGAGAAAGGTGTATGCAAAAGATTTGCATCCACCCTCAGTCCCTGATCCTTCCGACAGGTTCTGTGTCAGCCCATGCCCCAATCACCTCACAACTGCTCTAAATTATGCCAGCTGCTCAAGGCCCCAGGGGCCATTTTGGAAGCCAGGTAGTAGTAGAGTGCAGAAGAGCTCTGGCCATGGAGGGTGGCATCAGAGCTGCACCACCTAGGAATTCCCTCACACTGGTAAATCTACCAGGGCGACAGCCCCTTTGTGCTGGAGGATGAAATGAGCCATAACTGCAGGTCTGGCGAATCTAAATAAAACCATTGTCTCAAGCTCTCTCCAATTAACATCTTATCTCTGGGCTTTGTGCTACAAACAACACATGACATTGTCCTCGAGGATGATTCTCTTAGGAATTACAAGTGAGTGGCCTGCAAGTGCAGAATTTCCAGGCCAAGGGAAACCCTTAGTGCACTCACTTACCAAAATAGACCAGCCTTGCCTTGCAGTATTATAAGAGGCCCTGTGATGGGGCATCTGCTCCACACTTGGCTCTAAGGGGTTAATAGAGCCCTAGGGAGGCTGCACCGGAGGCAGCCAATCAGAGAAGGGGTGAAGGGAGCAGCCGCCAATCAGGGCCAAGCAGGCTCATATAAAAAGGGAACTGCAGGGCACAGAAAGGCAGTTCTCTGCAGGGAGCCCAGGGAGGAAGGACTGTGTCTCTGGAGGGCTGAGAGAACTGCCAGCATCCTAGACAGAGCAGTGCTGCTAGCAGCGGCTGGGGGAGCGAGAGAGAGCTCCTGGCTGGCTGCTGGGGTTTGCAGGTGGATGTCTAAGACAAGGATAAAGAGGATGCTGTGGCCACGAGGAAGTGGCCAGACAATATACTGCAGTAGCCACTAAGGGAAGTGTCTGAACAGCAGACTGCAGGTCCCTCGGAAGTGGGGAGCACAGAGTGCAGCATAGCCAGAGGGCTGTGTTGCTGAAGAGGATGCCACGGTCCTTGGAGAGACGTGGGTCCTAGAATAGGAGTGACGGCGGCGAGACACCACCAGAGGAGGGTGCACTGAACAGAGCTAATCCCCACAACAGCCAGCAGGAGGCACCACAGTGCAGAGTGAACCCTGTAACATGCCCTTATTTTTGAGTCTTGTGAAAAACTTTCTGAAACAGTTACCAGCACAGGCTGCTGCTGTAATCTACTGGATAAGAAAAACTTAAGGAATGGATTTTTTTTTTTTTTTAAACTGGCCCACCTCTTTGCACACAGTTTGCAATGGCAAATACCTGCAGGCCCAAGTACATAAGAACATAAGAAAGGCCGTACTGGGTCAGACCAAAGGTCCATCTAGCACAGTATCCTGTCTACCGACAGTGGCCAATGCCAGGTGCCCCAGAGGGAGTGAACCTAACAGGCAATGATCAAGTGATCTCACAGGAAAGCATATGCCAACACATTGGGTCATTACAAGTCTAAGTGATATTCACTGTGCCCATAATATTTACAGGCACGAAAAGAGAGGCCAGATTTTTACAGTCTGATCCTACAAAAATATCCAATCCAGCTCCCACTGAAGCCAAAAGGAGTTTTGCCCTATGCTTTAATGGGAAAAGGCCCAAAATTATGAGTTGTGGGGTGGGGCTAAAAAAGGAATGCAGCATATGGTACCTTTTATCCTAGGTTTCCAGGGAGTCAGCTACTAGTACAGCATGCCTGACATTTCAGAGAGGTGGGAATTAATATTTTGTTCCATATGTAAACATATTCTTAAAAGCAACTGAAATGTAAAATCTTTGGCAGTGAAAATGCCGATGTGTTAAAATTCCTCAGCCAAGCACTTTTATGGTAAAAGAAAATGTATTGAAATAATGTTAAGGTTGTGACTGAAGCCCACAGAAAGCCAAGCAAGTCATAGTTACAGCTACCACTCAATTCTCTACACACCTCACAGTGTCAGTCTAAAAACAGTTGCTATATCCAGGCATACAAGGTCAAATTAATCCTCAGTGTAACTCCACTGACTTCAAGGTTCAAAGAGGGGATTGCTGTAAAGGCAGATGGGCAGACACCTTCACTCAATTTCCCAGCTCTTACTGAATTTGTCACACCATTTTAGGTCCCAATCCTGCAATCAGGTCCGTGTAGATAGACTTCTGTTACTGTGTGCTGGCCCGTTGCTCTGAATGGGCAGGAGTTCATAAGCATAGCTCAGTGGTCCCCAAACTTTTCAAGGTTGTGTCCCCCCTTAACCCTGTCTTCCCCACCCCAGGGAGCTGTAGCAAGGGACGTGGCTCTGGGGTCAGGGTGGGGACACCCGGACAGAGGTAAAAGGAGCCCCGGCCAGGCCGCATTGGGGGCTAGGGCTAGGGCCGGGCTGGAGCAGAGCTGGGTGAGGAGCAGGGCTGGGTGGCACTCCCTCCCCGCCCTTCCGTGGAGGCTCCCCCAAACATTCCTCCATGCCCCTGTTAAAGTAACAGTTAAAGTTATTATGCTCTCCTAAGAATTAGATCATAGGAAACTTGTCTATGTAGACATACTGGAACTGAGCTTATTGCATCACAAATGATTTAAAATAAACCTAGAGAAGAAGTGAACTATGCTTACTTGTTTATCTATAGACCTGAACTGCCAGGACCAGGTGGAGTTGTAAAGGAAAGGTCTCAGGTCAAATCGGTTGTCGTCAGGACTGTAGTTTTCAGCATGATAGGCAGGTGTGAGGGTGGTCATTTTATGTCTGTTAATTGAGTACATCCTGAAAAAATGCTTCACCTTGGATGCCACCTGGTGTACAAAACACAGTTTCAGATCAACTGAAATTTCTCAGAACTTAAACACAATTCTAGATGAGCAAGTTACTCTGGAGAGAGCTAATTCACAAATCCAAATTTATATATATTAGTTACCACTACTAATGTATCTTACCACAGAGGAAGCTAGCTATGTAATATGCATTTAAAGTATCAGAATGCACAAAAGTGTCACAATGAAACACACATCTGTACTATTTTGCTGTAAATGTTTCTTATAAAGGGAGATGATGGATATCCCAGGGGTTGGGGCACTGGCCTGGGTGGGAGACCCAAATTTTATATCCTGCTCTGCCATGGACTTCCTGTGTGACCTTGGGCAAGTCACTTAGCTTCTCTGTGCCTCAGCTTCCCATCTGTAAAATGGGAATAATAGAACTTCCCTACCTCACAGAGGTCCCAAAAAGGGCACTGCTGGGATAAAAGCAAGTGCCCATTGAAATGTCATGGAAATGACACCCCTCCAACCAATTCTGTCACAGGATATGTGGACGTGGATTTCTTTTAGGTGTTTTGAAAATCAAGAGCCACCTTCTCTCCTGCAATATATTCATGGTACACCCATTAACTTCATGGGGACTGGGCGCATATAAGGGAAGGCAGAATTTGGCCTTGCATGTATAGATCTAAAAACAAACAGTTCCCTTCAGAATACCTAACTGTTGATCTAACAGTCTGCAGTATAGACAAAAGGCTGGAATCACTCAAGGATCTGTGCCAGCTTGTAAAAGCAGAAAACAGCAAAACACAACAGACAGTGGCTGCTGTGTGATCAGTGTCAGTGGGCAGGTTTCCACAGAGAGATTTCTCTTGAAATTTGATCTTTTCTCCTTTAACCTTTCTAGGGTATTTCTAAATACAAGAGACTGATTAAGCTGTTCCTCTTAAGTTATGAAAACTACACGTGATCTTTTTCCAAGCGCAAATTCTGTTAATGGAGGATTTTAAATACAAGATTTTTTTTAATTGTTACCTCTCTTGGGGTACAGATCTCCTTCCACATATTGATCAGCTTACAAAACATGCTGTAAGGTCCAGCCTTGGCCATCTTCCTTAGTTTGCCATAGACTGAGAGCTCTGTGTAGGTCATCCCCATATCTTCCTGAAATATCACACACAAAAAGGGCACTGAAAATGTAGAACATGAGTCAGATTGCATTATTTTATAGGAGACTGTAATAAATTCAGTTAATCAGAGAAATACTAATTAGAAAATCCATCTCCATTTAAAATAAGGACTGCAGTGGAATTTCAGAATTTTTTTATGGGAATATATTGCATCTAGCTAGCAAGAACACTTCTTGAATAAAAAGGATTTTTCCTTCTGTGGTACTTGAACACAGGCTTCAAGTCTGCAAGATAAACTTAGATGTTGGCCTTCTGCTTGAAGACAAGAAGAGAACTTCTGCCCTGACTTACCCTCCACTTTCCTAGAAACACTCTACAGTTCCCTAGAATTTAGACCATCCTTGATTTCAGGGGAGTTCTGTAAGTTTGAACACTGATCTCATATCCAACTAAATAAAGAAAATGAAGAAACAAAGTTCTGGGGCCAATATTTCCGAAAGTGACTTGTGATTCTGAATGACTCCCATTTTGGGGGGCCCAACTTGAGAGGCCTTGAAGGGGACTGATTTTCAGGAAGGGCTGTGCCTTCACCCTCTGAAATACAGACCCCTGAGATATCTTGAGTGGAGCACCCAAAACTCAAGGCATCCAAAAACGCATTACTTTTGAAACTCTTGGCCTGTATAAACAAGCCTGGTGCCAGATATTAATGTTTACAGACCTGTTTTGTGGAATGGGTTATGAGACCATTCAAAAAGGAGAGAAACTTATCTTAGTCATAGTTTGAAGAGGGACAGCAACGCCACTACTGAACAAAAAACAAGTTGTGAATAAGGCTTACCAGAGCATTTTTTAAAGTCATTGCCCATTACCTCATCAGTTTGAGACACTTGTCCATCCGCCAGGGGCTCTAACTCTGCAGTTGGTGGAGCTGATATAATACTGTGTAGGAAAAAGCATTCATTCAAACCAATCCCGTTAGCTGACTGGCCTGCTAAATATCAAGTGCTTTATTTAAGTTCATTTGGGGAGCACAACCTGCAAAATGATCGCGAAAAGAAAATGGGACATCTACTAGACTACTGCTATTTGTGCCAAAAGCTCTCCCAGATGCACAGAGTGACGCTTATTGTAAACTCATAGTTATAATATATTTTCCTGAGTCAAGTCTGAGTATAAATGGAATAAGGACCTCAGGATTCAAACACAACACCAATCAGTTCTGCAACTGAAAGTTTTCGATAGTTTGTGCTACTTTCACAGAAACAGCAAATAAACAGTCTTGCGTCCATCTAAATCCCTGTCCAGGCTAAGGCTGAAAAAGAGCATAGCCTTGCCTACAATGAGTTTTTGCCAAGAGTCTCTCACTGTTGAAGCTCCCCTTATGGTAACAACATTGGGAAAGCTAGTATAGAACAGCTCCTGAAGCTGACCGCATTAACACTGTCCCTTTTAAATACACCTCTATTCCGATATAACGCGACCCGATAGAACACAAATTCGGATATAATGCGGTAAAGCAGGGGCAGGGCTGCGCACTCCAGAGGATCAAAGCAAGTTCGATATAACACAGTTTCACCTATAACGTAGTAAGATTTTTTGGCTCCCGAGGACAGCGTTATATCGGGGTAGAGGGGTAATATAGTGTAAAAACACAGGCAGTCATAGCAGCATGGTCTCCACTAGCACCCTCAACCAGCTGATGTTAGCAATGATAGAAAAAAGTTGCCAAAAAATAAACCCAGGTGTAGATACAGCCCTAGTAGCAATCATGTTTAAACATAGTTGCTAGCACAGTTATGGCATAACTTCCTTGACAAATATTCACTTGGATTTATTTTGCAAGAACCATAATATATCCTTGTTTTAAAGCTATGCTAAAGACTACAGAGTTTTGGTAGGTATAGAGGGCCAATATTAATAGTGCTATTAGGCTGCCTGGTTTTCAGAGAAAAATCTTTGTCCACACTGATCAGGAAAAATATACTAGCTGCAGCTACATTTAAACACAGAAGTTATTATTATTTATCACATGTATTACAGTGGCGTAAGAGGTTCAGAACTGGAGTTCCATTATGTTACAAATGTGCACACACTGTAGGAGAGGAAGAGGAGTCTGGATGCTAAAACAGGGCCTAAGAATCATTACTTGACCACTCACCTTCTGAGTGCTGTAAGCTGGAAGTTTTCCATACAATACTGTATGAAACTTCTCAAGTCAGTCTTGCTGATTCCACCAACAGGATTGATATCGGCACTGGAGCAATCGTACTTAGTCAAGTATCCGTAAAGACTGAAAGAGAATAAGGAACTTTATATAACAACCAAGATTATAAAAATAGGGCCTTTTACGTTTTCATGTGTATTTATAAGGCTATCATTTTTTTAAAGTCACTGGGACATTAAGGGCTAAACAGATTATTGTTCGGATGTGGTAGTGCTACTCTAATGCCCATTATGTCTCTGGCAGGGAGGTGATAATATTTTAATACCTACTGCAACTGCAGTTAGCGTTGTATGTATTACAAGTGAATTGCAAATAAAAACAAAACGAAGACTCTATTTCCTGAAGCAATGTAGGCTGACTGCCTCCCAGGACTGGCATAAACCACTTCTTAGAGCCCTTCCCTCTTGAGGTCTCAACTTTCCTGGATAATCCAACCACTCAGAGACCACCTGATCTCACCTTCTTGGGAAATCAGAGGGGTAAGTAATTTACAGGCTACTCTGAGGAGAGGCAAAATAGTCCAGTGAATAGGACACTGAACTAGGACTTGGGAGCTGTGGGCTCTGCCTCTGAGCTTCAGCATGACTTTGGGAAAGTCTCTATGCCTCTATTTGGACTGTAAGCTCCCTCTGCAGGGACAGCTTTAATGCAGTGTGTGTTTGTACAGAGCCTGGACTAAAGGGGCCCTGATCTTGATTGGGGTCTCTAATGTTTACACTCCAACATAAGACTATGCTTTAGCCCAGGCTTACGCCAACCCCCACTTGGGTCTACACTCCAATTACACTGACCCAGGGTCCCAGGACTCTGCAGAGCTCTAGGGTCAAAGCTCAAATGAAACCGGGACCCAGGGTCCAAGCCCTATTGCTTTGCAGTGTAGATGCAGCGCTGCTTGACTTGGGTCCTGGGACTCATCCAAAAGTATCCCACAATTCCATGGGACAACTTCCTTAGTCCTCTCTATCCCAACAATCTGCAGTCCACTCTACTGAAAAGGGAAGCCATTCCCCCATACCCTTAGCTAACAATAGCAGCTCAGGTCAGCATTAACCCATTCTCTTCTGATCACCCATCTGCAAGCACACTGTCAGAGAGCATCCTGGGTTAGGTGGGTTATTCAAACTTCCTGTAACAACAACCCCTCAATTCTCCAGCATGTAAAGCATGCAGGGCAGGCAGTAAAGTTTTCCCACAGTGCATCACAGTCCTAAGGCTAGAGTGGTCACATTACAGGAGACTTTGGGATATGGTAACTTTGACTCAAGTCTGCGCACTGCAGTGTGGATGCCTGAGCCCTAGGTTAGACAAGTCTCAATGTAGGGTTTAAATACAATGTAGACACTTAAGCCCAGGGTTCTGTAACACAAGTCAGCTAACGTGAGTCCCACTAACCCTGGGCTTACTTAAGTAAGTCTGACTGTTGTTTTGTATTACATTGCAATGTATTGACGCCCAACTCCCCCATTTACAATGTGAGGATCTGCAAACTGTAAATCTAATTCTGATGCCTCCACCAACCAATGAAGCAGGGCATTTCACACAAAAACAACTAAAATACTTCCTTACTTACCTCAATAGCAACTAAAATCCCACCTTTCCAGGCTCCCACAGTCACAGGTCACCTTGTCCTTTGTGATGCCCCATCATACTGTGACCAAGCTACTAAGCTTGGTCCTGATATTTTTAAATATATTGCATGGCTTCCAAAGTTGTTGGGGTTTTTTTTTTTTAAATCTCTAATAATAAAGGCATTAAAAAGACAAAATATTAGCTTCACGTTCGTTTTCTATTTACTATCTGGGTCACCTTCGCTACTGAAGATTGCTGAGAAAGGAACAGCTGTTCTTTTTATCAAATTACTGCACCAATTCTCTAATGGGCATCTGAAAAATGTCTACTGATTTGGTTCAGTTCATGTTTTCATTGATTTCAGTACACTCATTTCATTCTTAATTATATTTTCTGGGGCATTGGTATATACTGTCATCCAGTGGAGTTACAAAAGACTGCAGTGAATTTGACTCCCAATGACTTGTCAATAGATTTCTAATATTCACCCACCTTTCGTCCACATTGGCTGATCCGAGCACCAGAAGCCCGCCAGGCATCCCGCGAGCCCAATGACTCAGCTGAGCAAACAAGTAGGCAAGGACCATTCTTATTCTAGCCTACAAATCAAATTGAGAAATAAAGCAGATTTACAAAGCAAACTTCATAAAACAGAATTCAAAGTCAAATTCGAATGTCCACTAGGAACTACGATGAGCCCAGCATACTTCAGAACTAAGCCACATTTAGAACTCTGGTCTCTACAGCTGACTAGTGAAGACCGCAACCCAGTGTCACTTAATCCCCAAATGTTAGTATCAGAAGGGTTGTGTGGGGTGGTTCCTTTGGGGCAACAAAAGCATACCTGCACATTCTGTAGTGCCAGATTTTCCCTGCTGCTCCCTCCATAGACACGAAACTGGGGAGATCTGCCCATCACCATACTGAAAATCCCCACAATGGCTTTCACTGCCACATCTATGTTTAGATTTATATGATAGCTGAAAAGATTACAAGCACAAGTAAATCAGTTTGCATGCGTATGACTAGGTAAAACAGTATAAAACAAATGGTTTTAATTTTGTCTTCCTTATGTGAAGAAAATAATCAAACCCTCAATTCTCTAGCATGTAAATCAAGGACACAGGACTAAGGCACTAAAGCCTACCACCACCTAATATCTGGCTTCTAGACTTGGGGAGCCTGGAGTGCAGACTTTTCAAATTCAGTAGACTGGTTTCCTTATTCTTCCCCCAGTGCCTACCCCCACACATACACTCAGGTATTAAGGGCTGTAATATTCTACTTACCACCTGTATTACTCTCAGACTGGTCTTTTAGAAAACCTGAAACTGTATATGAAATCTTAACTGCAACATTATTTAATCCAAGTATTTCTTATTCTATACCTGCCTATTTGTTCAGCCAACAATTTGGCCCTGTTGTATGTATCCTGGGAGGAGTTCTCGCTAGCCATGTAACAAGTGGTGAAGATATGTCCACAGAATTCCTGGGAATCCTCAGGAGTATAGGTCTCATCATTCACTATCCTACGTACATCGGCCAGCACACCTTGATCTGCAGACAATGCAGTAAAAGTAAAATGAGAAATCAGATGAACCATCACAGATACCTTGTACTACTGCTAATAATACTTCGCTCTTCCATAGCACCAATTATTAGAGGATCTCAAAGCACTTTACAATCATAAAGGAACTAAGCCTCCCAACAACCCTTCACAAAATAAGGTAACACTTCATTTGTTGGCATTTCAAATGTTCTCAATTCCATCAAAGAGAATTATTGAGTTTGCCGCTGGTTTTGCATCTATAAATATAAAAAAGTTTTGTCCCATGTATTACAAAGAGGCTTCATAAGGATGAAATGCTAATCCAGTACAAAGCTTATGGACTACTTCAACCCAATTTCAGGGCTTACCTTTCCTTAAGTATGTGTGTGAGATTTAAGCACGGCTTAAGAACTGAGCTGGCCGACGTACACAGTTGAATTTCACCCAAAATGAACAAACTCTCCCACAATAAACTGGAACACCAGACCCAAACATCCCAAAATTTGGATGATAAATCCAAAGAATAATCCAGATCCATGGCAATGTATTCTATGCCTTGACCATAAGTGAAGATATACACTACACATGTAGCTACACACGGCAGTAAAAGGCTCTGGCAGTGGGATCTTGGCAGGGCAAGGCTCTGGCAGCTCCCTTCTGCCAGAGCCCTTCCCTGCTGTCGTCTCCTGCTGAAGCCTTTCCCTGCTGCTCTTCCCCTTCCTCCCCCCACTGCAGCTTTACATTGTGGCAGGGAAAGGCTCTGGCAGCAGGGAGGTAGAGAGACACTACACTGCTGAAAACAGCAGTGTCAACGTAGAAGGCACTACTTGGGCATATAGAGAGCCATGTAGAGTATACCCTCAAGGGTCAGGCATGTAGGGCACTCTATTCTATTCACCTAAGCCATGCCTCACTATTTACACTGCTATTTATACCCCCACTAGCAGGCATGCTGCATGTGTACTCCACACGCCATAAGTGTGGACATGGTCAGCTATGAAACTCAGGCTAAAACCCATACATACAATTTGGAGGATCTTTGAAATCTGGATCCACATTTTGGCTGGGTTTCTCAAAAGGCATCTAAGGCAATTAGCTACCACACTCCACTGAAATGTAGCGCTTGGGCCTGATCTCTAATTAAGCACATGACCAGTATGTTGCACCTTATGTACTATACTAATGGCTAATATTCATCTACCTCTAACCATTAGCAAGCTTGGTTACTTTGACAAGGACACACATACACACCAACTTACTTCCATTCTTGACTGCAAGGCAAACCTGGCGACACATAGAATACACAATGCAAGCTGTAGCAGAGCTGTCAATTCCACCACTAAGCGGTAAGAGAAATCCTGCCTTAAACAGCAAACAATGGAAAAAGCTGTAAGAAGTGCCATTGTAAAAATGTATTTTACCCTTCAGAAACAATATGTTCAGCCCATTCCTGTGTCCCTCCCTCAGGTGAGTTATGCATGCTCCAGCCAGCAGGGCCAGTCAAGTTTGGTAGTACTTCGTTGGAAAACAGATCTAGCAAAGCATTTCACACCCTTATCACTTTGCATTGGCTAACCAAGCCAAGTCTCAGGTTAAACCTTTTACTTTGATGGCTAGAAAAAGCTGCTGAACAGGTCCTCACCCTCTAGCGTGGTTAAGGAAAGCCAATTAAGAAGAATGGCGTTCTTAGTATCCAACCCACGCTGTTTAATTTGGATCATTGCTTAATGTGATCTTCTGCTTATTTCAAAACACAATCTTTGGAATCAAGCCACTAGTATGTTTGTCACTTTTTTTTGTTCATCTACTTAAAATGGCTTTTGAGAAGATGGAAGGTGATCATCAGCATTATTTTGGCAAGGAATGGTAAAAGCAGTTACCTTGCAATGGATGCAGTATGTTTTCTTTATAGTTAGGGACCATCTATTTTTAGAGAGCTGTAACTGACTAGTACTTTTTCATGTCTCTCTGTAGGCACTCAACTTCTACTAAGATTTCATCTGTGTGCATGTTAGCAATAGTTGAATATGTTGCAGATGCAATAAACTGTTGTTGTGGGTTAAATCTTAAATTCACTGTCCTATTCATCAGTAGTTTACATGATAGTCACCCTCCATTTTCATGTTACAGGGAAAGCATGAGTAATGCGCCTCTCCCAATAACAGCCATAATGGGCCCAGTCTTACTCCCACAGAAGCCAATATCAGTTTTCTACTGGACTTCAATGGGTGCAGGAGCAAGCCCAGAACTGGCAAGAATACAAGCATCACAATTCAGCACTTGTGTGATGTACAGCATAGAGATGTGCATGATGAAAAGAGGGCCCAAAACTAAGCAGAAGAAAAAAAAGTCAACAGCAACATGAATACACAAAGGAAACAGATTCATGAATGAAGCTCTTAGAAGGAATTTCTCTTGAGGGATCCTAAACAATCTGGCCAGATTCAGTGCTGATTTACACCCTACACAATTCCACTGACTTTAATCAGATTGCAAGTCAGCAATGAATCTGGTGTATTGTTTCTGGGTACAGGGTAGAAAGGATGTTTTTATCATGCCATTAAAAATATGTTGCTTGCAGGAAACTGGAGCACCAACTTAGGTTACCAAAAAAACAAAAACAAAAACAAAAATCCCTTTGTCTATGGGGGTTTTGTATTGAATTTAAAGAAAGCAGGACTGGGCACTAACAGATTTGAAGAGAACAGTTAGACACACCTTGAATAAGTGCTTTAAGCTTGAACCGAAGATACTAGTGAAAAGTCTCCCAGAATAATCTTGCTCTAAAGAAATCTAGGTAGAGGCAAGCTACCTATACCGTTCTTATGGTTAAAACATAAGACGACAATGTTGAAAAGAGAGTTCTTACCTGATTACTGCGTCTTAAGTAGTCCCAAAGCCAGCATGCAGGGCCAAGGCTGAAAGTTATAAAATATAAATATTAGGGCTGTCAAGAGATTTAAAAAAATTACCGTGATTAATCGCACACTTAAACAATAATAGAATACCATTTATTTAAATATTTTGGATGTCTTCTACATTTTCAAATATATTGATTTCAATTACAATACAGAATACAAAGTGTACAGTGCTCACTTTCTAGCTATTTTTTATTACAAATATTTGCACTGTAAAAAACAAAAGAAATAGGATTTTTCAATTCCCCCCTTATAAGTATTGTAGTTGAACTTACAAATGTAGAATTATGTACCAAAAAACTGCATTCAAAAACAAAATAATGTAAAACTTTAGAGCCTACAAGTCCACTCTGTCCTACTTCACGTTTAGCCAATCGCTCAAACAAGTCTGTTTACATTTGCAGAAGATAATGCTGCTCGCTTCTTATTTACAATGTCACCTGAAAGTGAGAACAGGCATTCACATGGCTCTGTTGTAGCCGGCATCACAAAATATTTACTTGCCAAATGCGCTAAAGATTCATATGTCCCTTAATGCTTCAACCGCCATTCCAATCCAAAGCAATATGGACCGACGCATGTTCATTTTCATCGTCTGAGTCAGATGCCACCAGCCACCAGCAGAAGGTTGATTTTCTTTTTTGGTGGTTCGGATTCTGTAGTTTCCACATTGGCATGTTGCTCTTTTAAGACTTCTGAAAGCATGCTCCACACCTCATCCCTTTCAGATTTTGAAAGGCACTTCAGATTCTTAAACCTTGGGTCGAGTGCTGTAACTATCTTTACATTCGTCCCTTCTTTGCGTAAATCTCACATTGGTACCTTCTTTGCATTTTGTCAAATCTGCAGTGAAAGTGTTCTTAAAATGAACAACATGCTGGGTCATCATCCGAGACTACTACAACATGAAATATATGGCAAAAAGTGGGAAAAACAGCAGGAGACATACAGTTCTCCCCCAAGGAGTTCAGTCACAAATTTAATTAACGCATTATTTTTTTAACGAGTGTCGTCAGCATGGAAGCATGTCCTTTGAAATGGTGGCCGAAGGATGAAGGGGCATATGAATGTTTAGCATATCTGACATGTAAATACCTTGCAATGCCAGCTACAAAAGTGCCATGCGAACGCCTGTTCTCAATTTCAGGTGACATTGTAAATAAAAAGCGAGCAGCATTATTTCCTGTAAATGTAAAAAACACTTGTTTGTCTTAGCCACTAGCTGAACGTGAAATAGGACTGAGTGGACTTATAGGCTCTAAAGTTTTACATTGTTTTGTTTTTGAATGCAGTTATGTAAAAAGAAAAAAAAAAATCTACATTTGTAAGTTGCACTTTCACAATAAAGAGATTGCACTACAGTACTTGTCTGAGGTGAGTTGAAAAATAATATTTTATCATTTTTAGTGTGCAAATATTTGTAATAAAAATAAAATACAGTGAGCACTGTACACACTGTATTAAGTTGTAATTGAAATAAATATATTTGAAAATGTAGAAAAACATCCACAAATATTTAATAAATTTCAATTGGTATTCTATTGTTTAACAGTGCAATTAATTGCAATTAACTTTTTTAATCACGATTAATTCTTTGAGTTAATCGCGTGAGTTAACTGCAATTAAATCGACAGCCCTAATAAATACTCCAGAACAGTTATAAGAACTATTTCATATTTAAAAATCCATCTTTATTGATCTCCTTTGTTTAGACACTTTCCCGTTAGGAATTTGCATACCATCAAGAAATAATTTTAGTGTCCAAATTTTTTTTAACCTTACCAATAAACTATGCAACAGACTATATTTTCATTTTGAATAAATTAATTTCCCCACCTCATTTATGCTTACCAGATTTCTTCCTCAGGACTATGATATCTCCACTGGATTGGCTCACAGATAGGTACATATATATCATCAGAACGTGACAGAGCAAAATTCACTTTTATTCTGGGATAGGAATTCACTTTGCTTGCCTAATTAATAGAATAGAAAATTTGAGAAGTCATCAGTTTTAATGTAGCATTTATCTATAAAAGCATTAAGTATTTCAACAGTCTCTCTTTCAATAATTGAAGATGTGTTGACTCAATGACTTATTGAAATTCATCAAAGAGCACAAGTTCAACACTTTTGAAGAATTCTTACCTCTAGGTTACGACATGAAATTTCTGCCCTATAACTTCGAACATCTTCTAAATCCAGCGTAGCAACCAAGACTTCCTGGCGAAAGGCATTTAAAATTAGACATCCGACACAGGTACAGAATGGCTTTCCAAACCCAAATGTACGGTACAAAGAATTGTTTAAAAAGGGATTCAGTCATTTACATGGTAGATATTTCCTGCTCAATCTACTTATGAGCATAAAACCAGTGACTTCAATAGGATTCCTCACATGAATTAAATAAGAACAATTTATACCGAATGCACTGGACAATAGACTATCCCACAATCCCTGCACGAGAAAGTTCATACTGACTTAACAAGTTTCTTGTTTGCACAAGGGTTTGCAAAACTAGGCCTATAATTATTACACTCTAATTGACACCTTTGTGTCCAATTGCTTAAATAAGCACATATAAACCAACAAGGCCTGCTCCTCACCACCATGATATCCAAACCTCCAGGCCTGGTCTACATGAGGATTTTCAGAAATTCTTCCCCTCCTGCAGTTCCATCACTGCAGGCAAAACAAGAAGTGCTAGTGTGGATTGGGGGCAAGTGATTATTTTGCTTGCCCCCAATTGTGCCATTGTGACATCTAGACCCCCTTGGAGCAGGGTTGGATAACTTAGTAAAAAGGCACTTGCCTGGTCTATATTAGGGCATCCAGCCTTCCTAGCACCAATGGAATTGAACCTGTGCTAGACCAATGGCGGGAGAATTTCTGAAAAGCCTCAGTGTAGAAGCAGTCCCACTGACTTCACCTTGCAACAAGGTCTGAGAGAAGGATAGCAATGCCATGCTGAGGGAGACCAAGGAGTGAAATGAATCTCGCAGTGTCAGTCAGCCTGAGTTTATTACCACATCATTCAGTGAAAACTGGGATCCTTGAGCAATAGTGTCTCCGTTCATAGAAATCATGGCACAACCATCATAGTACAGACGATCACCATCACAGCCTTTCTGATTGGCTAAGACGTAAATCCCACCACTCTAAGAAGAAAAAAATATATATATTTTTTCAAAATATAACAGTTTGAAAACTATGGATTGTTAAAAGGTAAACTACTGGTTTCTTTTGCCCCCTCCCAAGTCCACTCTCCATCTTTACATTGTGACTAATTTAGGGACCATTCCTTCCTTTTCATTTGAAAAAAGTGCTCAGCACTTTGTGGGCCCTGTGAAAACAAATAATATAACACACTGGCTAAGTGTGTTACATCTCCCTCAGATGGTTGCTACTGGCAGATGGAGTTGCCTCTTTAGTTCAAGTAGTAGAGGCCTCTACTTTAGAATTGAAATTCAAAGTTCAAGATAGCAGGTGTTGCAAAAATAACAATAATTCTTTATAATAGAGAGCTTGGCAAAGTGAGGAAGAAATTATATTTGGATGTCTTGGGGGCACAGCAGATACTGTTAAGCAAGCAAAGCATGTTAAATTACTATGAAGAGACAATCATACACATACTAATCACTTTTCATGGCTTAGCTTGCCATTCACTGGCTTGTTCCCCTCCACCTCATCTCTATTAAAAGCAGATACAGTTTTTACCTAATCACTGAATATATATTTTTTTAGATATAAAAAATGCAAAACATCCTAACATCTTAATTTTTTAAAAATAATTTGCTTTAGAAAAAATTATCATTTTGCTAATCTCCTCTGCAGTTATAAACCTCTGAAGGCAAAAGGATAAGCTGAGGTGACAGGGAAAAGCCTCAAGATTTCAATGTAAATCCAGATCTTTATTTTCCCTTAATGGTATAATTACTGATATTTCTTCAGCTCTCATGTCAATATGAACATTTTAATTAAGATCAGAAAGGAGCCTGTGGCTTTAAGGGAACCACAGAACTTGTGCCCATGCTAGGAAATCTCTCCCCTTCACTGAGTGGATTATAGCCAAGTAATGAGCTGTCAATCCTGGTAAATTTGCACCATACAGTATGCATGCATATTTTGTTTAGAGCTATATCGGTTTACAATTGATTACAATTTTTTTCTGCATAAAGTGGATACAACATTTCATGCTTTCAACAGTAAAATAATTAGTCACTCTGAATGGTGGTTTTGTCTCTTTAGTGTTATAGTTTTTTGTTTGTTTTTGTTTCTGTTTTTTTAAAAGGAACCAAGATAGAGAAGAATCAAAGGTGCCCATTCTTTGGATCTCACCTCCCTGGGGCTTGGTTGAATTAAATACACCCTGGTTTAAGATTTTGCTGACTCTCCTTTGTAGATTATATATATGAAAAGAAGATTACAGATTTAGCTTTCCAATGCCATCAAGCCTAATTACTAGCACAAGCAGGCAACACTATGCCCTTTCAGAGTAGAGGAGACTACCCTGAAAAACTGGGGTAAGTAATGAAGAGATGAGTTGGTCTTTAAAAAGACCTACCTTTGCTGTTGCAGAATTTACCACATTCACACGGGTGTGAGCTTTCCGCAGCACATGGTGACTCCCTGACGAATTAGTGAAGATCTCTACCCCATCAAGCCCCATTTCAATATGAGGGCTGTAAAAATAAGAGACAGTACAATACTCAGCTGGCATTTCCTCTGTGTCATTTGTTATTAGTTGCCACTAATTTTGTCTCTTTGCCATGCCTAAAGTAGTCCACTGCCAGTTTAATACGTGTCTTGGTTAGTTCAAATAATGAAAATATTTGCTAAAGCATCATATTTATTTCCCTGCATTGCTCTGTTCCTTTGTCATGGATGGATTGTTTCCAGAGAAAAGGAGGGGCTTTCATCATCCTCCTTTAGGTTATCAAATGCCATCCTTCTAATTCAAAGGAAGTCACCTGTTCATATATTTGAATATATTGATCCCAGCGAAGCAAAAAGATCAGATGATCCTTCTTTGAGAAGAAAGATTATTTCTAACATTGAGGAAATGAAAGCATTCCTCCAAGGTCTGTAGCTCTACTCTCTCCTTCTCAGCAAACCCCACAGCACAAACAAATAGATCGACTACAGTCACATGACATGGAGATGAGAAAATGAGCATGCTGCATTTTTATTTTTAATTCTTTTTTATGGGAAATCGGTTGAAAATATACTGTTATTAAAAGGACAATCAATCACATCATTGAAAATTTTGCACTTTCTATAGCTACAAGGAACAAAGGATGACTAGAACTGGAAGAGTTTAGAGAAACATTTACTTTTTTTTTTCCTATTTGTTTAATTTATGCATCTGACAGCATTTTGTATTATAGTCAGTTTCACTGTTTCCCCTGCATGTCAATTAGTTCCCCAATCCTGCCTGCTAATCTGAAAAGACCGGGACCCTAGGTAGTTTCTCCCTTGTAAAGAATTTTAAACCTCTACAGGAGAACAGAAAAACTCTTATATAAAAGTCTAAGGAATTTAAAAATTAAAACAACGAAATTCAGGACACTATTTAAAGGGCACTTAATTTGGGCACTGGAATTTACTTTCCCCATAAGCAGGAAAGAAATTTCCAGAACCTCAGCTGAATACCCTTTAAATAGTATGTCTTGAATTTTGCATGTCCTGAGTTAGCTTAAGCTATCTCGCTATGCACTGCCTGCACTATTAAGTTTTTTAAAAAAATAAAGCTGATAATTAAAAATGAATAAAACCTAAATTAAAGAGTGAATAATACACCTGTAGATGAGTGTGCAAGTGATATAATGAGGGAGGTAGAATTCTGCAGTGTGGAATTAGTAAGTTTCTCTGAATATGGAACAATGATTGGGAGTATCTTTCCTAATTCTTCACAAGACACACAAAACCATAGTGGAAAGGTTTGGTTCCTTATGTATTATCCTTTGAGACACTGTAGTACAATGAAACTCCTGGTTTACGAACTGGTTAATTAAAACTCTCAAGTTCATCTGTCATCCCATCGGGCACACAGAGTTTTCAACACTGAAACTGTAATACATAAAGACAACAAAATTCTTTGTCCCATTTACTTAGACACTCCCCCACACACCCTGCATGCATTTCTTGCTCCTTGTTATGTTTTGATAATCCAAGTTATGCTGACATTTTCTGAAAGATTTTTTCCATAGAGGAACATTAACTGGCTTTGCAGAGGCACCTCTCCTTTTGGCAGCTTCAGAACATGTTTCATCCTATTTTTCATTCATCTCTCTGCCTTACCTATTTGGTGCCCACAGCTCTTCACAGATTTCACTCCCTAGGCATGTATCTTTGGTTGCTAGCACTGCATCACCAAAAGGAACAGTTTCCTGAGGAAAACAGAGAACACAGACATGCATGTTTAAACAGGGGGCCTTGTCTAATAGGAGTTAAAAAAGTAATCCCCAAAAAAGAAAAATACTGAACTACATAAAATTAGTATCAAAGCAAAAGAACAATGCACATTGTCTAATCTCAAACTGATTTTACTTAGAGATAGGGCCAAACTGAAAAATCCAGATCAGATTCTTACCTCGCCCAGAGTTCCAGTGGTGTTAGGAGCTAGGGTTTTGGTTCAGGCCCATCTCTTTTTAATTAAAGATTCTGGAGAACAGGGGTAGCTCATGCAGTTCTAGAAGCCACCCTCAGATTTAACAAAAAGGTGTGGCCATAAGTCAGAGCTGCCTACTTAGGCCTTGGCTACACTCGGGAATTCACAGGGCTGCCGCGGCAGCGCTCTGAAGCGCGAGTGTAGTCGAGCCGCCAGCGCTGCGAGAGAGCTCTCGCAAAGCTGTATGTACTCCACCTCTCCGAGGGGTGTAGCTTGCAGTGCTGCGAGCGAGCGTGCAGCGCTGCAGGCTCTGATTACACTGGCACTTTACAGCGCTGCGCTCGGGAGGGGGCGTTTTCACACCCCGAGCGCAACAAGTTGCAGCGCTGTACAGCGCCAGTGTAGCCAAGGCCTTAGAGATCAAGATGGAGCACTTTGTGCTGTAACATGCAACTGTTGCAGGTTGCACTTGTGCATGAAGCAAGGAGAAAAACCTGTTCTATTTTGGGAAATTCAGGTCTGATCCTCAAGCTCCTGGTAAGCAGCCAATGTGATCCTCTGTTGGGCAAACTTTGGACCCTCTTGCCTTGCTGCAGAACATTAACATTTAAGTAAATAAGGCTAAATTATTCACTCATTCTCACAAGTAACTAAAACTTCACTGAAACCATTGAATTTGCATTGTTGTGACTGACAGCCGAATTTGGCCTAACAGTTTTATACTGTCATTAAGTTCTTTTTGATTCAGTTATGTCTAGTTGATACTAAAACAAGATCAGAAAATACATTCCTTAAACGCACCTGTCCTGTCACCTCCTGTATCATCCTGGGGAGAAAATATTCCTCCACAAACCTAAAACAAATTATACAAATCAGCAATTCTCAGAAATAAATGTTCTGCTTTAACTCAATGCTATAGTCCATGCTAACCTGATGTTTCATAGAGTTCAAGGTCAGAAGGGACCATTATATCAATACACATGGATCGTGCCACAAGGTGGACAGAAATCCATGCTCCATTCTTGAGGTAGAATCTTCTGTAAACATCTAGAGAAGATACCCAGCTGGACGTGGGTTTAGATCCGTAAACAGGCTGGGACCCTTCCAACCCTAGACTCCATGGAAAGGCTTCTGCTTGGTCTGAAGGCAGTCAGGGGAAGCGGTATGGGGGGAAGAACACGGCCACATTGGCAGCAGACTCTCATCCTTAAAGAGCCTCCCCTCCATGCATGGCAGTACGAGATATAAGTTTAGTCCTATTTAAAGAGCTTTCTAAATGAAATACCTTTTTTTTTTTTAAATGGAGATATACCATCTCCTAGAACTGGAAGGGACCTTGAAAGGTCATTGAGTCCAGCCCCTGGCCTTCACTAGCAGGACCAAGTACTGATTTTTGCCCCAGATCCCTAACTGCCCCCCTCAAGGATTGAACTCACAACTCTGGGTTTAGCAGGCCAATGCTCAAACCACTGAGCTATCCCTCCCCCCTCCTTAAGCTACCATTAGGTGGCTTAAATGGATTTCCCTTGCTGCTGAACCTGCAACAGAAATAATGCATTGGAATGGGCATTTCAATCCCTTTGTTGTGACTGCAATGGCAAATCCATGCTTTTTAGCAGCCTTAGAAGTACGCTGTAGACAACCCACCGTGCTCTGCTCCACGGAGTAAACCATCGAAGTTCCCTGTAATTTCCTGCATTTGCCAGTATCATCTTTGGTCTGATCAGAAGAATTTTCCTTTATAAAAAAAAAAAAAAAAAAAATATGGAGAGGGAGTTTAAGTACTTACACTGCAGCAAGGGCAAATGAGTATTAACAAATGCTAAGTTTCTATTTATTTTTTCAGTATGTTTACTTTGCATATTTGAAAGCAATTTGTATATAGCCATTTTCACTGTTTTCCCTTGCATAGTCTATCTGTTTCAGCTTCCTCTCTTGGTTTTGTGGGTCTGTCATGCAGCAGTGGGGAATTTTTGATGTTTCCATTAAAAAGTAAGATGTCATTGTAAATAGAAAGTTCACAAAAATTGCTAATCTCTTTGAAATTAACAGACATGAAGCTGGTGTTGTCCCTTTAAATATAAATGTGTTGCCATATGATTTGTTTTCTATTGATAACTATATACCAAGAAGTTAACCTAACCTGTGACTACAAAAGGTATTATCTAGATAAGAAATACATACTTGTTTAAAAAGATGACTCTACAGTTGTAGCGAACATTTCTGCACATAACAGGCCTGTTCAAAGAAGAAAAAAAAAAAAAATCAGTGTTACCTGAAGCTAAGTTAATTTAATAAAACAAGCTGATAATTGAAAAACACTCCAATTAAAAATATCTACTACATTACAGGAGATCTGCTGTAAATGTGATATATATTTTAGCATCCTTTGCCACATTTGACTTGTGTGGTACCTCTAGCTGAGTCAGCAGAGTAGAAAAGCTGACCTTATATATTTAATTTTTAAAGGATGCAATTCAGAAACACTTCACTTAATTCAGGAAACCTGACTAGGGATCAGCACATAATTGAAAACATTTTCCCTAATGTCAATGTAAGGTTGCTTCTACTCATGAAGGTAGTTTCTCTGTGATAGCTAGCTAGGATCATAAAGCCCTTGACACATATTTATAAATAGAGCCTCAACATTCCTGGGATATATGCAAGTATTAATCCCACTGGACAGATGGGTAAACTGAGGTACAGAAAGGTTGAAAGAATTGCATATAATCACACAAGTTCATGATCACCTAGAAATAAAACCCAGACTTTTCCCAAGAGTATGCTCTAAATCCTAGTGATCCTTCCACTCAAATCTCTTTAAAAAAGAAAAAACTGGGCTTTTTATTTTTCAAACTTAAAAATAGTGAAACTACCTAGTTTGTATCCAGAAGAAAAAAGAGAGATTTCTAATGGTTCTTTTTTCACTTTCATACTGCAGCTCTTCCCATGTAAAAACTTCATGCACAGTAGCAAAGCTCCTGGTACTGGACAACAACATTAAATACAGAGGATAAGTTTTGAAAAGTGCCTTTATGACTCAGGAGCCCAAGCCCCATTTTTAAAACAACTTAGGCACTTGGAAGCCTAAATCACTTTTCAAAGTGGGGCTTAGGAGTCTAAGTCACTAAGGCACTATTGAAAAATTTTCCTATCTACACCTACAAGTAAGGTCAACTAGCTACATCATTCAGGGCTACGAAAAATTTCACCTCCCATTCAATATAGTTAGGTCAACCTAACCTGCACTGTATACCCTTCCATCGACCAAGCTACCACCTCTTGATGGGATGGATTTACTAAAGCAACGGAAAAACCCTTTCTGTTGCTGTACTGTCTATGCTACAGTGCTCAGCAACGCAGCTGCAATGCTACAGCTGGGCCACTGTAGCTCTAAAGCAGGGGTGGGCAAACCTTTTGGCCCAAGGGCCACATCGCAACTGTATGGAGGACTGGGTAGAGAAGGCTGTGCCTCCCCAAATAGTCTGGCCCCAACCCCCTATCTGCCCCCTCCCACTTCCCGCCTCCTGACTGCCCCCCTCAAAACCTCCAACCCATCCAACCCCCCTGCTCCTTGTCCCCTGACCACCTCCTCCTGGCACCCCTGCCCCCATCCAACCTCCCTGTCCCCTGACTATCCCAACCCCTATCCACACCCCTGCCCCCTGACAGCCCCTCCAGGACCCCACCCCCTATCCAATCGCCCTCTGCTCCTCGTCCCCAGACCACCCTCTCCCGGGACCCACCGCCCCTAACTGCTCCCCGGGATCCTACCCCCTTATCCAACCCGCCCTGCTCCCTGTCCCGACTGCCCTCCTGACCCCTATCCACATCCCCGCCCCCTGACAGGCCCCCCGGGACTCCCACTCCCAACTCTCCCTGTTCTCCATCCCCTGACCACCCCACCAGAACCTCAACCCCATCCAACCGCCCCCTCCTCTCTGACTGCCCCCACAGGACCCTTACCCAACCCCCCGCTCCCTGCCCCCTTACCAGGAGCTCGCAGCCATGACACCTGGCCAGAGCCAGCTGCGCTGCCCAACGGGAGCGGTGGGCCAGAGCATGGCCCACGCGGCTAGGGTGACCAGACATCCCGATAAAATCGGGACTGTTCCGATTTTTAGCTGTTTGTCCCGCGTCCCGACTGCTCTCTGGTCGGGATGCAATTTGTCTTGATATTTCGCTCCGCCGGCGGGTTTTTTTTTTTTTTTTTTGCTCCGCTGGCAGCACTCGGCATTTTTTTTTCCCCCTTCCCCCCAGTGTCCAGATATTTTCTTCCTCTGATCTGGTCACCCTACACATGGAGGCGTGGCTGCCGGGGAGGAGGGACAGCGGGGAAGGGGCCGGGAACTAGGCTCCCCGGCCGGTAGCTCAGGGGCCAGGCAGGACGGTCCTGTGGGCTGGATGTGGCCCGCGGGCCGTTGTTTGCCCACATCTGCTCTAGAGTCCTTGCTATCCAGTAGTGTCTGCTCAGACAGCCGGGTCATCTTTTTCCAAGGCAGCTACCCCTTCGTAATAATTACACAACACTTACATTCCCACGTCACAGATGATGTCTTGAGTGGCAGGAGATTCCAAAAGCTTTGCCAGAACTTCAAATGAATGTAAGAGTGTATCGGACTCATAATAGTGATCTGAACAGCCATAGCCACTATGTAGAAAAAGATATGAGGCAAAAAATTCAGATGAGATCAGAATTAGACACAAGAAGCCACAACCACTTAAGATAAAAACAACCTCCCAAACATATGGGCACAGAACACAAAGAAACTATATAGTTTATCATTTACATTGACAGCATTTAAAATTCTACAGTATTGTTGTTGAAGTATTCTTTTTCACAAAAAATAACATGGTTTAAAGGACAGAATTGAACATTATATTTATCATCTGGAATTTTCATTACAATAAACTTAATAATTGATGCCACTGGGAGTTGTAAAACAAAGAACTCAATCCTGCACCCTTCGCTACCATTAACACATTTTTGCTCATATAGCCAATCCTGGGGTTTAAACTGCAATTTGCATACTATTACACAGAGTATTCTGCATTACAATTTGTTCTTGACCATTTGTTGTTATTGTTAGTTATTCTGTTGATGAGCAATATATACTTCTCCCCCTTGAAAAGATACCAAATATACAGTAATTAAGATGGTCTCACCAAATTTCAAGCTCTGGTCCAAGTCTGTATCTTGCTCCTTTGTATTTTGCTATTTCAATACCTATAAAATGGCAGGGGGGGAGGAGTGGGAGAGAGATAAAAGACAGAAAACATTAAATGGTAATCTAACCTGTCAGTGTGCAGAGGGGATCCCAGCATTGGACATATAGTCCCAGGTTTCTTTTAATGGTCTCCATCCATATAACAGTGTCATCCTGTAATCTTTTAGTCCATTTGAAGTGTCACTATCCTTTTTGTCTCAAGTTTATTTAGAGGCAGATTTTTCAGAAGAGCTCAGTTTGCATTTAGCACCTTAACAAAATAGCCAGATTTTCCAAGGTGCTTAGCAATAACCTCTTCATTTACATATCTAACTGTGAGCCTTAGCCATTAGAGCCTTATCATGACAGAGGGAAGCTAATATATAAGGAAATGGGTCAGAAGGGGCTGTACAAACTAAAGCAGTGGTTCGGTGCAGTGCTTGCTACACACTTGAGGCTGCAGCAGCTCCTCCACACAATTATCACATACTGCGAGAGCTCCACAGGTGCAAGAACCAGAAAACAGGCCTTGCACAACAGATCACCTCCTGGAAAAGAGGGGCTAAAAATCTACTGTGCAAACACTGATGCTGGCTTGACCACTGAGAGCTTCAGCTGCCTCTCTGTGCCCTACCACAAAGGAGGGCATCATAGAGGCAATTTCTGAGCTGCTCAGAAAGGGTCCTTTCTGCTCTGGTCAGGAAGGGATTGGGCCTTAATCTTCACTCTTCTCCTTCCAAGCAGCACCTCCCTCCTTTCTTCCCATTCTTCCTTTCATACAGAGTGGGTCAGCTGGCAGGACAAACTTAGGCTTTCCAGGTCCCCAGAGTAGCTCCTGGTATCACTTTCCCATGGCAGGGAAGAGACACAGGGAGCTACACTGGGGACCTGGAAAGCCTAAAACTGTCCTGTCAGCTGACCCACTCTGGCTCAAAAAAAAAATCCCATTTTAATTCAATCAGGGCAACAACATCACCCCCTGCGCTGAGTTTAGCTAGACACCAGTGGGGCTCAGGAGTTCATGGACCGCCTGCCTGGGGCTCAGTTCTCTAGTCACCCCCCACTGCAGCTGCAGTCCCAAGATGTTGAGAGAAATCTCCCTCCCCCGAGGCGTCACCGCTTCCGCGCTAGGTGACGCCTGAAGCCTTGCCCCTAACCTGCCCCCACTTGCTTTTTAAAATCCGTGCCAAATTGCCATCAAAATCTAGAGCCCACTGGTTGAGGGCACAGGTAGCCACAGTCACGGTCCTGCCCATGGCTGCCGCTCCGCCCCTGCAGTAGGTTGCACGCAAAGCAGCCCCCGCCCGGCCAGCAGCAACAAACTGCACTACTAAGCGCTTCCGGCGGGGCTGACATGGTTTTACTTCCTGCCTTCCCTCCTCCCCCGATCCGAGCTCGGGCTGGGTGCCAGGCACTGAGGCGAGAACCTTCAGCACAGCGTCCAAGGGGCCCTGGCAGGCTTCTGTTCCCCGGCTGCTCGCGTCAGTTTCCAGCTCTCAGGCCCTAGCAGCAGGTTGCAATGTTTGGAGAAGATTCCCTAAACTCCGCAAGGGAATCCAAGCAAATTGTATGGGAAGGGGAGGGAGTGGTCATGAAAACATATGTATTAATAGTAGAGGTTTTAGTAAAACTTTTTAAAAACAGCTTTGGGTCTAAACTATCTTAGGGGGCCCCTTTAAAACAAGCAAGCTTCTGCTTGACCAGCTAATCCATGTAATATTTGGATTGTGCCATTCATTCAGTGTATACAGGGTTCTGGTATAGAGCTTTTCAACTTAAAAAGCTTATGTTTTGTTGTTTAAAATACAAGGTGTAAGGCCCCCTAAATGCTTTAGTGGTGGCAACTGATATACATTTCTAACAAATAAAATGAAGGTGAAAGATTGTAAATAGTAGGTCTAATCCTGCTCCCATTGTAATCAAAGACAGAAATGCCCTTTTACTTCAGTGGGAACAGGATTGGGTCCATTTCTTCATTTAGGGCCCAATGGCTGAGTGCCCTCTGATTGGTGCTGAACATGCCCAATTCATACTCAGTTAAGTGGCAGTTGATATGGGTGTTCAGAAGATCATAGAATAAGGTTCTGTATTATGAAACTTAATTGTACTCCCATCCCACACCCTGATCTATGAAGTTTCCCCACCCAGACAGTTTACATGACTAATTATTAGGTATTAAAGTGGTTTGTGCAATAGCGGCTTACTGAAGAATGCAGCCAAAATCCTGAGCGTGACTTCTGCTAGAATCTTTGTTCACGTATTAACTATTTCTCAGATATTGTGATTCCCTCACATATGGTCTCCCTGAATCCACTGAGCCCAGAACACTGCCAACACTACTCCATTGTCTTGTCCTTTATCTTCTTTAATAGAGATGAACCCAAAGCAAAACCTAAGATCCAAAGACTCCAGGGGCAATTCAAGATTCCCAAATTTTAGGGCTTGGGCTCAAACTAATTTTGTTGCTTCTAATCAGTCTCTCAGTCCAGTTATCCTTTAGGTTTTCAAAGCCCCCACAAATCTCATTAGCATCCACTCTTCCACAGTTGGGGGTCATGTTGAGCGTTTGTCCACATGGTAGGGTAATGCACTGTACAGGACAGTGGTTTCTAAAATGCACTAACGTGTTGTGCATGAATTGATCTGTGTAGACCCTGCTAGTGTGTACTGAAGGTTCCATAGTATGGAAAAGTGCACTAGGGAACTTTTTGTGTGCATCAGCAGGGTCTGCACAGATCAATTAATGTGCAACTCATTAGTGCTTAAGAAATCACACCCCTGTAGAGTGCATTGCCCCCACCAGGTAGATAAGCCCTACATTGTGCTGTCTCATCTATCACATCTCTCCTCTTAAAACCTTTGTGCCTTTTAGTGCTTTTTCCTCTGACCGCTGATTACATTGAATCAAGCCCTTAAGGTGGCCATTGTATGTAACGTGCCAACTCTGTGGATGGTAGGATTGTAGTGGCCATCAGGTCAGCCATCAAATCCAGAAGCATCATTATTTATTTCAAAAGCATAAACTATGATTTTTCTATGTATGGACTGATTATAAAGTTAGATTAGTTTCCTAGTTACAGTCCAGTGAAAAAAATGGTATAGTTTATGTTTTCATCTCACCCCTCATTTGATATGGAAGTAATCTCTCCTGGTTCCCCAGCTGAGTGAACTACTGAACACAACTGGGTTTGCAGTGGAAAATATATTGTAGTGAGGCAGTGTGCTGTAGTAATTTACATAGAGAGGGAGTCAGGGAACTGAGTTCTAATTGACTCTGCCTCTCACTTATTATGTGAATTTTGAAAAGTGACTTCACTTCTGTTTCCTCTCTCTTTTGTCAATTTAGATTCTGATCTAAACTCTTTGAGGCAGGGACATTCTCTATGTGTTTGTACAGCCCATAGCACAGTGGGGCCCCAATCTCAGAGGGAACCTATACATGTTACTGTAATAATAACAGCAATAATAGCAATGTGAACATTTTAAAAATATTTTACATTTATATGATGGTATCCATTCCCAAAGAATCCTAAGGCACTTTATAAATTACATACAGTGTTGCCAAACCTAACCACTCAAAAGTCATGAATTGTCCCCCCCAAATCATCAGATTGCTGTAAAAATCATAAGATTTTTAAAATTAATAATTTGGAGATCTTCATATTTAGCTTCTGAGGCTGAAAACTCCTCAGGTCACATTTTCAGACTTCTCTGCAACCATGAAGGCCAGAAACTTACTAGGGTTTTTAATGAAAGCTGAAAATCTCATGCAATCATGTTAATCCAGAAGTTGTGACTTTAAGAAAAACACCAGATATCACAGGGCTCATAATACAATTGCAAAAGTAGCAACACTGAAACTGCACCACTGAAATGCAGCCAGTTCTAGGGTGGAGGGCAACAACCGAGTGATTATGGGCAGTGGAAATTTTGGCCAGGTAAACTGAGATTTAGTGCTATGGGATTTTTAATCCATACAGAGCAGACAGGTCCTTGGATTTTGAGGGTTTGTTTAAATAATTCTGAATCAAATCTGCTATCCAATAGAATACAGTAAAAATACATTGCAGGCTGAAAGAACATAGCAGCTTGCAAGGGACTCAGTGAAGCATAAAAGGTCATGGACAAACACGGAAAACAGCAGCTTCCCTAGTCACCACTTTCTTATATGTGAAAATCAGCATTTTCAAAATGTCCATTAATGTTGGGTGCCCAAATTTAATGAACACTTCTAGGGTGACCAGACTGCAAGTGTGAAAAATCAGGATGGGGGGGGGGGGGCAATAGGCTGCTATAGAAGAAAAAAAGCCTCAAATATCAGGAGTGTCCCTATAAAATCTGGACATCTGGTCACCCTAAACATCATAAAATGTAGGCCTTAGTCTCTCTGTGACTCAACTGGTTAATACCAACATGTTTTTATGTTACTTAACTATGGATCAAAAAAGTATCTTGTGAGACTTTTAAAATGTTTGTGAATCTCAGTGAGATTCTCAGATGGAAGGTGCTATAGATGTACAAAGTATGATGACTTCAAAAATTAAATGGATTATTCCTGTAATCATTAACTTAAAGTTTTGCACCACAAAGCACAGGCAAAGATCTCTGCTGCAGTCATAAATGGCACAGACAAATGCAGTACTTTGAACTAACCTTAAGACTGCAAGTGCATAGAGTGCTCAGATTAAAAGATAAATAGTTCACTTTTTATCTGTCTACATACATGCTGGAACTAGGAGTGCTGGAGGTGCTGCTAGGATAGGGTTTACAGTTTGGTTCAATTGCTCTCAGCCTTCCCTCCCGTCTTCCCCACCCCCACACAAATTATTCCAGCCCCCCCGTCTCTCTAGATTTTTTTCTATAAAATATTCATAGGGTGGTGGTTGTCATGGTTATTTCATGAGCTGGCTGGTGGTTTGAAACAGTTGCACCAATCCAGCTGTGTAGCACCATGTGATGTTTAAGAGAACATGCAGGTGATTGGACAGTAGGTTTAGTATGTAACTCCTGAGGGAGTGGCAAAGACTAAAGAGCTTTAACCAGCCTGTAGTAGCCTGTTTTTTTTGGTACTTGTAAGAGTTCAGCTGGGTGGAAGCACAAGCAAAGAAGGGGTAAGGAGTATTTATATTATAATTGGGTTTCTAATTAGAATAGAAACATATTTGAAACAGTATCAGATTTACTCTGATAATCAGTTGTATAAATCCTGTCTTAATAAGCAACAGTATGCATATACATGTTACAAAATGTATTACAACAGGTTCATGGCAGTAATGGATAGAAAACAGACAAATGAAAATTTAACCACCAAAAAAGGATTTTTGTTTTGATTTCCTCAACTTCTGTCTCAGATCCTGTTTTCTGACCTGCGCTAGAAATGGGGGTAGCTGTGGTCCTTTATAATGTGACCATTTTGCATTGCAGTTTATTTCTGATTTGGTGGCAGTCTGCTCCATATTGTGAGGCTGTTTTTGCAGCCTCGTTTCTCTGCCTTGCCTTTTGCCAGCATCTTCCAATTCTGATAGAGAATTACAGCTTTTTTTGGTAAAGCAGCATTTGTTTGCAAAGTTAAATAAAGCAATTTGCGCAACACAGCAAGGGAATAAGAGACTGGTGTTGGAAAAGATGTGCTACCTGATCCAATTTCCCTGTAGAAATCTAAGAAGAACATATGTTTATGCAACTTCTGTTTATATTATATATATATACACACACACACACACACACCACTGTGTAAAACAAGCTTCATGCTTGCAGGAACTAGCTGATTCTTGATTTGTTAAAGACTTATCTGCACATACACTGTATGGTTTTTGTTGTTAAATATTATGTTCGAAGCCATACCGCGTGAAAGAAACTGGAAGATTAAACTGTTGTGTAATAAATAGAGAAGCTTTATGTAGGGGTTTTTTTGAGGGGGGGGAGGGAGGTTGTATGACGTGCTAAAAAATTCCTGTTTAATACATACAAGGCTAGTGAAACCGTTGTAACTTATCATGGTTTTTAGTTAACCATCCATGATCCATTAATTTTTACTGAATGAGTCTTTTGCATACAGCTGCTATTTTCTTTCAACCTGCAAAATAGTTTACAGTATCCTAAAGGAGAGCTGATTTGAGTTAGGGTTCATCTAAAAACAAAAAACAAAACAAAAAAATAAAAAAAATCAATAAATAACCAAGGTCCTGTCTTATTTTTGTGACTTAAAAATCTCACCACACTTCATGCAAATGTCCTTTGTCAAAATTTCTCCACCTATCTCAGTTTTATAGCATTTTTTTGCCAGTTGTTGAATGCTTCCGGCCATTCCAAAGGTGGTTGCATTTCAGTGGTGCTGTACATCTTGTATAAAGCACTCTGATGATATTTTAAATATTAATGCAATATTTATTTAAGTGGGACTTGTGTACATGTGAAAGTGAATTTAACCCCATATTGTTATATCTGTAAACCCCACCCATGTACACACTTATTCCAGCATAAGTAGGCTTAGCAGAATTAGATTTTAAATTGTTTTATAATTTAAATGGTTAATATAGGTGTTTATTTTAAAGCATTTTTATCTATTTAAATTTTCTAATTTGTGGGAAATTATGGGGGTAGGTCAAACAATGGGGAAGTTAGACAATTATTTAATGGCAATAAATGTTGAGATTTAAAGGTTTAAATCAACTAAAACCAAGTTGTCAATATCACTTGTCAAAATATTGAAAGTAAATATCCTTAAATCAAACTAATAGGTTTTTAAACAACATTTTCTTACTGATAAAGTAATTATTATCAATGGAAAAATTTTTCTCAATCAATTGCGTGTATATGGTGAAATCCTGTTTACTGATATACCAATAAAAATCTAGGCCTTCCAAGCCTTAAGTATAAGTGTTGGGGGTTTTGTTTTTTCTGTTTATCTTATATTGTCAGGAAAGGGGTTTAAGCCATACCATAATAAGCCACTCATATGAAATTAGACTGTCCATCTCCATTATACCAGAATAACTAGGTCAGAAAAACTGGCAAAACTTTCCTATGTAGACAGTTGCTGAGATGCGTTAGCAGGTAGAGGGCTGAAGGCCAATGAGGCGGCATGACTGCTCTGGATGTGTCTCTCTCCCCTTTCTATCTGGTTTTCAAACTATTTTTTGTGCTTTGGGGGTAGGTCAATTAGTCACATATCTGTGGATTATGGTGTTATTAATGATAGACCAGCTGGGCAGGAGCATCAGCAAACACCCCAGACCTCTTTTGTTTTGGGGAGAAGGAGAACCTAGGGTTAGATTTGAAAGGGCTTGGCACTCACAACTGGGGTCTGATTTTCAGAAGTGCTTCATTCCCATTAGAAAAATCTTGTCTTAAGTGCCACAAAGAGTTTAGTACTAAATGGAAACTGAGCCCTTATGAAAATTCTGATCTTGGTGAACAGGTTTAAGTGCTGTGGATCCAGCCACCTACCCCCTTATAGCTAGTTTGAGTTTCTGCCTCTTGTTCTTATTGAGGAACACTGACTGAAAGCATTGGTCATCTTCCTGAATAAGGATCTTTCTGCCACTGGAGAAATTTTCACCAGTGTAGTGATTTCCCTCAAGTGTAAACATGCTGCAGTAATGTAAAGCTAGCTTTACACATGTTACTGGAGTAAGCACCGCAGTAAGCTTGGTGTAGGATGTCTACATGAGACGTTTGTGCTGATGTACCTCTATTGTTACACTGCTGCAAATACAATGCTGCTAAGTTGTTCAGTTTTATCACATCTCAATATTTCGTGTTTCTTCAAGCCTCAGCTTCTAGAGTCATGTTACCTGATAATTCTTTTTAATGAAAGTTTCTAGTTTTCATAGTTGTGTGGAAAAGTTTGAAAGCATGACTCCTACAGACTCAAACACCAAAAGGCAAATAAAAATAACGCAAAGCTTATTTTTAAAATCTCATGACTTAAAATATCATGATTATATGGGGGCCTGACTCATGAGTTTTGAATCTTTGCGGTCAGAGGTACTGCCAAGATCACTAAAATAGGAAAGTGTATTTTCTTCAGGGGCTGAATTGGTTACTATTAAGTTGTCTGATACCCAGGGGCTAGACCCTGCTAGTTAGTGAACTTCTCTACTTCCTCTTCAGCCCCACTTGGTGGGGTCAGGAAACCATTTTTCTACCCACTCAGGCAAGGATATTTACATACTGTGACTTTGGTGGGCAATATACACCTGCAGATTCCTAGTTGTATACTGCCCAGGAATCTGCAGGTACAGATACAAAACTTTGTATTATGGATATAATTTGGATCTAACTTTGTGTTATGATTCATAGATTCTAGGACTGGAAGGGACCTCATGAGGTCATAGAGTCCAGTCCCCTGCTCTCATGGCAGGAGCCAATACTGTCCAGACCATCCCTGATAGACATTTATCTAACCTACTCTTAAATATCCCCAGAGATGGAGATTCCACAACCTCCTTAGGCAATTTGTTCCAGTGTTTAACCACCCTGACAGTTAGGAACTTTTTCCTAATATTCAACCTAAACCTCCCTTGCTGCAGTTTAAGCCCATTGCTTCTTGTTCTATCCTTAGAGGCTAAGGTGAACAAATTTTCTGCCTCCTCCTTATGATACCCTTTTAGATACCTGAAAACTGCTATCATGTCCCCTCTCAGTCTTCTCTTTTCCAAACTAAAGGAACCCAATTCTTCCAGCCTTCCTTCATAGGTCATGTTCTCAAGACCTTTAATCATTCTTGTTGCTCTTCTCTGGACCCTCTCCAATTTCTCCACATCTTTCTTGAAATGCAGTGCCCAGAACTGGACACAATCCAGTTGAGGCCTAACCAGTGCAGAGTAGAGCAGAAGAATGACTTCTTGTGTCTTGCTCACAACACACCTGTTAATACATCCCAGAATCACGTTTGCTTTTTTTACAACAGCATCACACTGACTCATTTAGCTTGTGGTCCACTATAACCCCTAGATCCCTTTCTGTCGTACTCCTTCCTAGACAGTCTCTTCCCATTCTGTATGTGTGAAACTGATTGTTCCTTCCTAAGTGGAGCACTTTGCATTTGTCTTTGTTAAACTTCATCCTGTTTACCTCAGACCATCTCTCCAGATCATTTTGAATTATGACCCTGTCCTGCAAAGCAGTTGCAATCCCTCCCAATTTGGTATTATCTGCAAACTTAATAAGTGTACTTTCTATGCCAATATCTAAGTCATTAATGAAGATATTGACCAGAGCTGGACCCAAAACAGACCCCTGTGGAACCCCACTTGTTATGCCTTTCCAGCAGGATTGGGAACCATTAACAACAACTGAGTATGGTTATCCAGCCAGTTATGCACCCACCTTATAGTAGCCCCATCTAAGTTATATTTGCCTAGTTTATCAATAAGAATATCATGCGAGACAGTATCAAATGCCTTACTAAAGTCTAGGTATACCACATCCACAGCAAGTAAATTTATTAGAGCATAAGCTAATTTGTTAGTCTCTAAGGTGCCACAAGTACTCCTGTTCTTTTTGCGGATACAGACTAACACGGCTGCTACTCTGAAACACATCCACAGCTTCTCCCTTATCCACAAGACTCGTTATCCTATCAACGAAAGCTATCAGATTGGTTTGACATGATTTGTTCTTTACAAATCCATGCTGGCTATTCCCTATCACCTTACCACCTTCCAAGTGTTTGCAGATGATCTCCTTAATTACTTGCTCCATTATCTTCCCTGGCACAGAAGTTAAACTAACTGGTCTGTAGTTTCCTGGGTTGTTTTTATTTCTGTTTTTCTAGATGGGCACTATATTTGCCCCTTTTCCAGTCTTCTGAAATCTCTCCCATTTCCCATGATTTTCCAAAGATAATAGCTAGAGGCTCAGATACCTCCTCTATTAGCTCCTTGGGTATTCTAGGATGCATTTCATCGAGCCCTGGTGACTTGTAGGCATTTAATTTTTCTAAGTGATTTTTAACTTGTTTTTTATTTTATCTGCTAAACCTACCCCCTTCCGATTAGCATTCACTATGTTAAGCATTCCTTCAGACTTCTCGGTGAAGACAGAAACAAAGAAGTCATTAAGCATCTCTGCCATTTCCAGGTTTCCTATTACTGTTTCTCCCTCTTCACTGAGTAGTGGGCCTACCCTTTCTTTGGTCTTCCTCTTGCTTCTAATGTATTGATAAAAAAGTAGTCTTATTTCCCTTTATTCCTGTAGGGAGTTTGAGCTCATTTTGTGCCTTTGCCTTTCTAATCTTGCCCCTGCATTCCTGTGTTGTTTGCCTATATTCATCCTTTGTAATTGGTCCTAGTTTCCATTTTTTAAATAACTCCTTTTTATTTTAGATCATGCAAGATCTCATGGTTAAGTCAAGGTGGTCTTTTGCCACATTTTCTATCTTTCCTAACCAGCGGAATAACTTGCCTTTGGGCCCTTAATAGTGTCCCTTCGAAAAACTGCCAACTCTCCTCAGTTGTTTTTCCCCTCAGTCTTGATTCCCATGGGACGTTACCTATCAGCTCTCTAAGCTTACCAAAATCCGCCTTCCTGAAATCCATTGTCTCTATTTTGCTGTACTCCCTTCTACCCTTCCTTAGAATTGCAAACTCTGATTTCATGATCACTTTCACCCAAGCTGCCTTCTACTTTCAAATTCTCAATGAGTTCCTCCCTATTTGTTAAAAATCAAGTCTAGAACAGCCTCCCCCCAGTAGCTTTTGCAACCTTCTGAAATAAAAAGTTGTCTGCAATGCAGTCCAAGAATTTGTTGTATAGTCTGTGCCCTGCTGTGTTATTTTCCCCAACATATATTTGGATAGTTGAAGTCCCCCATCACCACTAAATCTTGGGCTTTGGATGATTTTGTTAGTGGTTTAAAAAAAGCCTCGTCCACTTCTTCCATCTGGTTAGGTGGCCTGTAGTAGACTCCTAGCATGACATCATCCTTGTTTTTTTACCCATTTTAGACTAACCCAGAGACTCTCAACACTTCCGTCTCCTATGTCCAAGTGTGTACATTTTTAATATATAAGGCAACACCTCCTCCCTTTTTCCCCTGTCTATCCTTCCTGAGCAAGCTGTACCCATCCACACCAACATTCCAATCATGTGTATTATCCCCACCAAGTTTCAGTGATGCCAACAATGTCATAGTTGTATTTATTAGCACTTCTAGTTCTTCCTGCTTATTACCCATACTGCTCGCATTTGTATATAGGCATCTAAGATACTGGTTTGATCTTGCCTCCCAGTTTTGCCCTGACCTTCCTTTCTCTCTGCCATTATAGCCCATGCTCCCTCTTGTTTCCGATCCATCTCCTAGGTCTCCATATTCACCACTTACCTGTGGGCTTTGCTCACCTGTCCCCATCCAACCTAGTTTAAAGCCCTCCTCACTATGTTAGCCAGTCTGTATCCAAACCAGTCTGTGGATATAAAAACTTTTATTTTGTTAGGGTTGTGTGTTTTTTGCTCATTACACAACTACAATTATATGAAAACACTTCTTGGGCACTCTTGGTTCCCTAATAGGGTTGCCAACTGTCTAATCCCACAAACCCAAACACCCTTGCCCTGCCTCTTCCTGAGGCCCCGCCCCTTCTCCAAGGCATTGGGTCGTGAGAGGATGTGGGCTCTGGACTGGGGGGTGGGGGCCTAGGGGCTCAGAGTGTGGGAGGCAGCACCAGGCTGAACCTGGGGCAGAGGGTTGGGCCATATGCACCAACTCCATAGGTGCTCCAGGGCTGGAGCACCCATGGGGAAAAATTAGTGGGTGCTCTGCACCCACTGGTAGCCAAGCTCTCCCCACCCCCCCTCCTCCTCACCCCCTGAGCACACTGCATCCCCACTCCTCTGCCTATCTCCCAGTGCTTCCCCCCCCACCCCGGCCACCGCCAAACAGCTGTTTGGCAGCATTAGCACACTCCAGGAGGGGGAGAAAGAGGAGCAGGAACAGGGCACACTCAGGGGAGGAGGCAGGGCCAGGGATTTGGGGAAGAGGTTGGAACAGGGGCAGGGAAGGGATGGAGTTGGGGTGGGGACTTTGGAGAAGGGTTGGAATGGGGGAGGGGCAGATGTGGGAAGGGGCAGGGCCTCATGGAAGGGGTGGAGTGGGGGCAGGGCCAGGGGCAGAGGAGGGTCAAGCACCCTCAGGAAAGAGGGGAAGTCAGCACCTATGGGTTGGGTTGCAGGAGGAGGTGTAGACTCTAGGAGGGAGTTTGAGTGCAGGAGGGTCCTCAGGGCTGGGGCAGGAGGTTGGGATATGTGCAGGCTCCAGCCAGGCGATGCTTACCTCAGGCAGCCAGCATTAGGCTCATGGGCAGCCTCCTCCAAACACCTTCCTTATTCTCACCACAGGACCTTCCTCCTGGTATCTGATAATACTTGTGCTCCTCAGTCCTCCAGCAGCACACCCTCTCAGCTCCTCACACTCACACCACAAACTGATGTGAGCTCCTTTTTAAAACCCAGGTGCCCTGATTAGCCTGCCTTAATTGATTCTAGAAGCTTCTTCTTAATTGGCTCCAGGTGTCCTAATTAGCCTGCCTGCCTTAACTGGTTCTAGCAGGTTCCTGATTACTCTAGTGCAGCCTCTGCTCTGGTCACTCAGGGAACAGAAAACTACTCATCCAGTGACCAGTATATTTGCCCTCTACCAGACTCCTGTACCCCACTGGTCTGAATCTGTCACAGAGGGTTGGCAACCCTGTTCCCTAATATCATGTTTATCAACTATAAGTAAAAATACAAGGCTTGCTTAATGCCTACTGCTGCTCTGAGTGATTTGTGATAGTTTCTAAAATATAGAAAACAGTAAACACCACTAGTGTGCTTACAAACAGCTTAAACAAATAGTATCCTATTACTATATACTGTACTACAATTAGTTGAACCAACTAGAGTCTTTAATATTTGCTGTGAGACACATACAGCAGCAATGTGGCTTGGTGCTCTTTCATAGAATTTTGGAGAATTCTGTCTGTGGCTAGTATATCTCCACCTCCTTTCAGTTCCAACATTCCATCATAGAAATGCCAGCCCTCAGTCTGACCAAGTTTGTGGAAACATACAAAATGGTTCCCAGTGTTTGTATCTTATCCCAATAACTTTTTACCTATAATGAAAACAACTTTGCTTTAATAAGTTCTACTGGTTTGTAAATAATTTTGGATGACTTATTGAACTAATCAATATTTGAAACATTATTTTAAATATTAATGCAATATTTAAGTGGCATGGCAAAGTGCTACACAGAGGGCAAATAAAGGATTTTTATGGAGTAGGGACATTTCATTTTTGTCTGAACAATCAGAGGATGGTATGCTAAAAGATGGAGGTTGCTACCTTGAGATGCATTCCCTGCACCGTGAAGTCTTTAAACCATGATTTGAGGACTTCAATAGCTCAGACATAGGTTAGGGGTTTGATACAGGAGTGGGTAGGTGAGATTCTGTGGCCTGCATTGTGCAGGAGGTCAGACTAAGGTCAGAAGGGACCATTATGATTGTCTAAAGTCTATGATTCACCAAAATTACTTCTTGTTTTCTTTCAACTTACTTACTTTCATGACCAGAAATCTCTGATGAAAATAGCACAGGGTCAAATTTTAGAATTGTTCTGTGAACAGATTTAACTGCAAGTGAAATGAGTAAGATGCATACTTCTCCATTAATTAAGTATTGTTGTGTACTCAATTGATATAACCCATTGCACTTGTTTACTTTGACGCTAAAATTGTAAAATAAGTAAAGAAGTTGCTAATTATTATAATAAAAATACTGTAATTAACTGAGCAATAGTTGCTCTTGTGGTTAGTGTTGATCACTAGTGACCCCTATATTTTAAGCATTCCTTAAGCATTTAAGATTTGTGTAAGACCTCATTTTGCACAGAAGAGAAGTTTTTTCATGAATTTCTGCATAAAATTGTTACATAATTTGGTGCAGTCTGCCTTTCCATAAGGAGTTTTTTAAAGTCCATAATCTGATTCCAGAAAACCATCCAAAGACCCCATTAGCCTCTTTTGCCACAGCATCACCCTGGGAGCTCATGTGCACTTGCTTGTCCACTTCATTCATGACTTGAGTAATGGGGTGCAGAGTATGCTTATAAAATTTGTGGATAACACCAAGGTGGGAGGGGTTGCAAAAACTCTGGTGGACAAGGTCAGAACTCAAACTGACCTTGCACATTGGAGAATTGGTCTGAAATTAGCAAAATGAAATTAAGTAAAGACAAGTGCAAAGTACTACACTTAAAAAGGAAAAATCAAATGCACAACTACAGAATGGAGAATAACTGGGTTGGCAGCAGTACTACAGATCTGGGAGATATAGCGGATCACAAATTGAATATGAGTCAACAAAGTGATGCAGTAGAAAAAAAAGGCTAACATTCTGGTTGGTGTTAACGGGAGCATCATGGCTAAAACACAAGAGGTAATTGTTCTGCTCTAACACTAGTGAGGCCTCAGCTGGATTATATGTCCAGTTCTGGGTAGCAAATTTTAAGAAAGATGTGGACAAATTGGCGAGAGTCCAGACGCAAGTAATAAAAATGATGAAAGGTTTAGAAAACCTGATTTATGAGAAGTTAAAAAAACTGAGCATGTTTAGTCATGAGAAAAGAAGACTGAAGGGGGGCCTGATATATGTGAAGACTGTTGTTAATTAGATAGAGGGCGGTGATCAATTGTTCTCAATGTCCATTGAAGGTCGGACAAGAAGTAATCGCCATAATCTGCAGCAAGGGAGATTACACATAATGCATCTTTAATTATTTCTGGAAGTACACTTTCATTCAAATTTATGGGGTAGAAATTTTTTTTCCCTATGTTTTGATTGTACAACAAGTGTATCATTCCTGTGGTCCTACTGATGGTATTTAAGATCTCTTCACCTTCTAACCAGATATAATTCCCTTTATGTCAAATACATACATATGGTGGTCTTTGTTTCCATGGAGGAATAATAGAGTAGCCCTTCCCCTCATTGCTCTAGCAAAGGTGCAGCTCTACCAGTGCTGACAATGGGGGAAACTTTAGGGATATATTTAAATTAAACTTCAGATATCTAAAACTTACATCATTAGTAGCAACCAGCGCATTCCTGTCTGAGCGGTAAACAAGCAGATTCCAAATATCTAGACTTGCCTGGGGAGGAAATCTGCTTATCTCTTGTGTTGTCAAGAGAGAGAAAATGCAGAGTTAAGGAGAAGGAAGAGCAGTTCAGGTGCAAAAGTAATTGAGGGAAGTTTCAGGTTACCAGATCGTGACCTCTAAGGAAAGGGAAATTCAGGACAAAGCAGAAGAAAAACTATAGTGTGTGGTCCTTGTAGGTAGTTAGATGTGTCCTAGTAAGTCTCATCTGTAATTTGTATGATTCTGATGTAGCCAGCGCCTCGTCTACAGTAGCCCTTCCCCTTGTTGCTCTAGCAAAGGTGCAGCTCTACCAGTGCTGACAATGGAGGAAACTTTAGAGTACATGGGCCACTGATGCATTTGCCACCACGTGAAAGGAGAAGTGGTGCTTAAAAGTTTTTTGTACTGGTTTACATGAACAAGAAAAAGAAGCAAACCTTGGAATAGGTTGAAGGAAATACAGTTTGGAAGAAAGCATGAGATGGAAAAAAAATGTTAATTCCAGGTCTGGCTGAATTTGACACTTCTGATTATTTTTACGATACTTAATTTGCTTTACCTCTCCTTTGTCTTCTTGCTCTCTACCCCCACTTTCGGAGTTTTCACTGCTCTCAACACACACTGAACCAGAACGTGGGTAGCTGGCCTGCATTGAGCAGACTAAACACCCTTCAGCATACCATTCAGAAAGCAAATTTGAAGCATACATTACAAGCCATACGGTACCATCAGTGTACTAGCAACGATTTTGCTTAAGAAGGCATTTAATTACAAATCCTTATTTTCAGAGACTTATAACTTTGGGCAAATATGGTAACATTCTATTTGGCTGTTTGAATCATGTGCCTTTTGGGGGGGAGGCACAGTTTAACTCTGACAAAAAAAAAAAAAAAGACTTTCCCTAGGCTTCCTATGCAGTGAGAACCTAGTGGCTTTGAACATGTTTGAAGAGAAAATGTTTGGCAATAAAATTTTATAAGCACTTCCTATTCCCTTACAAACAAACAAACAAGCAAGCAAACAACCCAAGTACCATTTAGTCCTGGGAGTCTATGCAGAAAAACTGTTCCCCTACACCAAGGAGTCTGTTGAATTTAACTCTAGATCAGGGATTGGATAATCCTGTCATTTACACCAGTGTAACTCCGCTGATTTCTAGTACTTGGCATCTCTTGTGATCAGGTCAGAAATGTTGCTATCAGTAGAGACCTAATTTGCATTCCTTAGCTGGGCAAAACTTTTATTGAAGTCTATGGCAGTTTTGCTGATGAAGGTGTAAGTAAGGTGTATGGGGTCCATTGGGAGTGTTAAATCAACAATTACCCCTTTACATATATAGAAGAAAGTTTAGGTAAGCAACACCCAGACAGCTAACTCCTCCGGACAAAGGTATTTATGAACTGACATCTTGTGACAGTGCTAGCTGTAGTAGCAGCCTGGTCACTGGGTTTCTGCAGCACAGAGAGGCTTCCAGGCTTATTTGGAAGCAATTAACCATTTTCAGGGTGGGGGGAGAAGAGGGGAGATTACTGGGTGGTAATTGCTGGGCTAATAACAAGACAGTTCACTCAGTAACAGGGTGGATACATATTTGAGGGAGAGAAAGTCATGGAGAGTTCAGAGGGTGAGCTGGGGAGAAGAGGGAAGGTGTGTGGAAGTCTCCTCTAGCTGTATATTTTTCATATGCTGTATGTGTTGAAACTGAAGGTTAAATACATGGGTGCTAGAAAGGAAACAGCCTCGGAGACCATGAAAACAGGCTAAGCAGTGCTGCTCACTGGGATAGCTGGAGAAGCACCCTGTGGCACATACAACTAGAAATGAGGGGAAAGAATATCAACCTTATCAACCTGACATTTAGCTAGTGCTAACAGGAGTCCTAATGAGATGGTTCATATTGCTGTGATTGTTTCTCCCCCCCCCCCCCCCCCCCCGTTGTGTTGCTGGGCCTGTATGGAGAGGGAGAATGTGCTATCCAGGCAGTTACTCTGGAGAAATAAATGTGATTTTTTTATTATTATTATTATTTTTAATTCTGCTTGGTAATAGATTACAGCTTGATTAGTTGGGACCTTTTCTATGTTTCTGGATGAATAGAGATGACACTGAAGATGGGGAGACTCAATTAAAGAGGAGGTTTGCTGGAAAGCTGGTGTAGCCCACTGGTTCCTAGCAAGGTCCCAGGGTTGGGCCCTCAGTTGGGCAAGGAGTATGTGCCATTACTTTGAAAAATGGTGTTTGAATACATTAGAGGTGACTGCTCTTTTTGATGACCAAAGGTCTGAAAGCATGTTTTTTGAGGCTGGGGTAAGCAGGGGGTGGGGAAGGGTAACTACTACATGTAATTGTCTTCCAAGGACAACTCTGTGGTTGACTGGATGGCTATTATAATGGTCTGCTAGTATAAAGGAAATGAAACATGAGCACTTGAGAAGGTAAGGGATCTTTGGGGTATGGCCACACTAAAAATGTTACCATGGAGTCACTGTAGTACTGTGGTGTAGACACTACAGTGATGGAATGGGGTAATCACTGAAATAAATCTATTTATCCAGGAGGCAGTAGCTAGGTCAACAGAAAATTCTTCCATCAACCTAGCACTGTCTACACTGGGGCATAGATTGGTTTAATTACATCTCTCACAGGTGTGAATTTTTCAAACCCCTGAGTGATGTATCTAGGACAGTCTAAATTGTAGGTGTAGACCAGCCATAGTGCTTGAAACTCTGGCATTGTGTTAGGGCTAGTCTGCCGTAGCAGCGCTTTAACATGCCTTGTGTGGTCACGGTGCAATGCCGGGAGAGCTCTCTCCCAATGCGCTTAAAAAAAACACCTCCATGAGGAGCTGGGAGTGCAGCTCCCATCGCTGGTGCACTGTCTACACTGGAACTTTACAGCGCTGAAACATGCTGCTCTCAGGGGGGTGTTTTTTCACACCCCTGAGCGAGAAAGTTGCAGCACTATAAATTGTCAGTGTAGACAAGCCCTTAGGTGTGACTATAAAACTTCAAATAATTATTTAACTTTTGTCAAATGCCTGACATACTTGTAAGATGGTTAGGGTGACCAGACAGCACGTGTGAAAAATCGGGACAGGGGGTGGAGGGTAATAGGTGCCTATATAAGACAAAGCCCCAAATATCAGGACTGTCCCTATAAAATCGGGACATCTGGTCACCCTAAAGATGGTGTGGTTTATTTGTTTATTTTTGTTTTAAATAATGACTCAGTCTCACCCCTTCAGGGTGTGTTGTTTAACTCAGGTTAAAATAGCAGCAAAGACACTGCTCTGCTTTTAACAAAGGCTAGCAGCTCGATTGAAAGCCTAGAGGGGAGATGGGGGTTGAACTCTCAAAGAGATTAGAAATCAAGGTAAAGAAGACCAAGCAGCATAAACCTCTTTAGTTGGACAGGTGGAGGGAGGCAGAACCCTTTCAGGCAATCTCTGCAAGGTGCTAAAAAAACCCAAGTGTGTGTGTGGGAGGTGGTGGGCAGTTAAGGTACAATCCCAATCTTATTTTTCCTTTGCAGATCATCTTTAACGATATTCCCAGGTATTGTACAGTGTTAATAAAAAACTTGGATTGGGCAATAAGTTTTACAAGACCCCTTGGCATCTTAGGTTACAGTCTTATATGCAGGCAAATGTAAGGTTTTTTGTTTGTTTTTAATCAGAGTCCAGCTGCCTGATACAATTAAAGATTATCAGAAATTTCATTTATAAAGGATAATGCACAACTAATTATTGGAGGGACCAGATGGTATAACACAATGTAATCCTCTTTCATGTAGGATCCAATGGCGGCCTTTCCCGAAGGAAAATCTGAAGAAAGGAAACATAAGAGCATCCCAAATGGTTCTGGAGCATCTCAAGGCCAATGGGGAAGAGCCTGGTGAGAAAGGCTTGTCACTCTGACTGAACAGACTCCAAATGTGATGCTATCCACTACTGCTACTACCACGCTCCTTACAAACTTGATCTCAATATTCAAAAGACTAGGGCCCGTCAATAAACAAAGGCTGCACTAGCCTTCAATTCAGAATTACAGTATGAATGATCTAAACACAACATATCTGAAGTACAGCTATAGCACAAACTTGTTATTGGGGGCTATTAGATGGTTTATATCCTTCAGCCCACCCGCCCTAAGGGAGTCTTTGTGGGTTACCCTACCAAACTCGTAACAAATTTAGTCCAGATCAGGGGTCTTTGATCTGGAGTTTACAGAAGAAGGTAATGTAATATACAGTGGGTCTCTCTCCCAAAGGTGTAGCTTCAAAAAGTTGGCTTTGGAGGGGAGAATTTGCATTCCCCTCACTTTGAGGTACTTCCTAGGAAATCCATTTCACACATATTGTTCCAAAAAAGACTATTGAACTTCCTCCTTCCTCCTGGAGACTGCATTAATCTTGTGTTCCCACTAAAGAAGTTCCATACGATCTCACAATAGTACATAAAAATTTGTATTTCTACTATAAGGTGCCCTAGAGCTATTAACTCTAATTCAGTAAGGTTTAACTTAATTCGATAAGTTCATTCAGGCTATTGTCAGTCTGGAATAGTGCCCACCTTAGAACTTTTAGCCTAGTGGTTCCCACTCTCACCCTGGGATGTGGGACCCCCAAGTTCAATTTCCATCCCACCCCCCTGCCAGAGAGGGAGAAGCGAGTGACCCCTGTTCAAATCCTCGCTGGGTGCTCTGATCACTGAGCTATGGAATGTGTTGATGTAGGTTTCTCCCATTAAAGCTGTTCCACTCTGGATTAAATAATTAGACCTCAAACCACCTTTTTGGGATGGAAAGTTGTGAACTGGGCACAGAGACACAAAAATGACTTGCCCAAGGTCACACAGAGTCTGTGGTAGAATCAGAAATTTGAACCTAAGTCGCCTATGTTTCAACCCCGTGCCTTAAACACAAGCCCAGCCTTCACCTCCTCGGCTTGGCAACAAATAGCTACTTCCTAGAGAAAGAACAGGAGTACTTGTGGCACCTTAGAGACTAAAATTTATTAGAGCATAAGCTTTCGTGGACTACAGCCACTTCTTCGGATGCATATAGAGTGGAATAAATATTGAGGAGATGTATATATATCTCCTCAATATTTATTCCACTCTATATGCATCCGAAGAAGTGGGCTGTAGTCCACGAAAGCTTATGCTCTAATAAATTTGTTAGTCTCTAAGGTGCCACAAGTACTCCTGTTCTTTCTGCGGATACAGACTAACACGGCTGCTACTCTGAAACCTACTTCCTAGAGAGCACTCCACAAACTATACAACTTCTCCCTGCTCGCTTTCTTCAGACTTTTGTTTTTACCATAGTAGTTTCTGTGCTCTATACTTTTGCTAATGTGCAAATGAATTTATGCTTTACAAAGCAGCACACTTTAGTGTAACTGACAAACTCTAAAACTTGATGGGGACAGACCCATTGTTTCAGTGCAAAATTCTTTTCAGAAGATAACCTGTGTCTCTGTTACAGGGAAGTAGACTGGTTTTCCTTGGCCAGCGTCCTCTTCCTGCTTACATTTTCTCCACTCATCGTATATTACTTTATAATGTCATGTGATCAGTACCATTGCTCTCTGACGGACCCCGTCGTTGATGTGCTCATGGGTAATTCCCATCTCTCCGACATCTGGAACAAGACACCTTCCCTGAGCTGGAAAGCTGCTAACATCTATATATGTTGGGTCACTTTCCAGGTAAATCTTTCCATTTCTGTATTACAGACTGAAGTCAGATAATTACTCCACATCTTTGACCTAGACATACGTTGCTTACAGTATCTCCTTTCATGACTACTTTTCGAGTGAACCCTATTATGTGAAAAGGATAGAAGAAATAAATTAACAATCTTAAATGAATATAGTTTCTGACATCCGAATAGATCTTAAGTACTTGGCAAACTGAGTGTAACGCGCTCTGGTTTGCTTCACCGTCACTGTAGTTTGGATATCACTTAAGCCTCATGTGATGGAAGCCTTCTAGAATAAGGCAGCATTCCTCCCCAATCTCATTCCACACCCTGTGGAACACTAGGGTCAGTACTGACTGACTCAGGGGGAAGGATGTCATCAAGTGAATCACCAACATCACTTCCTGCAGAATGTGCATTTTTAAAAAAATAATATCTCATCCAAGTTCAGACTCAGCCCCTCTGTCAAGAACTGACAAGATCACAGCTTGAGGTGATATGACTGCACTGCAATGTAATGCGCTCTGATGGGGGTTACACAAGATAACTGGGTGATGGCAGGTGGATTTAAATCAAGGTGATTTAAATCACCAAATGGAATCAGTCTAAAGCATTGAACTGCTCCATTTGTACTTCAGTTATTTTGTAAAGAAAGGTGCATTCTCGATGAAACCATTAAAACATGTTGATTTACAACTAAATAGAACATTTCATTAGATTTGGTATACTTTTTTGCTACTTAGGACAGTACATTGTAACATACATTTACTTAATTATATAGCTTTATAGTTTCAGATTGTTAATTGTACATTTTTACTATGTTAGCTAATGGTGAATGATATATTGGTTATTTATTAGCCAATTCATTATTTGCTCATGATTTGTGTCAAGCTGCATTAGGATGGTAATTGGAATTTAATTAAGCACACAAAATAGCATATACATTTTATTTTTATTAAACAAAACAACCTTAAATCTTTTGGATACATTAACTTCTCTTATCAAAACATGTTTCACATTTTACAACTACAGTATAGTAAGGTAACATATGTTAAAATAAAATCTGAATTTAATACAACAGGTCTATTTTAGAAAAGAAAAACTTATTGTCGTTTAAATAACAAAACCAAAAATCTGATTTTAAATAAAATATCAATTTTTATCCACTAGGCCAGGTGAAGTGAGCTTAAAGGGTCATAGACAGGTTAAAAATCAAGCTTCATAATTTTGTGCGTTACCCAGAGTTCTCACTTGGGCATAATCCCAGTAGCTTCTATAGCTGTTTAAGTAAAGGCTAAGTAAATATTTCAGGATTTGGCTGTTGTGGTCATAGACTATTACTATGCTTAGATTACTAAAATTGAGCTACTTTTACATCTAATATACTTGCAATATTGTATGCAGTTCTTTCTCTCTCTTATTGAACTTTATTTTCTCATCTTATTCAGTAGGTTAGTTTCAACTTTGCTTATAGTCCGCTCCTAATCAACCTCAGATTCTTATCCATTAACGCATGATTGCAAATACTGAAGAAAAACATTTATTTAAAAATATTCTTCCAATTTTTTCCTCTATTTCATGGAAATGTTTCTATTGTATTAGCTTTTATAAAATATTATTTGGGATAAATTTGATATACTTTTAATTGTATACAAAAATTCAGTTCTGCAAGGAATGCTGGTTTATGACATTTAAAGTGAATTGACCTTTTGGTGGGTCTGCATATGTGCATTCTCAATACTGAGGTCTTTTACAAGTTAATATTTATGCATAGCTTGTGTGTGTGTGTGTGTGTATGTATGTATATAGGTGTTCAATGTTTTATGCCCTGCCAATTACTTATTGTTCTTACATTCTTTGCAATGTAGGTGATGTTATATATATTAGTTCCTGATTTCTGCCACAAGTTTCTACCTGGATATGTAGGAGGAGTACAAGAAGGTGCTCTGACTCCTGCTGGTAAGGGTTTTGTTTTTTCTCTTGGCACATACAATCTGTATTTCCTTCTAAATAAGAATACTTCCATTAGATCTCTTACCCGCTATAGTTAATTGAACTTTTATAATAATCCAGATACATATTTGGAAGTGGGAAATGTAGACAAACACTCTTCTAATGTACTTTAGAGAATTAGGTTGTGTGAAAACTACACACTTCCTTGTGTTCACTGGGATTTTACCTTGAGCTATTTAACTTCAATTAAGAAACATGTTTCCCTGCTCACCTCCAATCCCCTCTCTGAAGTCAAGACCAGGCCTAGGCAGCTATGTTGATGACTACGCTAGAGTGTCATCAGGTCTTCATTGGTTTGAAGGATGGAAGCCACAATAAGACTTAAGTGTTTGGGAGAAGGAGATCTTTAAGTGCTTCAGGAGGATCAAAGAGGATAATGTAAAGACTCATTTTCATAATGGACAGTGTCTATGCCCAGAGCTAATAAAAGGCATGCTTCTTTTATACCTAATTCATGCAGTATCACAGAATGTTGAACAATTTACCTCTTCCTCTTTAGGCACAGTAAATAAATATGAAATCAATGGACTTCAAGCCTGGATCATTACCCATGCTCTCTGGTTTGCAAATGCTTACTACTTCCACTGGTTCTCACCCACCATCATTTTTGACAACTGGATTCCTCTCCTGTGGTGTGCTAATATTCTGGGATACTCAGTTTCCACATTTGCCATGATTAAAAGCTACCTTTTCCCCAGTAACCCCAAAGATTGGTATGTTGTTGTTAATACTCATATAGTGCAGTGTTATGGGGAACTTTGACATGTGAACATTGAATCTTCTTCAGTACAGTGATTAAAAATGCATTTTGACTAATCTTAATCTGGCTAGAAAATGCTATGACTGGTCAAAAATCATATCAAAACTAAACTAGGAAGATCTTAGAGTCGGAATTTACCTTTATAATGTACTTATTATATCATTGGATCAACCTGTATCATCTTAATAATTACTTGGTTTTATGTATTAACACAACTTCAGTTCACAAAATGACAATAGTTCATGTATTGGAAAATGAACTGAAACCTATATTCAAACTTACATTCACATGCAGCTGTATCACCTTTACAATTTTTTTTATACTTTTAGCAAATTCACCGGCAATTTATTTTATGACTATATGATGGGGATTGAATTTAACCCTCGAATAGGGAAGTGGTTTGATTTCAAGCTGTTCTTCAATGGCCGGCCTGGTATTGTAGCCTGGACTCTAATTAACCTCTCCTATGCTGCCAAGCAACAGGAACTGTATGGTCAGGTGACCAACTCGATGATCCTTGTCAATGTCCTACAGGTAAGTCTGGAATGGTGAAATTAAACCTGGTTGGAAACTGTGGATATTAAAACAGACTAAATCCTCATGATAAAATTGAATTTACTTCTTGTTGACATAGAATAATCTCAGCCATGATCATGCATCGGGACCTGCTAGTGTGAGCCCTTACACTCATGCAGAGTCCCACAGAAGTCAGTGGCACAGTCATGTCCACATCTGCAGAGCTTGATGCAGGATCAGGAATCTATTTAATCTAAGAAATACATTTGTCTTTCAGTCTATATTCTAGAAACAGGCCTGATACTGTTTCCTTTGGACTCTGACAAAATTCCAATTGACTTCAATGGGATCAAGATTGAGGCCACATGTCCCTTTCTTTTTTTTTTTTCCTTTTTTCCCTCCTCAACCATATTCAGATCTCCCTCCTTTGAGATTCTCAGTGCACAGAACTTCTGTTGCCTTCACTGCCAAAAGACATTCAGCACCCTGTAGGGGAAGACACTGCACCTTCGCAGCATGGAGCCTAAAATAGTGCTAGCGGCTGCTAAAAAAAATGTGTTAGTTAAATATTTCTATGTAGATGTTTACACCTGTGGAACTGCAAAATCCCTTTGACGTGACTCCTGGTATCCAAATGTTTAACTCATTTTTTAAAAAAATATTCTCTGCTTTGTTTATAACGTATGCTCAAAAAAAAATCTCAAGACTTCCAGATTTATAATATATTTTTTGTGTAATCAAAAAAAGCATGCTTTAAAAAAAAAGTTAATAATTTGAATTCATTGACTGAGGACTGATATTGGCTGATAACAGCTAGAATCCCAGCCTTGTGCAGGCACAGAACTTAGCAAAACTTGCTATCATTTTCAGCCATGTGGCACCAAAGATGTTAGAATGGCTTTGGGAGCCTAAAATCATCACATGGCTTTTTGAGTGAGATAGCTAATGATAAAATAGATGTTTCTAGAGGTGGTTGGTTTTGGAAAGGAGTAGGCAGGAACTGGAACAGAAAGGAGACAAAGGCATGAGATTGACCAAAATAAAGGAGAGAGCAGATGAGAGTGTAGCAAAAGAGAACAGCCAAGAGACTAAGGGCTAGTCTACACTACCGCACACTACATCGGCGCAGCTGCACCAATGCAGCTGTGCCACTGTAGCGTGTTTGGTGAAAACATGCTATGACATAACGCTAGTGTGGACATCGCTTTAAGTCTATGTAAGTTACGTCGCTTGGGGGCTTATTCAGACCCCTGAGCGACGTAACTTACATAAACTTAAGCAGGAGTGTAGACAAGCCATGAGGCTTTGAAAGCTGTTGGTCCTGGGCATATGAATCAAGACCACTGGACCAGAGCAGTTTATTCTGGTCCATTTTGGGGAATAAGGAGATGGGCTGAAAGACCAGGAAGTCACTCCATCTCCTGCTGTGGCTGTTGGCAGTCCTGCTGTGACCAGGATATGTTGAAATCTCTGTTGGATAAAAGCTGACAAACTACATAGATTAAGGATCTAACTTAAACCAACACAAAGTCAAAGACTAACACTCAAATGTGTCTTGAAGTGCCCCACTGTGCCTTTGTGTACATTACGTTAGCACTGGATCTCATGATCAGATGATCAACATTATCTAGGTACAGTGAGATGCCTAAAGGGTGTCTGTGGCTTTAAGTTGGTTTTGTTTGCCTGCAAACATCACATTCCATTCCACAGCAGGGCTGTGCTGTTACTATTGTCTGCCTAGAATGGGTTAGCCCTAATAAGTAATAAGTTAGGAACATTAGCATTGGTTTAGCAGTCACCTTAAAAGTACTGAATTCCAATTATACATGTGCGCATTAGTACAATTGTGGTAATATTTTAAAAAATACTGTTTTGCCATTGTAAAAATGCAGAAAGATTATCAGGCTGTTGCCACAAGATAAAACCAGCAGCCTGATTCTAGTACAATGAGACTGGGTGACTATGACAGACGTTTTAATAGCAACAGAGCATTGTTCTAAGCACAAGACATTTATTTCCAGGGTATTTATGTATTGGACTTCTTCTGGAATGAAGCTTGGTATTTGAAAACTATTGATATCTGCCATGATCATTTTGGATGGTACCTGGGCTGGGGAGACTGCGTTTGGCTGCCTTACCTCTACACTCTGCAGGTAAAAATACAATTGTATTGTTAATAGCATTTTCCTGGAAGCAGAAGACGTTAAAAGTAATCCTAAAAATGTGTTCCCTGGCAGCATGACTAGCATCCTAAATACACCTCTCCCCTGATATAACGCTGTCCTCGGGAGCCAAAAAATCTTACCGTGTTATAGGTGAAACCACGTTATATCGAACTTGTTTTGATCCACCGGAGTGCGCAGCCCCGCTCTCTCCCCCTTCCTCCCCGAGCACAGCTTTACCACGTTGTATTCGAATTCGTGTTATATAGAGTCGTGTTATATCGGGGTAGAGGTGTAAATGGCTTCTAGGCAAACTTAGTTGAGTAATGGAATAGATTGGAACCACTACTGTTAGCTATCATTCCTTTGTTAGGCACCCTGTGACATGGGGTGCCCTTTACAATGCCTTGCTGCTCACAAACAGCCTCCAGCATGTACCAGTAATTTACTCCCAGCTATGTCTGTGTGTGTGCTGCAGACAGACAGCCACACCTTGGGTCTTACCAGGCTTAAAAATTACCACAAGGTAATCCCAACACATTCCCAGTCCCAGATCTTCCCCCAGAAATGTATGTCCTGTACTGCCCAGCCCTCTCCTGGACAGTACAGATATATTGAGCCTGTTATTTCCTTAAGGGAACAATATGCATGCACATAAATTGTAAATGGCATTTCCCAGACACTTCAACTTGAACACACTGGGTTAGATAAAATAAGTGTATTACTACAGAGAGAGAGATTTTATGTACAAATAATGAGGCATAAAAGTCAGAAATAGTTACAGGAAAAATAAAGATATAATGCCTCCTGGTGCCTTACTTAACTGTGCTTTGAATCTAATGTAGTTTGTTTTCTCAGTAATGCTTTCAGCAGTCTAAACTGACCAACCCCTTTAGGTCAGGACCCTTCCCCCAGAGTCCAGTGCCTGTTTCCTTTGTCTCTTCAGATGCAGTGAATGTGATAAGCAGAGGTAGAGAGAGGGGTGCCTTGAATATTTGTTCCTCCTTTTTATAGTTACAGTTACCCATGTGGAAAAACATTTCCAGCTGAGACCCAGGAGCCAAAGAGTCTTTGTGGATGTTCCCTGCTGGTTTTTTCAGCTATTTGAATTTCCTTTGTCTTCCCTTCCTGCTTGATGACTCTATTTACTGCTTAAATGCAAATTAAGCAGCACACACATTTATTTGTTTAGTACAGACCTGTTTGCCAACTTTTGCTAGGGCTCGGCTGTGGAGTTTGAAACATAAGGGGAATCTTATAACTTCACATTCAATGTTGCCACACATTTTAACAGGGCAGTGCTGACCAGCAAATTATGAGTTTTCACATGATACCTTACAAGGCACACTTTGTACAAAGGTGATTACAAGAGTGTGTAGGGTGTGAATACAGGGATGCATTCTGTCACACCCCCACATTGGGATGATTTAGGGGATAGGGGCCCCGCTGTGTCTCCAAGCACCATGTCCTACTATTTGTCTTGTCCCACCTGCCATCTTCCTTATTTTTTCTGTTCATTTTCTGTCCCCTTCCTTCCCCTCTCCCCTCCAACCCCCATCATTTTTCTTGTTTTTCACTGTCTTCCTTTTGTGTATTTTTTCAGGGTTTTTTTAGTTCTTCTCTCTGTTTTTTGTTTCTAATTATTTCTTGTTCCCCAGTGCACACCCCCCACCCTTCTAGCCTCTCGCTTGTTCTGGTCCCCAGGAAGCTTCACCAGAAAGCTTATTATTTCTGGGGTGTGAAGATCACTGGTGCCATCCAAGATTGAGCTAAATGCCATGGTAGCAGAGTACAGCACACAGGCTACTTGCTGCCTGAGCTTTTAATGCTGTATGAGTTGTTCCTACAGTCACCTACAATGCCATCACAGTGAGAGAAATGGGTGGTTTTCTAAGAACCACCTGTGGCTTTACTTGGAGAGATGGCCATAAATTTGTAGTGTGGGTCTGTAGTCTTGCAAGTTTCCCTACTTACACTGATCCTCTTCTCTACCCTGGGTCCCCACTTGCTTAGCGAAGTAGTCTAGCATCCTCCAGACAAAGGGGGTGCCACTCAGTTTGGAGGAAACATTTGTTTACTAAATTCACTGAAACCTCTAACTCTTCCTCACTCTGCAGGGTTTATATTTAGTTTACCATCCTGTTCAGCTCGCAACAGCTAATGCAGTTGGGATCCTGCTGTTGGGGCTGGTTGGCTATTATATCTTCAGGATGACCAACCACCAAAAAGATCTCTTCCGTCGCACAGATGGGAACTGCAAAATCTGGGGTAAGAAGCCAGAATATATTGAATGCTCCTACACGTCAGTGGATGGGACCAAATACTACAGCAAGCTGATGATTTCAGGATTCTGGGGAGTGGCGCGCCATTTTAACTACACAGGTGACCTGATGGGCTCCCTGGCATACTGCCTGACTTGTGGCTTTGGGCACATCCTGCCTTATTTCTACATCATTTACATGACCATTTTGCTGACCCACCGCTGCATCAGGGATGAACACCGTTGCTCCAGCAAATACGGCAAGGACTGGAAGCGCTACACTACTGCAGTTCCTTACCGACTAATACCAGGAGTATTTTAAGACTGAGAGTTCCAGACAAAACATACCCCTTTTTGAGGACAGCGGTGTTCACACACTCTGCTTGACACCAGCAAAAATTATTTCCCGTTTTCTGTAGAACATCTTGTGGGGGAGAAAGCATGGTTTGAATAATAACTCTTCACCTTCTAATGTAACACATTCCCCGTAGCTATTTAGCACATTGCAGCACTAAAATGGCCAGCTCTCCACAAAACCGAAATTAAAGATTGAAGAACTTTTGTTATAATCTAGCTCCTTAAGTGTTCTTTCCCACATTGTGTTGCTTTATATGAAAAAGATGAAGGTGTGTGTGGGGGGGAGGAATATTGGGCAAGATCCTCAGGAGGTATAGACAGACATCACTGGAACTAGGCCAATAGAGACGCCAATATGCAGCCGTGGAGGATGTAGCCCAGATGTTCCGATTTTAGTCTGGCACAGTTTGCTTGCAATGTGAATTAGTTTCTAAACAAATATTTAATAATGGGAAACAGTTTTTTCCACTGCAGATGAGAGACTTGAATCTTTATCACTTGTGACCAAAATCATATCTGTAAGTGGACAGAACCAAAGAGCCTAAAACCCTAGTTTCAGGATGAGGGGTGGGGGGGAGAAGCAATGCTATTAAATACATTTTTAAAACAATGAATATGTTTCCCCTTCCCCCCCAACTTTCTGAGCATCCTCTTCTCCATTGGACCACCTATTACTGCATGAACAATATCCCCCACTATGGGATAGAGCTGTTCAAAGAGAGTGAGTTAGTCCTTGCCCTAACCAGTATACACCCTAAAAAAGGCAAAGACAGATACAGTATGCAAGCAAAAGTGATCAAGCCGATAAGCATATGTCTTGTCAAATAAAACTGTGATGGTTGCGTGTACATTAAATACTAAGTTCTCCACTTACGTGAATAGTTAACTCCTACAATAAGCAAATATATGACGTGGTCAATTGAGTTCTTGAAGGCACCACAAAATAAATTAATCTTGGTGAGGGATTTAAATGAGGAGATGATGGCTTTGCAATCTGGTGTAGAGGAGAGACTGCAATAGCAATGCAAAAGTGATAATACAAATTGTGAAATGTTAAGTCATTAAACTTGCTGGTGCCTTTACTGACATTTACAGTGGGAGGTGGGGCTGCTCCATAGCACCCACTGTAGGGCCAAGCTTGGTATTACAGGCACGCCCTGCCTTAGTCCATAAATTTTAGACCATCTGCTGGGCATAGGGTGGTCTGTGCCGTAAGCTTGGCATCAGTCTCTAAACAAACAGTTGAGTAACAAAACTCAGAACTGGTTGTCAATGCCTTTAAATGAAGAAAACAATCAAAGGAAAGTGCTTAGTTTCAGCACTTGAAGGCAAGGCCCTGGCCTGCTTCTAGGCTAGCACTGAGGCTCTCCTCCTCTGTCACCCAACTCCACTACTGAGAAGAGGCAGGCAAGTGTTCTTAACTGCCCCGCTAGCTCTTGAGCTGTCAGTATTTCCTCTAGGCCTATGGAGGACTATCTTGGTGGTAGCCTGATTAGATTTTCCTTGATGAGGGAGTATTAGGGCACTGATGTCTCTAGAAGCGGGGAAAGACAACTTGAGAGACCCCCATCACATCCTCCTACCCACAGAATGACCCCAAGGGCCCAATCTCAGCCCCTATCCTGGAAAAGAAGTCTGCATTCAGGTACGGAGAACCCTGTCAGTGTCTCACAGGAAAGGCACATAGTTGCAGTGCCAAATACCACTGAATAATGTGAGAATTTGTGTCCATCACTTGCAACCATTTAACGGGTATATTGTCTGTTATTAGGTCAAAGGGAGCCTCTAAATGATAGTTACATAATACCCCCACAGCCTATTCAATAGCTAGGCACTCTCTAGATCAGGAGTTCCCAAACTTGGTTCGCAGCTTGTTCAGGGTAAGCCCCTGGCGGGCCGCGAGACACTTTGTTTACCTGAGCTTCCGCAGGTACAGTCGCTCGCAGCTCCCAGTGGCTGCGGTTCGCCGTTCCCAACCAATGGGAGGGAGGGATAGCTCAGTGGTTTGAGCATTGGCCTTCTAAACCCAGAGTTGTGAGTTCAGTCTTTGAGGGGGCCACTTAGGGATCTGGGGCAAAATCAGTACTTGGTCCTGCTAGTGAAGGCAGGGGGCTGGACTCGATGACCTTTCAAGGTCCCTTCCAGTTCTAGGAGATGGGATATCTTAATTTATTTGGCCAGGAGCTTGCTCTCCAAGCTGGGGAGAAGCAACAGCATGTGGTCCCCTGGCTGAAATCTCTCTCCCAGGTACCTTTATTATAGTGTTGGTCCTGGGTTCGTTGGGCCTACAAGTGAGTCTTCTTTGCAAACTGTCCTACCCACTTGAGACACTTGTAACACATTTTGAGAGTGTGAGTGCTGCTCTTCCCAGACCTCTGTAAGGAGGTCCAGGGTTCCACAAGATTGTTGGCAATATAACAGCTCGAAGGGCAAGAAGCCTGTTGAGGCCTGGGGCACCTATCATATGGCAGAGGAGAGAGTAGTTTATTCCAATCATTGGTGTCCATCTTCACAAATTTCTTCTGCATTTGCTTAAAAATCCAGCTAAACCCATCAGTTTGGGGATGGTATACTGAAGTTCAGAGGGATATAATTTTAAGCAGCTGCTATGCCTTCTGCAGTAGGAGGGAAGTGAAGTTAGTCCCCTGATCTATGAGGACTTCAGTAGGTAAGTCCACCCATGAGAAAAGCAGGACTAGGAACCTGACCATGGCCTTTAACAATGTATTGAGTGGAGGGGAACAGCCTCAGCATAGCAGGTTGCATAATCCTCTACAACCGAGAAGTATTAATGCCCCTTTGCAATTTCCCCCCTATGTCTCCACTATCTCTAGCGCTATGTGTTCAAATGCTCAAATTTATAAGGGGTAAGGGATGAAGGGAGCCTAAAGGTGTCCTTTAGGTGCTCCTTATTGGCCCTCAAGACAGGATCCACAAAAGTTTGCCACTTCCTTGTGGACTGATACCAGTCAGCTCTGTGTTCTTGGGGAACCAAGGCGCAGTATCCAGACTGTCTGACTCATGAAGGACCCACTCCCTTTTTAGCCTCTGCTTGAACCAAAACCGATCAGAGGAAAGACTTACAGAAAGCAATGAAAAGGCAGTGGGAGACACACCTAAACCCCTCCTGACAAGGGTGATAGGATTACGGCAACTCCCCTAGCCTCAGGTGCATCAAAGTTGGGACAGGGAGGCATCTCCATTAACATACAGAATGGAGAACAGAGATTCCAAGGCAAGAACTGCACTGAACTCTGGGACCAGAAAAAGGGAAGCACTGCATGATGGGGGATCTCTGCTCCAGATGTTAATGAACCCACGCCTGCACACACCCAGCTCAGCAGTTATCAGACCAGTTCTAGTAATGAATCCTTGATTGATATCCAAAATACTGAAGCTGCCTAATTGCACTGTGAGCTCCCTGGAGGGAACATCACCCATAGCTAGGAGTGATCAGCTCCTATTGTCTAGCCTAAAGAAAACCCTTGAGTCATCAGTTTACCCATAAACAAATCTAGGGTTCTCCCTTGACCCATAGTTGTTTCCCTACAAAAAATCCTACCCATGCTCAAGTAAGTGTTCTGATGTATGGATCCAAACTCTGGATCAGTTCCACTGGGATTTCATCTTCTCCTGACTGATTGTGCTGGGGGCTCTGTCCAGCACTCAGGACCCTGAGCTACCACTATCACCTGGGAACCCCAACCAGTTCAAGCTTCATGGAGTGGTGAGACCCCAGCTCTCTCTCTCTGTTTTCTTTTCTATGTCAGGTATAACTTTTTAACCCTGACTCGTTTGAACAGGTATAGTTTTCTATATATGACTTTTGTAATCTTTTATAATGTAACTTATGTTTGTTTAGGCTCTTCTTGTGTGGTTATTACTATTATTCAATAAATAACTTTTATGGTTAAGCTGTTTGCAGCCTGCCCTCTCTCTCTGAACTTTACTCTTTTGTGTTTTTAGCTTCCCCATTTACTCTGCAGCAACACTTCTCTTGCCTATGCTAAAGATTCCTGTAGTGCCCAAAAATACTATGGTGTTTGCTCATCAAGTGTGTTACTACCAGAACAATTGTAAGTGGAAGTGGGGATAGGGACGTGCTGAACCTGTGACATACGAGGGTGGCAGCCTGGAAGTGCTGTTCGACCCGTCTGCTCAGGCTTACTCTATTCCGGTGAGGTACCTGTGGCATATAAGGGTGCCAGCTTGGAAGTTCTGCTTGACCCAGCCCACTGAGTCCAGGGACATATAAGGGGTCAGCTTGAAAGTGCTGATGGACCCAGTCCACTCAGACGTACATACGTATGTGTGTTCTCATCTGATTCTGGGGCTGGAGGAAACCAGCCTGGGGAACCGAGGTCCTGCAAGATAGCTCCATTGGGAGCTCCATATGAAAACACAAGTGACACAAGCAGTAAATTGATAGAATTAGACCCCTACCCCCAGAAGAGTAACCCTAATAACTGAGTGTACCCCAAAGTAACAGGCAAATCTGGTAACAGGACCCTAGGCCAAAAGAATCTAACCAGCATCCTCTCTAGGGTTTTGTCTCTGCCCAAGTGACTGGCGAAGGGAATGGAGCATGCCAGTCATAGCACCTCGTTCTGAATGCTTCGGAACACCAGGAGTGCTTGGCGTACCTGACCTGTCTAGGTAAGTAGATAATGACTTAATAAGGTAAGTCATTTTGCAGCTCAAAGTGGGAGGCGTGAGACTCCTGAGCATTGGTTCCATTAACCAGCACGAGTCTGGTTTACACTCCTTGAAGGATGTCATCGCCGCATTACTGGACCAAATCAAAGGATCTGGCTAGTAGTATTGGGTCAATGTTGGGAAGAGGGATGTCCCGAACTGGTCCTATTGAGCTGCCAGCTGGCTCATCAGCCTTCAAGACTGTTTGCAACCAAGCTTTCCCACCAGTCATGGCTGTTTCCGGGTCTTCTTGGGTTACAAGGGGCCATCAGACAAACGAGGGTGGCATACTGCAATCAGGAAAATGCTGAACAATCAATCCAGTGTGATGTCTGGGCTCTCCAAGTAGCACAGTAGTAGTGAGGAAAAGTGTGGCCAGTCTCTCCCAATTATTATTTCCCATGGCAAGTTGGGGGTTACACCAACCTGAAGCATTCTGGGTTGATCCCCTATGTTCAAATGTACCCAGGCTATGGGATAGGTATGTGTATCCCTGTGGGCACAAGTCACCTGCACTGGGTCTCCTCCCATAGCTCTCCTAGATCCAGTAGGGTCTCCCAGACTAGGGTTTGGGAACATCCTGAGTCTATTAGCTCTACTGGAGCTACAATTGCCCAGCAACAGTTCTCATATGTCTCATGTAAGAGGCTCCAGTATTCCATGAAGGCACATTTCATATCACACTCCCTGAGATGGCACAGGCAGCTGACTTGCCCCAGCTTCACACAGTGCAAAAAGATGACTGTCCGATTAGCAGAGAAGCTCCTTGACCTGTTCCCAGGCACAACTGCGTACGCTTGCTCTGTTGTGGCTCTTTCAGTGGTGTTGTAGGATGCTTTCTGGGGTCTACCATGAGGGCACCCATTATAGCAGGCCCTCTCTAGGAGCTCCCTGGCCCTTTTCTGGCACCTCAGGTTGATCCTCAGAAGGTTGGGGCCGGGCTAATCTGCTGACATAAAATCCCTGGTGAGGTGGATGGCAGCTCTCAGTATGCTGGGTTGTTTTGGTGCACCAAGGTTTGAATGGCAGTCAGAAAAACCTCTAGCTCTGTTTGAGTAACACAGACTCTACAACCTCATCTGGAGAGTGGGACACTGGCTGAAGCCAGTGGGTGGCCCAATCCTTTAGTCACTGCACAGCCGGAGGTCATGCCCTTGGTGGGACAGTTTCTGTCCAGAACCAGTGACAGTAAATCTCTGGTGATCTCAACAAACTGGGACTGATGGCCGTTTTCAAGGTGTCATAGTCCTTTGCAGCTTCATCATCTAAGGCCCAGGAAGCCACATTCGCTTCCCAGACAGAAAAGGGCTAGTCGCATAGCCCAAGTAGTCTTTTTTTCTCATTGAGCAGCAAGGGCTATTTGTCAAATGTAATGATATGCCTCGGGGTAACCCAGGGGGTCCCAATTTGGAAAGGGCTATACCTGATGCTGATGGGGTCATTTCGAAGTGGGAGCAGCCAGTGATCTGCTCAAGCATTGCCTCCTGGAAGCTTGAGGAGCACAGCTTGCTGCTGCTGGGTGGCCCACCGGGTCTCCTGCTGCCCTTCCAGAAAAAGCTGCTTGGTCTGGGCTCACTGCTGCTAAGCTAGGAGTCGTACAATCTTAGGGTTACCAGATGTCCCAATTTTATAGGGACAGTCCCGATATTTGGGGCTTTTCCTTATACCTATTACCCCCCCCCATGCCCTGTCCCGATTTTTCACACTTGCTATCTGGTCAGTCTATACAATCTCTTCCCCAGAGAAATAGGGGAGTCAATCCCATTTCTCCTACCAAGTTGTGGCAGTTGGTGCTGCTCCATTGTGCCACCTTCAGGGCCAATAATGGTACAACTGCAGGTGTTCCCTGCCTTAGCCTGTATGTTTTGGCCATGTGCCTGGTGCATGGTGGCCTGTGCTGTAGCTCAGTGTCAGTCTCTAAGCAGTTAAGTAACAAAATCAGTTTTAAAATGTTGCTATTTGTGCCTTTAAATAAAGAAACAAAACTCAAAGGCAAGTGCTTAGTGGCAGCGCTTGTTGGCATGGGGTTCTGGGCTAGCATTGACAAGCTCATCTTCTGTCCCAGTCTCACCCAGCTATGCCATTGAGAGGACAGCAAGCCTTCTTAACTGGCCTGCTGGCTCTTGATTGGTCATTATTTTCTTCAGGCCCTTCTAGGCCTCTGGAAGATTATTGTTGGTATGCAGGTCTGAGGGATTTTCCGTGAGGAGGGGTGTCAGGGCACCGATGCCTTCAGCAAGGGGCAGAGAAGGCCTGATAGACCTTGTTACACTTAGGATATATTTATCAAGTACATATAGTACTTGAAGAAAGTTACCTCACATGCATATATATTTATTTAATTATATGGAATATCCGAGCTAACCAAAGGAATTTTAGGAGGCTTCTACCTTATCTCCTAAGGACAAACAAATGTCAGGAAGAAAAACATGGTTTTATGGCTAAGGATGTTGTTTACCCTAAGTGTTTATACTAATTCAGAAAAGCTATGCATTACCAAACTACATATTCATAAGAGAAAGGCCATTCTAAGGACAACCCATGAAGCTCTGGAACCAGTGAAAGAGTGATACCACCCAACTTTTAATCAGTTTTCACCAAAAAGGTTAGTAGCAATTGGAGTCTAACATACCATACATGCCAGTGAAAATGAGGTAGTATCAGAAGCTAAAATAGGAAAAGAACAAGTTAAAAATTACTTAGAAAACTTAGATGTCTGTAAGTCACTAGGACCTGATAAAATACATCCTAGAATACTCAAGGAGCTGACTGAGGAGATATCTGAGCCATTAGTGATTCTCTTTGAAAAGTCATGGAAGACAGGAGAGATTCCAGAGGACCAGAAAAGGACAAATAGTGTCCATCTATAAAAAAGGAAACAAAGGGGAATTACAGACCAGTCACCTTAACTTCAGTACCTGGGAAGATAATGGAGCAAATAATTAAGCAATCAATTTGCCAACACCTAGAAGATAATAAGGTGATAAGTAAGAGTCAGCATGGATTTGTCAAGAACAAATCATGTCAAACCAGCCTAATAGCTTTCTTTGACCAGGTAACAAGCCTTATGGATAAAGGGGAAGCAATAGGTGTGGTATGTTTTGACTTTAGTAAAGCTTTGGTACAATCTTGCATGACATTCTCATAAACAAACTAGGGAAATACAGCCTAGATGGAGCTGCTATAAGACGGATACATAACTTGGTTGGAAAACATTCCCAGAGAGCAGTTATCAATGGTTCACAGTCAAACTGGAAGGGCATACTGAGTGGGGTCCTGCAGGGATCTGTTCTGGGTCCGATTCTGTTCAATATCTTCATCAATTATTTAGATAATAACATAGAGAATATACTTATAAAGTTTGCAGATGATATGAAGCTGGGAGGGGTTTCAAGTGCTTTGGAGGATAGGATTAAAATTCAGAATGATCTGAAGAAATGGTCTGAAGTAAATGTGATGAAATTCAATAAGGACAAATGCAAAGTACTCCACTTAGGAAGGAACAATCAGTTGCCACACATACAAAATGGGAAATGACTGCCTAGGAAGGAGTACTGCAGAAAGGGATCTGGGGGTCATAAGGGATCACAAGCTAAATATGAGTCAAGAGTGTAACACTATTGCAAAAAAAAAGCAAACATCATTCTGGGATGTATTAGCAAGAGTGTTGTAAGCAAGACATGAGAAGTAATTCTTCTGCTCTACTTCATGCTGATCAGGAATGGTAACATACATAAGCCAGTAAGTGAACACTTCAATCTCCCTGGTCATTCTATTACAGATTTAAAAGTCACTATCATTGAACAAAAAAAATTCAGAAACAGACTTCAAAGAGAAACAGCAGAACTAAAATTCATTTGCAAATTCATCTGTACTTGAATAGGGACTGGGAGTGGCTGGCTCATTACAGAAGCAGCTTTTCCTCTCCTGGAATTGACACCTCCTCATCTATTATTGGGAGTGGACTACATCCACCCTGATTGAATTGGCCCTGTCAACACTGGTTCTCCACTTGTGAAGTAACTCCCTGCTCTCCATGTGTCAGTATATAATGCCTGCATCTGTAACTTTCACTCTATGCATCTGAAGAAGTGAGGTTTTTACCCACGAAAGCTTATGCCTAAATAAATCTGTTAGTCTTTAAGGGGCCACCAGACTCCTTGTTGTTTTTGTAGATACAGACTAACACGGCTACCCCCTGATACCTGACAACTGGATTATTGTGTCCACTTCTGGGGGCCACATTTCAGGAAAGATGTAGACAAATTGGAGGAAGTCCAGAGAAGAGCAACAAAAATGATTAAAGGTCTAGAAAATATGACCTATGAGGGAAAAAAATGGATTTGTTTAGTCTGGAGAAGAGAAAGGTTTCAGGTACATAAAAGGTTGTTAAAGGGAGGAGGAAGAAAAATTGTTCTCCTTAACCTTTAAGGATAGGACAAGAATCAATAGGCTTAAATTGCAGCAAGGGAGGTTTAGGTTGGACATTAGGAAAAACTTCCTTACTTGCTGGGTGGTTAAGCACTGGAATAAATTGCTTAGGGAGGTTGTGGAATCTCCATCATTGGAGATTGTTAACAGCAGGTTAGACAAACACCTGTCAGGTATTGTCTAGATCAGGGCTCAGCAACCTCTGGCACGCGGCTCGCCAGGGTAAGCACCCTGGTGGGCTGGGCCAGTTTGTTTACCTGCCGCGTCGGCAGGTTTGGCCGATCATGGCTCCCACTGGCCACAGGATCACCGCTCCAGGCCAATGGGGGCTGCAGGAAGCAGCGCGGGCTGAGGGATGTGCTGGCCGCGGCTTCACGCAGCCCCCATTGGCCTGGAGCTGTGATCGGTTGAACCTGCCAACGCAGCAGGTAAACAAACTGGCCCGGCCCGCCAGGGTGCTTACCCTGGCAAGCCACATGCCAGAGGTTGCCAGCCCCTGGTCTAGATAATACTTAGTCCTGCCATGAGTGCAGGGAACTAGATTAGATGACCTCTTGAGGTCCCTTCTAGTCATATGAGTCTATGATTCTATGATAAACAAGCCTGAAAGAGGATATTTTCCTATATTTTCATGGAAATAGGAATAAAAGTATAAAACTCTGCAATGATCACCAATGCTTGAGTTGTGGGGGAGGAAATAGTAGAGGGGGGCTTAATGAATGGGGAAAGGCCTGAAGGAAGCATAGAGCCAGGTTCCAAGATATGCCTTGGCCGTCTCCTGTGCTGGCAACCTTTGGGCTGTGGAGCAGGGCAGAGGCCAGCTGCAGCAAGACTTCCCCGCCTTCGCCTATACCTCCTTCCCTACCCATTATCTCCCCCCTTTTCCCCTTTCCCCTCCCCCCCCCCCATAACTTCCCCTTCTGCACTCACATCACCCCTTCCACCAGCCACTATCCCTTACAACCTGTCTGCCTTTTGCCTCTGCCCTTCCTCTAACCTGCCCCCACCCCCATCTCCCAACCTTCTGCATCTGCCCAGCTCTACTCCTGCCTAGTCCTGCCCCCTTTCTGTCTCCCCTTCCACTCTGAGCCAATTCTGCTGAAGGCAGCAGGCCAACGTCCCAGGCAGCCTCCCACTCCTGTTGGGATAAAGGGACTTTTCCAGAGCCGGGCAGTGTCGGAGTCTGAGAACCACTAGCACAGTGTCCAAGCTGGACAGTATCAGAGGGGTAGCCGTGTTAGTCTGAATCTGTAAAAAGCAACAGAGGGTCCTGTGGCACCTTTAAGACTAACAGAAGTATTGGAGCATAACTACAATGCATTGGTGACCTCCCAGAAAACACCATCCTAGCCACCATGGATATAGAGGCTCTCTACACAAACATCCCACACACAGAGGGAATACAAGCTGTCAGGAACAGTATCCCTGATGATGACACAGCACAACTTATTGCTGAGCTCTGTGACTTTATCCTCACGCACAATTATTTCAAATTTGGTGACAATCTATAACTCCAGACAGTAGCACCGCCATGGGCACCCGCATGGCCCCACAATATGCCAACATTTTTATGGCTGACCTGGAACAACGCTTCCTCAGCTCTCGTCCACTCACGCCCCTTCTCTACCTACGCTATATTGATGACATCATCATCATCTGGACCCATGGGAAGGAGACCCTGGAAGAATTCCACCATGATTTCAACAGCTTCCACCCCACCATCCACCTCAGCCTAGACCAATCTACACGGGAGGTCCACTTCCTAGACACCACAGTACAAATAAGCAATGGCCACGTTAACACCACCCTATACCGAAAACCCACCGACCGCTACGCCTACCTTCATGCCTCCAGCTTCCACCCCGGACACACTACACGATCCATCGTCTACAGCCAAGCGCTCAGGTACAACCGCATCTGCTCCAACCCCTCAGACAGAGACCAACACCTACAAGATCTTCACCAAGCATTCTCAAAACTACGATACCCACACAAGGAAATAAAGAAACAAATCAACAGAGCCAGACATGTACCCAGAAGCCTCCTGCTACAAGACAGGCCCAAAAAAGAAACCAACAGAACTCCACTGGCCATCACCTACAGTCCTCAGCTTAAACCTCTCCAACGCATCACCAGTGATCTACAACCCATCCTGGACAATGATCCCTCACTTTCACAGACCTTGGGAGACAGGCCAGTCCTCGCCCACAGACAACCCGCCAACCTTAAGGCATATTCTCACCAGCAACCACACACCGCACCAGAACAATTAACTCAGGAACCAACCCATGCAACAAACCTCAATGACAACTCTGCCCACATATCTACACCAGCATCATCATCACAGGACCTAACCAGATCAGCTACAACATCACCGGCTCATTCACCTGCACGTCCACCAATGTTATATATGCCATCATGTGCCAGCAATGCCCCTCTGCTATGTACATTGGCCAAACTGGACAGTTACTACGCAAGAGGATAAATGGACACAAGTCAGATATCAGAAATGGCAATATACAAAAACCTGTAGGAGAACACTTCAACCTCCCTGGCCACACAATAGCAGATGTAAAGGTAGCCATCTTACAGCAAAAAAACTTCAGGACCAGACTCCAAAGAGAAACTGCTGAGCTCCAGTTCATTTGCAAATTTAAACACCATCAGATCAGGATTAAACAAAGTCTGTGAATGGCTATCCAACTACAGAAGCAGTTTCTCCTCCCTTGGTGTTCACACCTCAACTGCTAGCAGAGCACCTCACCCTCCCTGATTGAACTAACCTCATTATCTCCATAATGATTTATACCTGCCTCTAGAACTTTCCATTACTTGCGTCTGATGAAGTGGGCATTCACCCACGAAAGCTTATGCTCCAATACTTCTGTTAGTCTTAAAGGTGCCACAGGATCCTCTGTTGCTTTTTACAAGCTGGACAGCGGCATCTGCTGTGATCGGGAGACACATGGCCACTGCTCTTCTCCCCGCCCCTCCTTCCCCCCAGCAGTGCCTGGGCCCTTGATCACTCTTGCAGCTTCCCCCTCGCTCTCACCAGAGACCATCCCTTCACAACTAGACAGCTCCACCCCGTCACTCCCCCACATGCCATAGGTGGCAACACTTGCTGCTGTTCTCCCTGTAGTTCCTGGCTCTGCAGCTAGCCGTGGAGGGAGAAGTAAGAGGGCCAAAACACAGCCCTCTTGGCACCTTTGTATAAGTAAAGTGGGGAAGCCCCTAGAAGTAGTAAAGGGGCAAAAGCTTCCCCATAATTTGAGCACTGGAGCCAATCAGGGGAAGCGAAGATATTTTCAGCAAAACTATTTAAGCTCCAATTTGTTGAGTCCTTTCTGAATACTCATTAATCAAGCTCTGTTGGATCAAGTTTTGCCCATCTAAGGGTTTTCTATAGCATCTCTCACCACAGTGTCTAACACTTGTCATCTGCCTCTCTCGTCTTTTGATCCACATTCTGTCACCATTAGTCTCGCTGAGCAATACTTAACTCTGTAGACAGTCCCATTGCTCCAGCAGCAATATTACATGGGCAGTTACTCACATGAGTAATTCCACTGTAATGAATAGGATCATTTATGTGAGTAAGGGTTTCACAACCTGTCCCACAGTAAGGTGGTACTTATTATAGAACTGTTAGATTCTGGTTCTTTCTTCCCTCCCCATCAGTTTTCCTGATGGATTTTGTTTACCTTCCACTTTATGGTCAGTGCTTAATTTGTAATGAAAGGCTGCTGGAGCTCAAGCAATTTTTTTTTTTTTTTTTTTAAACTTTCATATCTGACACAGCAAGCCCAGAGGTGCTGGGGCTATGAACTGCCAAGTTTAGAGGTGCCGGGCTCATCCCTGGCAAGCTCTGGCACAAATTAAACACTGCTTATGGTACACAGATAAGAGCTTAGATACCTACTTATCTGTACAGATGGATCTGTATATCTACATTTAGCTAACCTAATAATTCCAGTGTGGTTGATATTTCTCAAGAGTATATGACTCTTGGAGAAGTATGAAAGAAATGTCTTAAAATACAGAGTCATAAGGGATGCTGTAAGCAAACATTATTTGACTAACAAATGAGTGTTTAAAGCTTTTAAACAGTTAATGATTTTTTGGCATTTCTCTCAGACTGAGCAATGTCAATGTTGGTGGGTGGTAGTCAGTGCAGGGGAATGTGAGACGTATTCCAGTGGACACAAACATAGGTTTTGGTTTAAGCCTCTGTAAAATAAAAAAATTTTGGCCCCAAGATTGTTTTTTGTTAATGGTGAGCAGGCTATGTCCCCATTTCATTTGGAAAAATATACCCCTGTAGTATTCCAAAGAGAAATCAGGAACTCGATCAGTATATGCATAAAATGGTGTTGATTTATGTTGAGATGAAAAATCAAACTACAGTGACAATGCTTCTGATAATTACCTGGAGTGAAAAGAATCTTGATGTTTACCAAAATATTAAGTGACTAGCACAACATTTTAATATACTGACTTCTATGGGACTATTCGCTGTGCGTAAAGACAAGCGCCTGTGCCGAATCAGGGCATAGCTGGCTAACATTGTTTCAGACCATCTTATCCAAGGAGGTCAACTTTTTTCCAAATAATATTAATAGAACAATTGAATGTACTTTTTGCAGCTCATCAATATCCATTTTATAGGTAGGGCAGGGGAAGGGAGGTCTTCTCCTGGACCATAGATTAAGAGATTAGAGGAAGAAAAGTACCCCTCTGCCAACAGCAGATTTCTAAAGCAGGAGAAACAGCTTTAATTCAAAATTCTCACACCGAGTGTTACCTTACTCTGTAAGTAGGTCCATTGATTTCAAAGGAGCTATTTGAAGTATCAGATACCCTTTCTCATGCTGAATAGTATCACATTGTAGCCCTTAGAGAATAATTATAAATCAATATGATTTCTTTAGATCAGACTTTGCTGACTTGAACTCAAGATTGGGGTATTCTGTACATAGTGTAGGTTTTAAATGTTATAAAAAGGTACAATTATATAATAAAATCTGTATCTCAAAGCAGTATAGAGACTAGTGTGAAACATTGTGCTTGGAATATAATGTAACTGATTATTTTAACACATTCTATTTATCCAGTCCAGTCCACTGATTTGATTCAATTCTATTTGTAAAGCCTAGTCCAAATTACAACATGCCATTACACACTCTTGTCACTTGGTGGCAGCCAAAAACATTTTCTGCTATAAGTTAGTAGTGCACAGTTGTGATCATATGCTGCTACCATTTAACTCAAACAGGGATGCCAGAAAAAGATACATCAGAGTGAGTGATAGGTGACCTGTACAGGAAAATAAAATTGAGTTGGTGCTTGTGACAAATTGCCCACACTACTATGATAGGTCTCATGCTCTCTTCTGGGGGGAGGGGGAGGGGGTTCAGGACACCATTTCTTGCCCTTGAACTGGGAAATTAACTGCCCCACTAGTGTCCTAGAGAAGGGGAGTGGAGAGGGAGGGACCTAGGCCCACCCTCTACTCCAGGTCCCAGCCCAGGGGCCCTAAGGATAGCAGTAAACCACTTGAACTAGCAGTTCCTTCCCCTGGGCTACTTCTCTCTCCTGCCCTTCAGCTTGTGGGGGCTTCCTGCCCTCCCTCTGCACAAGCCAGGTGTCCCTTTACCTAGGGTCTTGGTCTTCTTAGCCCACCACAGCACTTCTCCAAACTTTTCTCTACTTCCCTCCAAACTGCTCTTTGCTCCAACACCAATCCTTTCTGCTCCAACTCCTTCCCCTGTCTGATTGAAGCAGGGGTTTTTTATCAGGTGACAGACTTCAGGTACTCTAATTGGCTTCAGGTGCTCTAATTAATCTATAGCAAACTTTCTTCCCTCTATAGGGGATAAGGTTCCCTTCTAACCCTCTCCTGCTGCCCTCTGGCCATGCTGTATCACAGTGCTTTTTATTTTTCTACAGGGAAGGCCTGAACAGTGTTTATCAAAACAAAACAAAAAATGCTGCTTGTTTTTCACATGACAAATGCAGGTCTTCCCTATTCTATTGCAACTGGAGAACCAATTAAATTATGAAGGCATATTTAGCTTGAGTGTTTTTTCTTTCTAATTTTTTTGTTTTTAAAAAGCAGGAGTTTACAATACTTATCATCTGAGCTTTAAGGTTTTAAAAAATCTAATTTTTCCTAAACCTTTCAGGTCTTATTTTTACACCATAAAGCCCAAATGAATAAAAAAATACAACCCAAGCTTATTCTAAAATAAATGTACAGTACTGGTCACCCCATCTCTAAAAAGGTGTTGCAGAACTAGAGGGGGTTCAGAGATGGGTGAAAAGAATGATCAAAGTCATATGGAGAGAGACTGAAAAGACTGGGAGTGCTTAGCTCAGAAAGGAGACATGTAAGAAGGGCCATGATAACATGGTTGAGAGAAGGTAAATGAGGAACTTCCACTCTCCCTGTTTCATAACACAAGAACCGAAAAGTATGCAATGAAATTAAAAGGTGAGAATTGAAAACTGATCAAAAGAAATACATTTCCACATAGCATGTGATTAAACTGTGGAACTCATTGCACAAGAAGTTGTTGAGGCCAAGAATTCAGCAAGATTCAAAAAGGGAGTAGACATTTATATGGATATCAAGAACACCCAAAGTAATAATTAATGATAACAAAAATGTTGGAAGAGATACTGTAACTTGTGCTTTACAGTTTAAAAAACAATCTCTAACTATCAGAGCTCAGGATGTGACCTATGGTTCGGGGCAGATTATCCCACATCTGCTACTGCAGGATTCTTATGCCTTGTTCTGAAGCACCTGTACTGGCCACTGTTGGAAACAAGACACTGGACTAGATGGACTTCTGTCAGACCCAGTGTGTCAATTCCTATGTTCCTATGATTTTTTAAAAAAAGAATTCTTTGCAAGACACCTTTTGGACATGAGTCAAGCAGCAGTAATAGCCAATATTACCGGTTTTTGTTAGAAAATGGAATTATTCTTTTAGTCTCTTTTCCTGGCATCCAGGGCCCTCCTTTCTGAATATTGCACATGTATGTATGACTGGAAATATGAAAGATTTTTATGTTAATGTCTGAACAGCATTTTAAAGATGGATCTTTTTTATTAGGGCTCAGTGCCCTTGTGGATTGTACTAGATACTGCAGTCCTACTCCCAGTATTAAATGCCATATGGTTGCTCAGGCCACTAGAGGGAGAATTTTTTGTTTGTTTTGTTGTTTTTTCTTCTTCATTACAGTGGAACAAGTTGTGTACTTCCAGGACAAATGTAAGGCCGTTACCCTCTGTTTTTCTCTCGCACCCCAACTCTCCCCTTTTGAAGCATCACTCATTGAGTGTAAATGCAATGAAGTGCCTGTCTACATTAGAGAAATTGGCACTAGTGTAATTGACACAGATGCAGTTCAAAATCCTGATATACATAAGCTTCATTGATGTAAAGTAGAGCTTACAACAGTTGAGCTTTATCCACTATCCAGCATTTCTCTAATGTGGACAGGGTCTTTGATTTTGTTTCCCTCCGTTTAATAAAAAGGTGTTTGATCACATACATTTCTTTACTTTTTTATTCAATGCTTCTTATGTGTATTGAAGCCTTGTGAATGATAATAAGGAATTTGAAAATACTGAGGAAAATCTGCATTATTTGTTCTCTCATTTATCAGCCCAGTGACCTTTTAAAGCTCCTGCCCCCCACCCCCAAGCAAATAATGTTGTCTGTTAAGAAACACTACCAGTTCTCTGTTTTGGAGTATTTATTGTGTCATTCACCAATATGGAATGCTCAAAAACTCCTATTTTTACAGAGGTTTTACTGAGCACAGAATTTGGCCCATGGTTTTTAGTATAATCTCACAAGATCCTGAAATGTGGAGTTTTGAAGACTGCAAAGACAGGAAAATTCCTACTGAATGTAAGTCCTGAAGGGCTGGCAACCATTTTATAGGTGGTGTTCATATGTCTGAGCTTTATACTAGTTTTAGTTAATAAACTTGCCTTTTTTTTCCTTTTGTAGGTTCTGTCAGACTTGCATACCAGAAGCTATGACCTAACCAGATTAGACCAGGATGAGCAAGTCTTCTTCACAGCACACAGATACTTGGGGGGAAATGCAGTATTGATCTCACAAAATGGAAACTAACTCAAATGTAAAAATGAAATAATGGTGGATTTCAGGTTTTCATGGTGGAGATAGCATTTGATTGTTAGTGGATCCCCAGTTCAGCAGAGCAGGATTGGATCCCCAGTTCAGCAGAGCAGGTATACATATGCTTAAGTTGACTCTTATTCATCAAAACACTTGGGAGGTCAAAGCTCATTCAAGCTAATGGAAAGACTTCCATTTACTTCAATGTGCTTTGGATCCGGCCATTAACCAGGTGCTTTAAACATGTGCTGAAGTCCCCACTGACTCCAATGGAACATCAGAACATGCTTAAAGCTAAAGCACCACTTACATAATTTGCTGACCAAGGATGGACTTGTGAATCTGGGCCTGAGAGAGAAGATAATGCATTGGGTTAGGGAAACATATTTATCTGTTCAAAATCTGCAACAGGTTAATATATGTTACGCAACAAGTTGAGTCATTTATAAGGAAAATGCAGGTGCAATAAGGAAAATGCAACATGTGGTGAAATGCTGGCCCCGTTGAAGTCAATGGAAGCTTTGCCATTAACTTAGTGGGGTCAGCATTTCACCCATAGCAAATAACATAACCTTATTAGGTGGAAGGTTGTCAGAATGACACAAAGCATCTTGAACTGTGACTGTCCTTTTTCAACAAAGCAATGAGAAGTAACTGTCTTGGTTTCTGGAAAATATGTTCGTATGCTAATTCCAAATAACATTTGTCTGTGTGGTGGTTTATTTCCTTTTCAAAAGCTGCATGCAGGTCATGTACAAATGAGCCTTTTCTGCTTCGAGTCCTGTATAAACAAGGCTTTTCCTCTTCAAGGTAATAGATTATTTAAGTTCTGAGGAAGATGTTCTGATATTGAAATGTAACTTACATCTGTTATGTTTAGAATCCTACTGTCTAGTTCAGGTGTGGACAAACCTTTTTGGCCTGAGGGCCACATCTGGGTATAGAAATGCTCACGAAATTGGGGTTGGGAGGGGATGAGGCCTCTGGCTGGGGGTGTGGGCTCCAGGGTGGGACCAGAAATGAGGAGTTCAGGGTGCGGGAGGGGGCTCCGAGCCAGGGCAGAGGGATGGGGTGCGGGGGTGAGGGTGAGGGCTTTTGCAGGGGGTGCAGGCTCTGGGGTGGGGCTGAGGATGAGGGGTTTCGGGTGCAGGAGGGTGCTCTGGGCTGGGACTGAGGAGTTTGGAGGCTGGGAGGGGGATCAGGACTTGAGCAGGGGGGTTGCGGTGTGTGTGTGGGGGTGGCTCAGGGATGCAGGCTCTGGGAAGCGCTTACCTCAAGCAGCTCCCAAAAGCAGCGGCATGTCCCCCCTCCGGCTCCTATGCAGAGGAGTGTCCAGGTGGCTCTGCTGCACGCTGCCCTGTCCGTAGGCACCGCCCCTGCAGCTCCCATTGGCCGCAGTTCCCGGCCAATAGGAACTGCAGGGGTGGTGCTTGGGGCAGAAGCAGCCTGCGGAGTGGAGCCCCCTGGCTGCCCCTATGCATAGGAGCCAGAGGGGGGACATGCTGCTGTTTCCGGGAGCCACAAGGAGAGACCCCAGATCCTGCTCCACAGCTGGAGTGCCAGAGCAGGGCAAGCCCCAGACACTGCTCCCCAGCAGGAGATCAAGGAATGGATTAAAACGGCTGGTGTAGTTTGCCCACCCCTGGTCTAGTTACCTACTACATTAATTACTAGATATTTAATTTTTTTTATTGGAATGGCACATCCTTTCTTTAGTGATTTGCTCAAGTGTATCTGGACCATCATTTGATTATTCTGATGAAATATTTTTCCATTCATGTTTTTGACTGAGTGTGCATTAGATTTTTTAAAAATGTTTCAATGTGAAAGTAGCCAATTCACAGAAAAATAAAACAGGAGTACGAAATCAGCCAAATTAAAATGGAAAAAATGTATACAATTTAATGTATGTACAATGTGTACAATTTAATAACATGTGTTATTAACAACATTAATAACAAAAAATGTGTACAATTTAATAACTCTTGCACAGCTCTAATTGGATGGTTTGTATTAACTCAATCAGCAGGCAAAAATCTTGGCTCCTGAGAGTAAAGGGTTAATTCCTTCCAGGCAAGTGATGTCACAAATAATTGTCAAAACAGTAGGCTGTAGCACAAATTTGTCAGTTACTGCTATCAAATGAAGAATAGTAATAACATCAAAACCAATAAGATGAATCTAGCCAAAGAGAAAAAAAACAACTTATGGTAGCTGAGGAAAATCAAACTTAAAAGTATGTCACAGTTGCTTTGTTGTTTGCTTGTCAAAAAAATTGACAAGTCCCATTACCTTGTGTGCCATTAGTGATCAAAGCACTAATGGCAGGTGACATTGAAGGGGCAGGGATAGCAAAGTGGTTTGAACATTAGCCTGTAAGTTCAATTCTTGAGGGAGCCACTTAGGAATCTAGAGCAAAATCAGTACTTGGTTCTGCTAGTGAAGGCAGGGGGCTGGACTCAATGATCTTTCAGGGTCCCTTCCAGTTCTATGAGATAGGTATATCTCCATTTATTATATTATGGTGATCAAATGATCAAAGCAGCTGAAATGGCCATGGTGAATTGATCTAGCATCAACTTTGCCTGCATGCACATGGTTACAGTAAATGTGTTTAACCCAATATATAAAATAGCAGTATACAGTAAATCAAAGCCAAAAATAAATTAATTAATTAAAACAAGTGTCTGGAGCTTAATAATAGAACAGCTAGAAATTGGCATTCTTTTTAAAGGATGCAAAAATCCAAGCTTGGGTTAATTAAATGCCAGTAAAGGTACAGAGAGACAAGATGGGTGAAGTAATATTTTTTCTTGGACTAACTTCAGTTGGTGACAGACAAAAAGGTAGTACCTCACCTACTTGGCTCTCTAATATATTGGATACAGCTACAACCACACTGCATACAGTAAAGGTACAAACAAATTAATGGCTATGGCCAATATACACTTTATAGACGGAATACCTGTTGAAATCACTGGGAGTTTAATATGCTGAGGGATTGCAGGATCGCATTCCAATTTGTAGAATCCAAAGGTAGCAGAGCATCAACATTCTGTACTTCCAGGTCCAAATTCTGCCTTTCACACCACAGTAGGGTAACATGTATGGATATGAGGACAGGATGTCGCTTTTGCTGTTTAGTGCAGTAAAAATAGTTTATATTTGACATGTTCTACTGGAGTTTGAGTTGCTTGATTTCAGCACTCTTTCTGAATTGTTCAGTCTCTTTCCTCAATATTCCTAACAACGTCCCAGGAGCCTAAATTGGAGGGTAGGCTTTTTGCATGCATATCTTGATCCAAAAAAAGATACATTTCCTCAAATACACTGAGCCAACTTCCTCCTTCAATTACTTTGTTCAGTTCCTTTGAACTTAAGAAGGTTGCCCAGATATTAAAAACACACAACAGGCCAAATTCTTCTCTAATTTATCCTTTTTGTAACCTCAGTGGAGTTATACCAGAGCTGAAGTTTACCTATTGGGCCAGATTATGTCTGTGTCTAATGTTATGTCTGTGTAACCAATAACATCAATGGAGTTGTACCTCATAAAGGGCCCATTGTCTCTAATATAAGCAATGGCTATCAAAGACATACTGATTGTATACATCCTCATTAAAGATGTCTTTTGCTTTGTATGAACCAAAATGTTTGGCTGCGTGGGAGTGTGTTCCTGCCAAAAGAATATTTACATTGTGAAATTCCTGTAAATATAAATAAAATAAATTAATGGGGATATCCTATCTCCTAGAACTGGAAGGGACCTTGAAGGTCATTGAGTCCAACCCCCTGCCTTCACTAGGAGAACCAAGTACTGATTTTGCCCTAAATCCCTAAGTGGACCCCTTAAGGAGGAAACTCACAAACCCTGGAGTTAGCAGGCCAATGCTCAAGCCACTGAGCTATCCCCCCCCTCCCAGTAATGCCCTATGTCAGCATTTTTGTGTTGAGCAAAATAAAATACCTTCAGAATAAAGTTGTTATGCAATCCATAATGTTCAACATCTAAAAACTAATTTTAAAATGAGGAGTTTATTGCTGCTTGGTTCCAAATCTATGCAATTTACCTTTGAGTGTGAAAACGGGTCTGTTGGTTCTGAGATTCTCCAGGACTGCCTGGGTAAGGCTGTTGCCATTAATGCTAACTGCCTTGGAAACATGGCTCTTTTCCCCAGTGAGTTCACTTGCATTGCAGCAAAAAAAATGTCCACAGGCTTAGGAACACTTTCCTCACCACAAACATGTCAGTTCTTCTGAGATATGTGGTGTTATTATTTAAAATTTAATTATTTAATTCTATATTCACTCAATGTTTCTTTACCCCAGTGCCTCATTCCTGTATCTTATCCTTTTGTTAGAATAACACATTTCCAAGTTTTACAGCCTGAGTAACTCAACTACAGTGAAGTAAATCCCTAATTTCTTTGCCATTCTTTAATAGTTTCATCCTTTCCTCTGGTAGACAACATCATCATTCTGCACTGAGACAACAGGTGCACTGCTTCATTCAGGAGATTCTGGCCAACTCCCCTGGACAAGCCAGTTGGCAATGTGCCTTCCTTTCCACAGCACATTAGCTGAGCTATTTAATAACTGTGCGCTGCCTTGCTTGTCTAGGGTCCATGAACACACACCTGTTTTTGTACTATGAGTTGTTTCAGCAGCAAGCTCTATCTACTAACCACCAGACAAGATCATGAGAAATAATTTGTTTTTCATGCTGTCCTAATATAAGGAAAAGGAAACTGGGGAGAGCAAACATTCTGAGACTGCATTTGCATAGTATTTCATGTATCAGTAGACTTACCTGGGATGAATTAACATCTTTAAATTACACATTTTTCTCAGGGTTTGTTTGTTTGTTGTAGTCTTCTTTAAGACAGTTGGAAAATCTGGCTGTAGGTCATAGGTACAGTCAATCTGTACTGGGTAGTTCTCTTAAGTGACTGGTAGTACAGTGGTTATAATGGGAGACAGAGTTCGGATTCTTGGTTTATATTATTTGAATTTTTCCCACTGACTCCCACTTATGATCTGGAGATAGTCATCTAATGTATCCATACCTCAGTTTCCTCCAGCTGCACATTACCTATCACAAAGATGTAAGCAGAGATGGGCAAAGAATGTAAAGAAAGTATTTAAACATTCTTTGGTCACGAGTCACTGTGAGAGTGCATGTACAACCCTTTTTATTTGCTTTCATGAACATTCATGCAATCCACATTTTATTTTCACGGGGAAAAAATCATCAATCCTTAAACTAATATGTTTTGACACTGGCAATGTTCCATCAACTAACGAAAGCTCCTTGAGAAACTCAGAGTTGCAAAGAGGTTTTGGGCAAAGGAGCTGGAAGGACAAAAGCTTATCCAAATAAAATGAGCTCTAGCAGTACATTTTGAGCTCTTCAGGGAAAGACACATTATAAGTGTAAAGTTTTATTACATATCATGCCCCATAAAGCAGACATTAAAGCCATTAAAGGAAAATGGAAAGCACATTATACAGTGTGTCACTATAGTAAAATACTTTTTATTACTTTTTACATTATAATTTTCATATGTGATTTAATGTTTTTTTCCTACACTTTCTACTTCTCATTTACTCAGTGAAGTGTATGCAAAATGCTACTTCAAAGCTGCTTAAGACCTGAATATGTGCCTTACCTTTTTCTAATCAAAATGAATAGAGTCACAGGCATTGACATGTACAAAAAAAATTAGGGGGAAGTTGATTTTTAATTTTTAAATGCTATTCTCTTCAGGGTATTTCTCTTGAGGATTTCACTGTGATTGTGGGCTTCTCATTCTGAGAGTTGAGTTCACTCTTGCAAACACTTAAGCACTTTGAGTAAATGTACTCACACATGTCATCCTATTGAAATCACATGCTTAAGTAGTTGCAGGACCAGATCAGTAGCAAACAGTTTCTGAACTGCATTTCCTCACCCAGGTCAATGAGTTCCTTTTGTGAAACTGTCTCCTGGATGTGAGATGACTTGGCAAGAGCTTGTTTCACAACAGATAGTTTCAGGGCGTGCATATTGCAAAATACTTCAAGGGTGTTTTGAATTCACACTAAAACATGATCCCTTCACCCAGCTGCGTATTGGGATTTAGGAAGGATTAAGAAAAGCATAAGAATAAATGCAATAATATATATGGCTATGGTAGACAGGGAGATTATGCTTTTTTTTTTAGGGGTGGGTGTCCTTTAAAAAGATATAGTGACATGCAGCAGGAATTACTATACTACTTTACAACCTAAAATAGAAATAGGTTGCTAGTGATCTAAATGAGCTCTGGACAAACTGTATTGAATAACATAATGTGATTACAAGATAGCAGGGCTTTGTATTTGTAGTATCTAGTGTCAAATGTAAGATATACCTGAAACTGTACAATGGTATAACTGGACATTTATGATTAAATCTAAGGTACTTTGCTATCAGAGGATGAAAGAAAGGGGATGGCAAGAGATGGAGTATCTTTGTGCACATTAAGAGGCTAAGATTGTGTTTCTATGCTAAAATATTATTTTCAGTGATTTAGACTTCAGTGATAAAATTTGCTCTGAGATTACACTGACAATAACTTCATGACAAAAGAAAATTATATTTTTAATTCTGCACATGCAAACTTTATAAATCAGCAGATCCAGATAACTTGCATCCGAGAGTTTTAAAAGCGTTGTCTGAGGAGCTTGCTGTACCGTTAATGTTGATTTTCAGTGTCCTGAAACATTGTGATTTTCAATGTCCTGGAATAGAAGTTCCAGAAGACAGGAAGAAAGCTAAAATTGTGATAATTTTTAAAAAAAGAATTGGGATGACCTGCGTAATTACAAGCCTGTCAGCCTGACACTGATTACAGGTAAGATAATGGAGCATCTCATACTGGACTCAACTAATAAAGAATTAAAGGAGAACACTATAATTAAATTAGATCTGTAATTACTTGCTATCTTTTTTTGATGAGATGGCAAGTTTGGTGATAATGGTAATAATGTTGATGTAACCTACTTAGACTTCTCTAAGGCATTTGACATGGTATCGCACAACATTTTGGTTAAAAAAACTAGAATGATACAAAATTAACATGGGATACATTAAATGGATTAATAAATGGCTAACTGATAGGTTTCAAGATGTAATTGTAAATTCAGCACTAAGTGGATGTGTTTCCAGTGGGGTGGGGAAGGGATCAGATCTGGGCCCTACTCTATTTAACATTTTTTTCAATGGCGTGGAAGAAAATATAACATACCCGGTAATCACTGATAAAATTTCCAGATGACACAAAAACGAGGGGCGTGGTAAATAATGAAGAGGACAGGTCACTGATTCAGAGTGAACTGGATCGCTTGGTAAACTGGGTGCAAGCAAACAGGACTGGGGGCTCTATCCTGGGAAGCAGTGACTTTGAAAAAGACTTGGGGGTCGGTGGATAATCAGCTGAACATGAGCTCCCAATATTACACTATAGCCAAAAGAATTAATACAATCCTGGGATGAATAAACAGGGGAATTTCAAGTAGGAGAAGAGAGGTTATTTTGCCTCTATATTTAGCACTGGTGCAACTACTCCTGCAATACTGTGTCCAGTTCTGGGACCAGGGGCGGCTCTATGTATTTTGCCGCCCCAAGCACGGCAGTCAGGCGGCTTTCGACGGCATGCCTGTGGGAGGTCCGCTGGTAACGCGGATTCGGCAACATGCCTGCGGGAGGTCCCATGGTCCCGTGCCTTCGGCGTACCTACCACCGAATTGCCGCCAAAACCGCAGGACCGGCGGACCTCCCGCGGGCAGGCCGCCAAAGGCAGCCTGACTGCAGCCCTCATGGCGATCGGCAGGCCGCCCCTTGCAGCTTGACGCCCAGGCACGCGCTTGGAGGGCTGGTGCCTGGAGCCGCCCCTGTCTGGGACCCATAATTCAAAAAGGATGTTGACAAATTGGAAAGGGTTCAAAGAATGATTAAAGAATAAGAAAATATGTTGTATAGTGCTTAGCCTCAAACTAATTAGCTTAACAAAGAGAAGGTTAAGGGGTGACTTGGTTACAGTCTATAAGTATCTACATGTGGAACATACATTTGATAATCGGCTCTTCAATCAAGCAGAGAAAGGTATAACTTGATCCAAAAGACTGGAAATAAGGTGTAAATTTTTGACAGTGAGGGTAATTAACAATTGGAACAATTTACAAAGGATCATGGTGGACTCCTCATCACTGACAAAAATGGATATTTTTCTCTAGGAATTATTTTGGAGAAGTTCTATGGCAGTGGTGCTCAAACTTTTCCTGTCATGCTCTCCCTTACCAGTAATGGAATCTCTCCCTCCCCCCCTTCATTACAGCACAGATGGCTCAGCAGAGGAGCTTGGGCTGAAGGCAGAGTTGGGGGCGGAAGTGGGGATGTGGGAGGAGCTGAGGTTAGAGGCAGAGCTGACCTGGGGGCAGAAAGGGAATGAGGGCAGGGCTGGGCTGAGGGTGGAGCAGAGCTGCGTCTGGGGCCGGAGCTGGGCTGGAGGCAGAGTAGGGCTGGGTGGTGCTCCCTCTCTGCACCCCAGTGTGGGCTAGCCTTGGCCCCACTGCACACACCCCGAACCAAGCACACCCTACAGTTTGGGGACCACTGTTCTATGGTCTGTGTTTGTGTTATATAGGAGGTCAGACTAGACCAGTGGTTCTCAGACTTTTTTTTTTGTGGACCACTTGAAAATTGCTGTGGGTCTCGGTGGACCACTTAATGATCTTTCCAAATGTTGTTTGTACCATTAGCTAATTATTGTAAAGCGCTTTGGATAAAAGTGCTATATAAAAAAATTATTAATAATTAACTTTTTTTGTTCTACAAATAAAAACACACAACTCATATTTTAATATCGGTAATCTTACCTTTCTAATGCGATGGATGTGCCCTCTCTCCTCCACCGCAGCAGCCACAGAGCTGAGGCTGGGAAGGAGGGCCATCTCTCCCCGGCAACTGCAGCCCTGGAGCTGGGGAAAGTCACCTCTTTTTCTGGCTGCCGCAGCCCTGCATGTCCCACCCCTCTTCTTACCCCACTGCCCCCTCCCATCTACCCGCTCTTCCCCCCAAGGCCACCACTTCACCTTACATGTGCATCTTCTCCAGGGTCCAGGCACCTAATGAGTTGGTCCATGCCTGCGCGGCTCCACTAATTAGGTGGGTGGCCCTTCATTCTCTTGTGTCTGCCACCCAGGCATGCACCTTAGCGGGAACTGTCCACGGACCACCTGAATGGAGCTCGCGGACCACTGGTGGTCCACGGACCACAGTTTGAGAACCTCGGGACTAGATGATCACAATGTTCACCTCTGGACTTGGAATCTATGAATCTATAAAAATGAAAGTTTATTGCCTTCATTAACCAAGACATTGTTACCCAAATTAAAGACAAGGCCGCAAAAAGTCTTGCCAAATCAGTCATCTTCAATGTAAAGGAAAACAAAAATAACATAGATAAATTCAGAGACAAGAAATGTTTTACTTTCTTGTTTTCAGTTCTAACTGTGCAATAAAAAGATGACAATACTGCCCAATTCAGCCTTGGCTATTGTCCTAAGGATTTTATTAAAGTCCTGTCTGAGGTTACTTGGCTCACTGTGATGCTGTTAGGTAATGCTTGTTGATCAAAGAATCCTAGGGAAATCAGTATGCGCTGTGCTGGCTAAAAATCACCAATGTAAAACTTAGGTTTAAGAGGAAATGTCCAAATGCAGCAGCTGCCTGAAGACAAAATTTGCTAATTTCTTCCTCAGAGAACTCTGCATTGACTTAAACAGGATCAGAATTTGGCCTTAAATGAAAAGCTAGCCTGTAGAAATTGGGAAAAGCCATTTTTGTCCTGATAATATCTTTGAGGTTTCTCACAGATGCTAAAAACTATGAGATACTGATTGGTAAGTAGGATGTAAACATTTTGTTGATTTTAAATGTAAAAATAGCCAACATTGCTATAATAATCCATTGCTGATTCTATCTGTTTTGCAAGGTCATCACAAGATCAAGGATTTGTGCATAGATTTAGATAAAATAACAGAGAAACCCCCACTTCCATTTAACTTTCACCCCAACATCCACTACAACCCAAACCAAACCTTATTTTGAGATTATAAAAATCTAATTTCTCCTTCACCTTTATTTCTGTACAACTGTATTTGTGGGTGTCCTCTGACACTGAAATACCAGAATACTGTGGAAAAAAGGTTGTTTCTGTGGTATTTCTGATATGACCAGAAGCAGGAATTATCACACAAAAGCTTGTTCTCGAGAGCTTCCAATATGATTTTTTGTACCCAAGAGTCAGATACTCCAGAGGTGTTCATCCAAACCAAACTTCTGAACCTTTTATTGAGCAGAGTTGCTCCTCATATCTCACAAAGATATTATATAGAAGTTATGCAGAAGAAAAGCTACGCTATGTGTATTAACTTGTCAACTAGAGTTTGTATTTGCTTTCATTCTGTAACATCTTGATCACTGGCCAAACAATTATTACCTCTTGTAGGCTAACACTAGCCACACTGGCTTCTCTCCATAGAAACGTGGCAAAACAAGTAGCAGAATCCTAGGAATATAGTAAGTACCTTGAGTCATGTACAGTGATCTGCCGTCAATGTTGTTTGAACCAGGTTCAAAAACACTTTGTTCTGGACTAACTCCAAATGACTTGTGAAGAAAATAATTTCTATTAGTGTACAGCAGTAAACAAACTACTGCTTGGTTGTAACCGTGGAGTGCAGCTGGAGAACATTAAAGGCCTTGTCTGCTTTTGAAAACAGCATTGCTTCCACACACCGTCTCTTCCTTTGGCCCTATCATCTGCAAAGAGAAAGGTGGAAGGACCAGATTTTTTTAATGCTGATTTAATGTTTTAACCAAGGTGTGGTACTACTTTGGTACCTAGGATTATTATTAACTGAACTTGTTCACAGTCAGCCACCCCGTGCCATTTAAAGTTCTCTGAGACCAATGAATGTAGCAGTGAAGTCAGTCTGAATTTGCTCCCTGACACTGACTTCAATGAGAGCAGGATAGGGCCCTATGTAATATTAATATACACAGCAGATATTATGTTAGGTAGATAAGACTACTGCCTAAGAAAAGAAAAATGGACTTCCAATCACAACTGGGGGCAGATTAAAATTGGTGAGCTAGAGCTCACTCAAATTAAGTGGGATCTGAGGCAGGGGTTTATTTAAAGTGGGAAAACAAGGGAAATTTCCTACCCTGCTTCTAAACACGTTCTCTGGTCCTAAACATTACAATAATATCCCAACCCAGGAATGGATTTATTCTCACTTTTACTACTTTTTCTGTGGTTTGCAATGTTGTTTGCTAGATGCATTACAATGTGCCATTTAGCTCCATCTGCAAGTCAGATTCAAAAATTTTATGTGGCTTTTCACCTCTATGAATTTCACAAATAAATCAAATTAATTCCCTTTACTAACATAATTAGCATATAGAAGAACATTCTGGCAGCAGTGACTGGTGAGTGGTGGTTCCACAGTAGTGGCTTTTACATTTGTGTCTTATGAATGACTGACCAACAGGCTGATTGTCATGACACTGACCAGTAAAATATTAGCTATCCATAATACCAATGTACTTCAAGATCACAAAGACATACTTTAAGAAAAAGAGACTCTGTTAGTCATTCATAGACAGAAATGTCACACTGCATAACATAAACTGTTGTAGAACCAGACACGTGTACATCTAAGATATTTCATAGTGGTGATATTCTGGTAAGTGTTTAACTTAGACTCTGACATCTTTTTTCATTTCTCTGTTGAAATATTATCAATAGCTTGTGTTATCATTTTGACCCTACATTTGCCAATATACTATATGTTTTGTTGAACCCTGTCACTTATATTTCTTATGCTACTTGGTCTGCTGTTTTCTTCAGTAGAAGGAAAGCCAGGACTCCTGGGTTCTGATCCTAGCGCTGTCACTAACTCACTACGTGGCTTTGGGAAAGCTATTTAATGCCCTGTGCCTGTTTCCTCATTTGAAATGAGTATAATAAACAGGAGAATTGTGAAGCACAATTAATTATTTATAATGCAATTTCAGATCTTTGGATAAAAGATGATATCAAAGTACAATATGTTAATAATAATGATAAAATTCAGTAAATGCAATTAATTTAAAACATAATGCACATCCACTGAGCCTCGCTTTAGAGAGATTGTCCTGATTTTATATGGGGAATCCTATGAGCTGCAAACATAATCCCAGAATAATTCTGGAGTCATCAAATGACACCACCTTTCAACTTTGAGCTGCTGTGCTGTGATGTATAGATGTGACATGATCATATTTTGATGCACCTTCATCATGCAACAGCCCTTGTATGGGTGATACACTATGACAATGCAGTGTAATTACATATTTTAAGGGTATACTGACCTCAGACAATATGTTGATGTGGCTTCATCATGATGTCTTCCTCTGCAGCATGATGCCATTTTCATGCAACTTGAGAACACTGTGGCATGTTGTGGCATGATGATGTTTCAAAGTAACATAACTCTGTGACAGTTTGTTAATTTTTTTATATGGATCAGGACCATAACAATCTTTTGATGAAACTGTGTAATATTCCAGTGCAATGTGATGCCTGGATAAAACTTTTCATTATGCTCTGCAGCATCATGATGATGTACCAATACAATGGCTGGAAAATATTTAGGTGATGAGATGATGTTGTAAACAAGATATGACACTTTAATGAGGTTGTGCTGACATCATGAAGCAGGTCATATTTGGCACGATAGACATTCTGCTATGTGGGTGACATCGGAGAACCACATGCCAGGGACGATGTGTGGGAGCCACACCTTGGAGAAGATACATCTGGGTGCCATGGTTGTCCTGGGAAGGTGACATGTGGGCACCCCACGATGTGAATGCCAGATGTGGGGCTGGGGTTATGTTTGGGTGGGCCCTGAGCTTGCCGTCGGTTTTGACTTGTGGGTGCCATGCATGTGAATGGTGTGACATCTGGCTTCCACGAATTGGGGGGAGGGAACCGAGGCGCCGGCCCTGCCCGAAGGGCTGTCCTAGGCCTTGAGCGACTCCACCTTGTGCGAGGGGTGGGAGGGTTACCCCGCTTCAGGCCCCGCCCACACAGGGGCAGCTCCCAGCCCCGCCCACCCCTGGGAAACTCCTCCCGTGATTGGCAGCGCCCCGGGACGGGGCGGTAACCAGGAAGCGGGGCAGGAAGCTGGAGTTGGCCGGAGGAAGTGAGAGTCCTGGGCCGTGTCCTGAGCAGCCGGCATGGAGGGGGGCGGCGGGGCCGGCCCTGCGGTGAGGGGGGGGGCGCAGGGAAGAGGGGGCGGGGTCTCCTCACTGGCTCGGCTGTGGAGCGAAGGGGTGGCCGGGGATGGAGGCGAGGCCTTGGAGGGGCCTGGGGTCAGCGAGAGGGGCGCGCGGTGCAGCTGGGGAGGGGAGGCCCCGCCCCCCGGGGGGGGATGCTGGCCTGGCTCCCCCCCTCCCCCCGAGGCTTTGGTTCCCCTCGGTATGGACAGTGCTGGGGGCTCATATCAGCAGTGGGTGAGGGGTCAGGCTGCTCTGCTGTCCCTTTCCCAGCCGGAATGAGGTTTCATTAGAGACAGGCACCTGCCTGCCTGTTCCACGTGGGAAAGCAAATGCACCGGTACCGCTTTGTGCCCACCTCCGTATACATTCACTGTGTACCTGCCCTAGCGCTATTGTTGATGTCCGCCTCCGGCGCTGGTGGTCCGTTGGAGAGGAGGTAGCAATGGGGTGTTCCACGTTGCTCCCCACCCCTTACCTTTCTGTAGCTTTTTTGTATTCCGTCCCAGCCTCTTCTCACCCCCTCACCACACCAATTTCATTCAGTAGTTCAGGTAAATGGATGAGAGAACCAACCCACGGCCTCAGTCCTTGCAGGGAAGTTCACAGAAGTTTGGAATGTGTGTGTTATCTTGGACCAGAGTGAAGATGGATTAAAGTAGGGATGCACCTGGAAACAAAATATTATACAGCTAATGAAAAATATCATCCCAGCTAATCCTAAAGATGGATACTTGTAATGAAAAGTATTGTGGGTTAGCAACCCCTTACTCACTTAGGACTGACAAACAGATCTTGCTGTGACTAATAAATTTTTCCTTCTCGAAGCAGATTTAACCGTATTTTCAAACAACTAAATGTTTCTACACCTAAATTAAAGTGATCCAATTTTGAGGGTCCTGCAGTTGCTCAGCAGCTGTGGAAATCAGATCACTGTTATTTAGGTGCCTAAATATGTATTTAACTGCCTAAGTGTAGGCACCTAAGTTTCAAAATCTTGGCCTGTTTGTGCAGGAATATTCTCCAATTATTAAAATGCAATCTTCTCTGGAAGAAAAAACAGCAACTGATTTTCACAGAAGGTTTTAGGAAGGAAAGTGAATAAATGAATACAAATGAGTACAATATATTATAATATTTTTATAATTGTGTTTTTGCTTGTTTGTTGGTTGGTTCTTGTGCATGACACCACAAAGTTACACCCTGTTTGTATAAACTTTGAAACCATTGTTATAGAGTAGCTTTATTGTAAACAAATCCCTTTTTTTGCTTAGACATAAGCCTGCAAGGTGCTGAGTGCCCTACAGATTTGAGCCCAGAGTACCTGAAACTGTATTCTTTGTCTTGTGCTACTCGCCCCCAAAATGTTATTGGCTTCATTGAGAGCTTTGGACACCTAAGAAATGCAGAATCAATGTCTTAATTGATTAATGATGTCTTTAAATTTATTTATTTGTTTATATTGCTGTAGTGTTCCCCTCACCCCCAGGTATGTTGGGTGCTTTCTACATAGGGAAGACACAAATCCTGCCCAAAAGAGTGTCTAATTTAAATAATATTTGTTGGTAAATATTTTCATTGTTAACCCACAGTGTAAACATCACAGCCATGGCCCCCATCAACCTCAAGCACGGAATGGGCATAGCATCCATAAAGATCAATCAAAAATACAAGCAGCATTTCCACTTGTGGAGGACTACAGTAGCTGCGATATTGTCAAAGCTACACAGTAAGCCAATTGTGTATTCTATTTTGTATTAAATAAGGGAATTTGTGAAGGTTGTTTACATTTAAAGCCATTTGTAATATTTATTTCTTAACAGAGCAGACTATGCAATTCCCCTCACCCTCCGTTAAATAATATCAGAAAAAGAACTGTAAAACCATGCTCTACAATGTTTTTTAATCATAAACAATATAAAAATAGCTGTGGCTAAACCAGATTAGTGTCAGTTGGTATAAGGTTGTATGTGTCAACTAATTTAGGGCTCAGTCCCGCACCTATCCTTGCTCAGGAAAGATTTCCACTGAACACTACAGGAAATTTTGCCTGAGTAGGAACTGCTGGATCAGGCCTTTAATGGGAGATTATTATTATTATTATTATTATTATTTTTGAATATGTGAAAACCTCTAAATTAGAAAATACTAAAGAATCACAACTAAAACTGAATGTTTTTCTTACCTGAGATATGGCATATTGGAGCGGTGCAAGGAATTGGTGGAAGCAGGATATGATGTCAGACAACCAGACAAAGAAAATGTGACACTTCTTCATTGGGCAGCAATAAACAACAGACTGGATCTCGTAAAGTAAGATGTAGTATCTGTGTCCGTATGACCATATAGTTGTAAATAAATAATTTAGGCAGAATATTTTTCTTGTCTTACATGTTCACTTCTGTTATTTCATAACCAAGTGAAACCAATAGTATATACTGTGTTAATATACTTACCTATATCCAGTCTGCATAGGTTATGCCACTGAAATGGTATAGTATTACTATTCACTTTCTTTTAATGTGAATTTGTGCAATACATGAAATCCAGTATGTTACTGAACACCCAGGTTTCAGGTACAAAATAAAATTTTAAAATCTTCATTTGAAATGAACATCTCCAAATTTTTATCTGTCAATACCTTAATAGATATTTCAGATGGGAGTTCTTACTTTCTGGAACTTCGAGGTGATTCCCTGGAGTAGCCGAGAAAGAGAGGGCAGTTGAAACCAATTCTTTCTAAATAGTAAAATAGAGAATTAACGCTCAACTTTCAACACAGATTTCACATCTTGGGGTCCAATCCTGCTGAAGTACATAGAAATGGAGGGTGCCCAGTGCCTTGAAGGATTTAACCTGTGATATGAAATTTTAAATACATTAAATATAGTATATATCTGTCCTTTTGCTATCTCTAAGGGCTTGGCTACGCGGTGCATTAGGACGCACCAGCTAGGGTGTAAATTCTAGTGCACACCAGCATATTGCGCACCAACTCACCAATGTAAACCCTGCTGGTGTGCCCTAAAAGTTCCGTTCCGCATGTTAACATAGTACTGTTTGAATCAGGACTACATCAGTGCACACTAGGGAACTTTTAGTGCACACTAGCAGTGTCAACCTGAGCCAATTAATGCATGACACGCTGGTGAACGTTAGAATTTACACATCTCTGGTGTGCACTACCACACCATGTAAACAAAAAGCCCTAAAATATGAGATCCGTGTAGACAAACAGCTGTTGACTTCAGTTGGACTCAGCGCAAATGTGGGAGTCCACTCACATGAAGCAGCTTGAAGGACTGAAACCTAAGGATCCAACCAGCAAATACTTAAGCATTTGCTTGATTTCACTATCAAGAACGCACAGGGCAAATTTTAATTGGGGGAAGGAGGTCTAGTTAGTGTGGAACTAATCAATTGCATAGCATACAAATTTCAGTAGTGTAGTGCTTGATGTCATAAGTGCATTGCTAATTACTGTATTTCTTTAAATGCAGCATCTTTTTCAAACAGCAGTTGTTACAGTAAAAGTATCTGTGTGTTTGCCTGTCCAGTGAAAGTGTCATTATTACAACAATAATCATTAGTAGGGCAGTCTGTTCTCTGAGTATTAGTTTTTCATCTATCTGTTATTTACTCAACCATTTTATTTTATTGCTGTTATACAGGTTTTATATTTCCAAAGGTGCAGTAGTGGATCAACTAGGTGGAGATTTAAATTCAACTCCACTTCACTGGGCCATTAGGTATGGTACTTATAGATGCCAGTTATAGTTCTGTCATTATTAAATAATACAATACATCTGCTGTTCGTTTATTAGTTAGTATCTTCATCCTAGTTAGTTTTGCATTTCTTTTATTTAGGAACAGTAGCTTGTATATGTATATTAGCACCCAAACCTGTCCTCAGATACCCAGGTGCATACTGTTGTGGAGCTTGAAAAATAAGTTACTATTTAGTTATGTATTATAATCACGTACATCCATGTTTTGGGCCTATGCTATTAGGGCTGGCTCCAGGGTTTTTGCCGCCCCAAGCGGCAGGGAGGAAAAAAAAAAAGCCACGATCACGATCGGCGGCAGCTCCACCGCGCCTCTTTCTTCTTCAGCGGCAATTCTGCGGCAGGTCCTTCCCTCCCAGAGGGACCAAGTGACCCGCCACTGAATTGCTGTTGAAGAGTCCGACGTGCCGCCCCTTCCCCTTGGCCGCCCCAAGCACCTGCTTGCTGAGCTGATGCCTGGAGCTGGCCCCGTATGCTGTGGATGGAGCAATACTTAATATTCAGAACTTGTGTCTGAGGTCTAACGGGCAAAAAGGATTTTTTAATTTGTATTACCATAGTAATATGATTGAAAATTCCTCTTAATGCCTGTTAAGATACAGGCCAATGCTTCTGAAGACAAGTTAGCTGGCCACGTTATAGCCAAGACCACTCAGGATGCAACATGGCCAACTAACACTGTTTCAAATGTGTTAGCTGGATTTAAGGGAGGAGCCCAGGCTTCAACTTGACCAATTTAGCATGTATTAAAGGCACTGTGCTGTCTATACTAGACTTCTAAAAATGTGTGAGTTAGCATGTTAGCTAAATCAGTTGGGTTTAACATAATTTAGGAACATACCCTTTTTGCCCATCAAGATAGGACTTCAGTAAGCTGGTCAGGAAAGGAAATGGAGTGCTTGTCTACACAGGAAAATTAACTGAAATAGCTCTCTGTGTGGATACTCTTATTCCAGAATGAGTATCTTTTGCTGGGTTTAGCTTAATCCATTTTGAAATAAATGTGTGCACACCGGGAACTATTCCTGAATAACTGTTTCACTTTAAATTCATATCCTACCTTACCCTGAAGTAACTTTCAAGTGTTAGACTAGCCCTTCGTACAATTTTTAGTAGCTCAAACTTGTGGTCAAAAGTTAGATTTCCCATATCCAGAGATATGATTCTGGTTTAAATAACCAAATTGAAATGTTCCTAGATGCATTAAGTACAAATGAGAATAAAGTATTAATGATCCTGTAAGCAAAAGATATAGACTTCTTGGAGTGACTGATACATTGTATTCATATACAAGGGATGTTTTAATTCACGTTTATTAACAATATTAATTTAAATGCTAGGATTTTTCACACAGACAGCAAAGTAAATTCTTAGTAAATATTCAGCACTGTTCCAAAGGTTAATTTTAATCATTGGTTAAATATACTTTTAGAACATTGTCTAAATTAAACTTAACAAGTTTCTTTAAAGTTTTCCCTGTGGTTTTCCACATGATTGGATAGTCAGTCAGTCTGAAAGATTCTTTTAGTATGAATTTGAAGAGTGCTCTTTCATAACTTGTTGTATCTACATGTTAAAGATTTCTGAAAAAGATTTCATATTTATTTTCAGGCAAGGGCATTTATCTATGGTAATATTGTTGTTAAAATGTGGAGCAGATCCTACCCTTATTGACGGTGAAGGATACAGCAGCATTCACTTAGCAGTGGTCTTTCAGCATATGCCTATAATAGCTTATCTCATATCAAAAGGCCAGGTATGTTTTAGTTATGCAGCAGATATCCCAAATGTTGTTTCCTACCTAGTTGTCTCTCTTGCTAATACATTTTATCTATATTTTATCTAAAATACATAAGCAATCCTGTCCAGCATTATGCAAACCTATAGTGCAATATAACTGGCATTTAAGTCCAATATCTGACAATATATCCTTGAAACACATCCTAGAAGACAGTATTTCATTATTCAGTTAATAACTGGAACTCTGTAACAGCCTGTTATTTGAAGCTCACAAAACACATGATCAACCTGACACTGTATTTTTCAATATTTTCTCGTCATCTCTCAACTCTTTTTAAAACTTCACCACTATGCACCTGTGGCAAGCTAAATTTAAAGGTAGAAATGAGACCGTGTGATGTATGTGTCAGAGAGAATTTTTTTTTCTGGTTAACATTGTGATCAGACCAGCAGTGTCACGCAGGACTGCCTAGAAAACTTTGGTCCCAATCCTGCAAGCCCTTAAATGTGTGCAACTTAGCTCGTGTGAGTAGTCACACTGAAGTTAATACATTTAATCTTGTGAGTAAAATTAGGCACGTGTGTAAGTGCTTGCAGTATTGGACCCTTTGCTCAGATAATATTTTGCAATAAGATTATACAATCTGATAAACACATTTTCTCTCTATCCTAGGGCCCATTGTAGTAAAATAATTGTAACCTGTGGAGTCTAGGTATAGATGGTATATGCCACAAACATGCTTAAGAAGACTCTTCTTCTACCTCAGTTGCTGTGAGAATCTTCTAGAAATTTAAAAAAAATCCCTTTAATTCAATCTATATTATACTTCATTTTTGTACATGAACCTTAATTCTTGCTTTCAAAATGTGAATGTGTAATTCAAGAAGGGAGAAAATAACAGAGGGAAAGAGATCAGTTAACAAGTGGTAGAAAATTGGTTATTTCCTTATTTGCTATAGCTGACTTCCTTTTCTGTACTGCATACTGATTACTAGTTCACCTTCTCTCCCACCCTCAACCTCTCCTTACACAAGGAGAAAAAAGAATCTCTCTTTTTCCCCTCCAAAATATACTGATGTGGTAAAGCTATTTTAACTTATAGAATTAGATGGACATAGGCAGAAAACTAGTGAAGAATTTTCTCTTGAATTATTCTTGTTGGAATCTACCTACCTGTACTAATAGAAACTACATACAAGAATTGAGAGAAAGGAAGAGGAAAGGAATTCCTTCTAAAATGAGTTCCAGGTTCTCACCTGGTGTAAATTGGCCTAGCTTCACTAACTTTAGTAGAATTATGTCAGCTTGCACCAGCTGAGTATCTGGCAGAGTAACTTTTATTTTCTGAAATCTATGAATAATTTATATCTAATAATCTCAATATCTTTTCATACTCAGAGTGTAGACACAACAGATTTCAGCGGACAAACGCCTCTTATGCTGTCAGCACAGAAAGTAATTGGGTAAGTAATGGCAACTAAAAAGTTACCAATCCTCTTGCACCTAGATAACTCATAGGCTTTTTAGAATAATGAAATACATCACTTTTAATCAGAGGTTACAAATGCCAAAAATTTCACCCCAGAACAAATTATTTCAGCTGATTGATAGATCCTTAAAAAAAAAAGGGGGGGGGGGGGGAGGTATCATGGAAGTAGTGTGTCTGTAAATACAGCTTGTGAGCACCTCTATGAATCTGTATTCATATTTTATTTATGAAGACTCCTACTTTCTGCACTAGTACTGGTGGTCTTCAAATGCCAGCACCTATAAACCATCTCCCACAATCCAGAAAAATAAGTGAAAGTAGGATCACAGTAGGAAAAAGGCAGAGCCCTAGGCTAGTACAAAGTCAATTTGATACTCTGGAAAAGCTACACATATACCTCATACTTACTAGTATTCAAACAGTAAGGCATTCGAGACATTTGTCACATACTTGGGAGTAAAACTTGACAGTGATCTGATATATCAGCCTCACCTGCAACACCTAAAAATGAAGATCTCTTCCCCTACCTCCTTGATACGAAAGCTATCGGAAAAATTCCTAGGGAGCAGATCCTTCAGTCCTTTGTATATCTTTATCTGGTGTTTGCTCCAGCTGAATACTCGACTAAACATGCAGTCACCACACTCAACTTGTTGATACTCCTGCTGTTAGCTGTTTGAACTACACACCGACCTCCAGACTGCATGTGCTAGTGCACATAGCTCCACCCGACCTTCGACAAGATGCCATTACTGTTAGCTCTGCCTGGAGAGCTGTGACAGATGAAACCAACTTAATATGTCTCCAGCTGATTGATTGCCCTATTCTCAGTTAGGAAACGACACACAATGCCAACTCAAAGGCCTGCTCATATTCAGGGCAGAAATTCCACTCCTGTGGACTGGAAAGATCATCCATGGTGTCACACTCAACACCCCTTTGCTACAGCATCTCGCCTGCTTCTGGACAAGAGCATGACTGGCCTTTTTCCATACACAGACGATGCCACCAAGGAGCTGAAAACTATGTTCTCACAGAGTGGAAGCATTGGTGGGAAATTTACTTAAACACTAAATAAATTTGGGAGTCCATTGCTGCATCTGCCTCCTTGTCCACTTGACCGCAGATTCGGGACCAGACTCAATAAGACTACGCTCTGGCTTGTCCAGACTTGCTGTACCTGTTCACTGGCTTAACTCGATTTCATCCCCATGCTGTGATTGTGGGACAGCATTGCAGACAACAACTCGTGGTGGAAGAAGACTCAACCTGACATCTCAAGAGTGGTTTACAATTTCTAGCCTCCCCGATACAGAGGCTATCCTCTGGTTGTGGAATCTGGACATGAAGCTTTGACGTTTGCATACGAGAGAAGTATGGGGAAGTGTATTTTAGAGAAATAACTACTAGGAAGTCATGAATTCTAATCCTGACTCTGATACTGACTAGCTGCGTAATCCTGGGCAAATCACTGACAGCTGTGTCCGTCTTTGTTCCCACCCTACAGGGCCGGCTCCAGCATTTCTGCCGCCCCAAGCAAAAAAAAAAAAAGCTGCGATCGGCGGCAGCAGTTCAGTGGCAGGTCCTTCCCTCCTAGAGGGAGTGAGGGACCTGCCGCCCCAGAATTGCCGCAGGTGCCGCCCCTCTCCCTTGGCCGCCCCAAGCACTTGCTTGTTAAGCTGGTGCCTGGAGCCAGCTCTGCCATCCTAAAATGAGGATAGACACATGATGGTGTGAAGATTAATTTAGTTTATAAAGTGTTTTAAAAATGTGTTTATCTCTAATCTAAGTTGTCTTCTGTTTGCTAACTGGTCTTTATATCCTGTTTATTTTCATCTAGACCAGAACCCACTGGATTTCTTTTAAAGTTTAATCCTTCTCTCAGTGCTGTAGACAAAATTCAAAAGAATACTGCATTGCATTGGGCAGTTACAGCAGGAAATGTTAATGCTGTAGAGCTACTGCTGGATGCTGGATCTAATTTGGACATAAAAAATGTCAAGGTACAATTTTTTAAATTTCATTTCATTCTGTGTAGTACAACAATGTGAAATTACTTCAGAAAACAATCTGAAGGCTCTGTCTAATCCTGTTTCAGGTAATTGGGACCTTGATGTCCATTATAATGGACATCTGAATACGACCATACCGGTTGGCATTCTTATTCATTTTTTCTAAAATGTAGATGGGGATTTGTTTTTGTGTGGTGCAGAGGTTGAATACACACATTCATGGCTATGTTACTTCAACAAACACCCATATCCTTTTATCTTAGGCAAGCCACTTGACATTTCTGCCTCATTTTCCCGAGCTCTAAAATGTGGATAATAATTCCTACCTCAGAGGGCAATTGTGAGCAATAGGTACTAAGGCAGAGATTTTTCAAAGGTGGCTAGTGATTTTTGGGTGTCTGCTCTGAGACCCTTAAAGGGACCTGACTTTCTTAAGTGCTGGACATCTTCCCTCTGAAAACACAAACCTTTTAAGATGGCTTCACTGCTCTTTTTCACATGCTAGCTTGAGCAGAACTAATGCATGTCTGCCTACCCACACTGGGAAGCATATGATATCTTGTTTCATTTTCATGTGAGAATCCTAGAATACCATCCTTATTTATACTTTTCTTGCCTTCCCCTTGTGGTTGGGAATGCAAAATTTCTTTACCTTGACTTTGCTAGAACTTCAGATTATTGCATCTCCTCATATAGACCGTACAGCTGATAATTCAGATTTGTTAGCACTGAAAACATTTGCAACCAGAACAGTCTACTTGGTTAACTTAATTTTATTGTATCTCTGCAGTAAACCTGCCATTGGTAACTTAAATTAGTTTGAAAAATAAACATCCACCAAATAATTCCATTTTTCTGTTACTTCTCAGTAGTTATTTAAATGTAACATACATTTAGAAAAGTAAACTTTAATTTCTATTTTTAAAGGGAGACACACCGCTTGACCTTGCTCGCCAAATTCAAAATCGCTTGCTTATTCATATGCTAATTCAAGAAGAAAAAATGAGAATCAGAAAAAACTCCAGGTTACTCAGGATGTTAGCGAAATATGAGGTATTTTCTTTCATATAGAAACAATTCATGGACTACAGCAGTAGACATTTTTACATATATATTAATGTATGTGACTTATGTAGTCTAATCTTGCCTCCGTTTAAGCCTGGAGTGGGCAAACTACGGTCCTCAGGCCTTATCCGGCCCCTCAGGGCTATGGATCCGGCCCGCGGGATTGTCCCCCGTGGACCCGGCGCCGCTCTCAGAAGCGGCTCCTGGGTGGGGGGGCAGAGGGCTCCGTGTGCGTTGCCCTTACCTCCAGGCATTGCCCCCTGCAGCTCCCATTGGCCGGGAATGGGGAACCGCGGCCAATGGGAACTTCGGGGGAGGTACCTGGAGGCGCGGCAAGGGCAACGCACACAGAGCCCTCCTGTCCCCCCTCCCCCAGGGGCCGCAGCGCTTCCTGGAGCGGCGTGGGGCCGGGGACAGGGCAATCAAGCAGGGAGCCTGCCCTGGCCCCGGTGTGCGCTACTGCCACCCCAGAGCCACTTTAGGTAAGCGGCGCCGGGCCAGAGCTCGAAACCCTCCTGCACCCCGCCCCCCAACTCCCTGCCCTAAGCCCACTGCCTGCACCCCAACCCCCGCCCTGAGCTCCCTGCTGCACCCTGCGCCCCCTGCCGCACCCCTCCTGCACTCCAACCCCTGCCCTGAGCCCCCTCCTGCACTCCACACCCCTCCTGCACCCCAACCCCCTTCCCTGAGCCCCCTCATACACTCCGCACCCCTCCTCTGCCCCAATCCCTTGCCCTAAGCCTCTTCCTGCACACAGATTTAATTTCTATAAGAAAAAAACACCTGGTTTCAAAATGTAGCATGAGAATTTTTTAATATGTACAATAGGAAATTAATATTTGTTTAAATTCTAATACTTTTCATTGGGTCTGATGTTAGACCTTTTCTCAACTAATGTGGTTAATAAAGAGCTGGAGGTTTTTATAATTGAAGAATGGTTTTAATTTAATTTGTAGTTTGCTATTTATTAGAAAAATAGTACACTTACAGTTCCTATGGCACAATTTTTTTTAAGAGAAACTTCTGAAACTAGTAATATTCTACAGCAGTTGAAGCATTTGGTTTAAGAAGTTAAAATAGTCTTTTGGAACAAAGTTAGAAAACAGATTGAAGAAGAGATGGGTTGTAGAGAAAAACTTTAATGCAAAATATAGCGATATTGCTTTCCCGCTTGTTTTGTTTGTCCTCGGGGAATTCTTTCTTTGCCTTTGAACTCCCATTAATTTTTGCATCTTGCATTTGCCGTGTCATGTGCTGTTTTGTACTTAGTGTAATATTTAGATATAGTGTTGTAACATTAATCATTTTGATAGTTTTTCCTGCTGTTGCTGTCTTCCTTGACACTGATGTGGGCGATAGGATACATAATGGACTTAAATTCCGATTCTTGGCTTTTGAAAGGAAGCCTGCTTCTCTTCATATTTTTCGGGATAAGTCTGCTTACAAGGTTTGTGCACTTAGATTTTCTGTGCATGTATTTATATAAGAATTATTTTTGTATGTCTCTCGTACAGTATTCCCTTCAGAGTGTCTTATAAGTTCACTTTAGCTGTAAGTAAATTAACTGGTTAAAATAATTATTTCCCACTAAGTTTTTGTTTTGTTTTTAAAGACTCCTATGGTTAAATGTTTATCAAAACAATTACAGAAGGTAACAAAGTTACAAATGCAAAAACTGTTTAATCTCCCAGTAACAGTAAACCTAAGTGGTAGATAAGAATTGTTCAGACATACTGTTCCATTTTAAATGAATGACGCACACAAAAATAAATTAAACATAAATATTGTTGAGGGTCTGATATTGCTACATGCTGAGCTTACCCTCTAACAGTAATTACAAAAATGTATGTTAGCGAAACCTTTTTTCCCCTTGGGGATAAGATCCTGGATTGTGTTTGAGAAATCTTCCTCCCCCCTAGCATCACCCCCAACCTCTAATCTACTGCAACACCTTGCAACTAGCGTCTGTTGAAATGATACTGGTACTGCCCTTGTGTAGGAGTTAACATAGACTGTACACTTCGCATGTTAGAGTATTCGTCAATAAAGAAGCTGATTTTGTTGCCATTGTATTATATTGGAACACAGTGTTCTTCAGGACATTTCCTTTACAGAGCAGCACTGTAGGTGGCATGCCATAGGCGGCCACAAAAGCTTTTTGAGCAGTAGTTTATAATTCAGTTTAAATGATGACTTAAAATGAACATGAGTAAAGTCTTTATAATACATTTTAAATATTTGACTGTGAATTGATATGGCTTGGAAATAGATGTTTTTTAATAATGTCTTTCAGGCAATTTGTGGAGCTTAAGAACCTAAAATATTTACCAGCAATTTTCATGCTAAGTTCCATTTTTTGGCTGTCTATGACCTGGTTTGTCTGGTTCCTGCCTGATATCCTTTATACTCAAGGAGTGAAATGCCAAATAAATTTGGGCCCCAGTTCTGCAAATATGTATGCTTTTGCTACTAACTTGTAAGTGTACATAGGGTTGGTGTTTTGCTTCCATTAGGAAGGGATGATGTAATTTTGAACTACTTTATCTGAAGGCTATCAGTGGACAGAAATTGAGGTTTACATGATTAGAGAATAATTGCTAAGTATAATATATTTTTACTTTTGGGGCAATAGTTGATAGTATTGAGATTGGGCTTTTCAAGCTTTATCCATTATATTCAAATATTCCTTTAAATAGAGTCATTAGTTGAGTAAAAATGTATAAAAAGCTTTTGTTCATTATTACTTTAAAATTACATTTTGCCTTCATGGTAAAATGTCTTTTGAAGAACATTTATCTTTAGTAAGCTTCAATTTCACTTATGCATTTATTTTTGAGGTTGTTAGAGGGGATCCAATAACAAAGAACATATACACCTCTACCCCAATATAATGCGACCTCATATATAACTAATTCAGATATAACGCGGTAAAGCAGCGCTCCGGGGGGGCGGGGCCGCGCGCTCCGGCTGATCAAAGCAAGTTCAATATAACACGGTTTCACCTATAACGCGGTAAGATTTTTTTGGCTCCCGAGGACAACGTTATATCGGGGTAGAGGTGTATTTGTTTATAAGATTTGCCTTCTTACCCTTTGGATGTTACATGGGGCACCAGGAGATGGAATTCTGCTTTCCTGTGATTAAACTTAAGCAGTGCCATCAGATAACAAGTTGGTTTAAATGTGAAGGCACAACAGTAGATTTTTTTTTTAAAATGTTTTGTTGAATACAAATTAGTGTGTGCCATTTTTAAACCCAGTTTTCCCTCCAGGTTAGTTCCTCATGTGGCCACCTACCTCGCTCATCAAGGCTCTGATCAAGCACAGTGTTCAGACACATGCTTAAATGCCTTCTGGATTGGGGCCCAGATAAGTAAAAAGTAAATGACATCTCCACATTCTAAAAGGACAGTGATTCAGAACTCCTTTTGCTGCTGCTTTATCATTTTTTTTTTTTTTTTTAAATAGAACTTCAAAAGTGTACTGCCTTCAGATACATTCAGGGGTTGAGCTGCATTCTCTGTGTATGGTATATGGCTTTTCTTTAACACACTTCAGTTCTTATAACAGGCTATGGATTGATAGTATGTGTAAAGCGATGTACAAGTGTTGTTGCACTCACTATCCTGTATTCTGCTTTGTTGTTGCACGGAGGGCTTTATCTTTTAGTTTTGTAAAACATTTCCATTGGATCAGAAGGCCTTTAGGGAGATATTTGTAACTGAAAATAATTTCTGATTAAACCAGCAGTAATATATTCCTACATTAAGTAGCATTACATTTTTAATTACTTCATCCCTTAAGTGGCATTTTCTTTTGTACTATTTCTAATGAGATCTCCTTAATATGATTATTAGGATTAATTTCTGTGGTGGGTATATTCCAGCTGGGAACCATGTATATATTTGTCTCACTTGTAAGTAAGTTATTTGTTGTTACTGCTGTGTGTAAATGTGGAATTTGAGTTTCTGGCTATAAGTTTAAATGATTTATGTCAGTTCAATCCTTTGTTTCTGGACTTAAAAATTAAAACCTTTAACTGGTCGTGCATTAGAAATAGTGAACAAAATGAACACAGAAAGCCCTGACCAGTACTTGAGAAGTGGTGGGCAAGTAGGTCCCATTCCTTTCGTTTTCCCCCATCCTCCTACGTGTGTACATATTTCTTTTCTGGGAGTACCCACAGATTCATGAGTGTGGTGTAAATGTTTTGATTGGTAGAGCCAAACTCTTTGGACATACTTATACATGTTTTTTGAACCTTTCCCATATGCTTTGCTAAACTCCCAGCTAGTATGTTCTGGATTTGCTCCCCCAGATCTACAAAACAGAAACAGATGCAGAGTATTAACAATATCCACAAGGAAATACAGCACCATATGGGCTCACAAGATAATGTCCTGCAATTGCGTCATGACTAAACATGATACGAGCTATGGAAGAGATGACATCTCAAAACACAAAATATCAATATTTGTTAGAGTAACATTTTTGGTTTTAGCCACTGAGTTACCTCATTGTATTTGTAATATGCAAGAGAGAACAACTTTGAGTTAAAGTGCACAGTGCTGTACCTAGGAAGATACCAGTCTTGTCTTGGTGTGATTTGTTTAAGTGCCCTTCTCAGCACCCCCACCCAGAACCTGTGTATAAATGCTTATAATAGAGGGGTGTAAAAATTCTGTTTATAATACACATGTATCTTCATTTATATAAAAGCTTTACACTTAGTGTAACAGTAGTGCAGCAAATATCTATATACATAACAATACTATGCCTAAAATGTGTGTACCTATCTGTATATTTTGTACAGTATATATTTACATATAAATATTATTAAATTGGTCAGTCGTGGGGTAGAAATAGAAAAAGATCAAATACCAGATCAAATCAGGAGTTCATCTAGTCCAGGATCTTGAGTTGTAACAGAATGCTGATAGGATTTTCTTTTTCCATCCTATAAATGTCTTTCCTTTTGAGGGTGATTGGTAGTAGAATTATTGTCAGTTGGCCTGTGAGATCCTCCACTAGTGGATGTCGTCTTAGCGTATGTTCCTTCTTACTGTCATTCCTTATATGCAGTATTCCTTACTGGTGGAAAAGGGATGTGTGTTCCAGGGTGTAGTCAAAGGCAGGAATCTGAACTCTGAAGGAGAGGGAAAAAGAGATCTTTGGTCTTGAATTTGGCTTGTAAGTTATAAACTGTGATAGTAAATCTCTAGAACTACATTGAACAAAACAGTAAAGCCTTTGCTGTGTGAGAGCCTATGGAGTACAAAGATTGTACAAAAGTGAAGTCCATCCTTTTTTGTTATTAGTGAAATAGTTGTAAAATTACAATGATGCAGTGCAAGTTAATTTTAAAGTATAATCATTGTAAGGGCAAAATATTGATAAATTTATGTAAAACAATATTCCTTAACCTGAATGCTACATTTAGCAGACACAATTTTCCAGATCCCCTTCATCCTCAGCGTGATGGGTCTTCTCTACTATTTCTACAAAACATGGAGAACGGATCCTGGGTACATTAAGGTCTCTGAAGAAGAAAGAAGAAAGGTATTTTATCTCAACAAAACAACTTAAAATATACCACAGTATAATATGTTTGTTCATTTGTTTTTTCTGTGATTTTATATTTAAACAGTAATATTTCCTTTAGTCTTCAAATAGATTTATTTTAATACTTAGTACCGTAAGTGGCAGCTAATACTGACCTATTTTTATATATTGTAAATTATTTCTCTTATCACTGCTTTCTTAAAAAAATAACTTCCTCTCTACATCATCTCACATAGATGTCTTTGTCTGTTGAAGTTTGAGATGCAGCTGAATTCTACACTGGTTTTACCCAATAAAATGCCATTGGTGTTGTCTGTAATTAAAATTAATAGAAAACTTGGCCCACAAACTGTGACTGTCTCATGTGGTTTCCATATGTTTATAATGCGTTATGCATGTTTGTGTTTCTAAGTTGTATTGATGCTCAGCGCTAGGGGTGCTATAAGTTTTGTTAAGAGCATTTTCATGATCTTCTTGTTAAACATTATGGAAACCTGGGAAAAGTAACCTGGGCAACTGTTACCCAATTGCATTTAGGATGCAGGGGCAAGAAGTTGCCATGCAATTAAAGGTAGCTTACTATGCTCCGCTTCATGGTCACTTGGGATTGTGGGGGGGACACCACATGTGGCAGCCTCTGCCCTTGTTGTCTGTCAGAAGTACTACCAACTGCATGAGAGGTACTTTTTAAAAATTGAGACTGGTTCTAATATATATATATTATATGAATTGTTTTAACTATTCTGGACAAGCACTACTTCACAAAAAAAAAAAAAGAAAATCAAAAACAACGTCTTGCATGGTTGGGGTACTAGAGGACTAAACCAGATAGGTCTCTTCCATCTTGCATTTCCTTGAATCTGTGCACCTTTCTTTGTCTACTCCAGGAAATCATTTAGCTTCATCTAGTGTAAATATTTTGATTGCATATCTTTAATAATAATACTTGACACTTGAAGAGGACTCGTCATCTTGATAGTATTTAAGAATCCCCTGATCTTCCTGACATCCCTGGAAAAATTAGATAAATAGAATTGTAAAATAACTTGTGTCTTTCAGAGTATTGTTACTCTTGCAGAAGCTGGCCACTTGGATTTCAGAACATTTTGCACATCATGTCTTGTAAGTGAGGTTTTTATTGCATGTTTCATGTATATTACTCCTTTTTGATGCACTGGGTGTTATGTGCATAGTTCTCTGAATAAGAGGACTATATTTTTGTTCTTATTCTTTGGGTCTGACTTCAGTATTACTCCTCACATGAGTGAGGACTGCAGGCTCTGTGCCTTTAACCTTAATTTCAAATAATCCTTTAAACAACTATAGATAGTTTTAGTTGGCCTATAAAGGGAAAAATGCATAATTGTGTCATTTTAAATTATGTTGAAAAGTTTGGTCTATAATGGGAACTGCTTTTTTTTTTTAATGTAGAGCAAAAATAAGTGGCTTACATGATTTATGCATGATTTATGTAATGAATTACTGCGTTTTCCCCTTCCACTTTCAACTAGGTAAAAAAGCCTTTGAGATCCATGCATTGCATTGCTTGCAACTCATGTACTGCTAGATATGACCAACATTGTTTGTGGACTGGACAATGCATAGGTGAGTTTGTTTATTTTAGCATACTTGGAGGTACCTTGTGCTAATCTCCTGAAGGACAGCACCTAATATCACAATCTAGTTAACTTTTGTGATTGATAAATGAATGGGTATTGACATTGACAGCCAGTGAGATCTGTATCCAGCCCTTCTCCTTTGTTGTGTGGTTTCTGAAATGAAGCCATTAAGGTGAGGGAGCTAAAATGGTTCCTTGGGGCTCTGAGTACTATCATTAGAGAGGAAATGGAGAAAAAGATAGATAGGCTTGGATTGTTATGGACCTTAAAGCTGCAGGACTGTCTTTTTAAAGCATATGTTTAGGTTATTGTAACTTTACTTGTAAATTGGAAAGGTAAATATTTAGAATTTCCACTGCGCTGTGTGAGGTATACAAAGTTATTTGTTAGACTGAAGTAATTCTGATGTAAAGCTTTGAACATATTTATAATCAAGATTTAAAGAGAGATTATAGTTTGTGTAATACAATACCCAAGACAGTCTATTTTGTCTTTACATGTGAGTTCGTAATGCTGAAGAATACAGAGCTCAGATAGCTAAATTAAATAGCAGTAGTACAGTTTTACTGTTTTATAATGAGGTGATTATCTTGAGCTAGAACAGAGCTGGGGTTGCTAGTTAAGGCTAGCTCCAAATACAGACTAAATACTTGTCACCTTTCTCATTAGTTCCATTGATGTAACTGGGATTACTAGCATGAGAAAGTTGGGAAGGAATTAGGTCAAACTGTGGTGTAATTTACTGAGCATGGTGAAAGGGATAGTCAGAACTTTCTTTGAATGATGTTGAATATCTTTCTACTTCTGTGAACTTTGGGAAAATACTAATGGTGTTAAAATACACAATAAAAAGTATTTTCTTCATTGTCCCAAATACAGGAGTTGGCAACCATTATTATTTCATCTTGTTTCTGCTCTTCCTAACTATGGTTGGAGTCTGGATGGTATATGGAACTCTTCTCTGTACGTATTCATACATTTCATTTTCAAGGAGCTATTGCATCCTTTCTTCATTTTCTAGCATTTCATATATTGTCATTTTTTGGCTCAATCCTGATCTTGGTTGAACAGGAACAATCAGCATATCTGAACTCATGATCAAGCTTTTGGTTAAATTTTTGTCTAATATTAATAACAGTTCAAAAATTATATATTTTTAAAAGGTATTGCTATAGAGTTCCACAATTTTAGGAAATGTGACATCAGAAGAGAAGTGGAGGTTCTACTAGAAACAAAATTCAAGAGCCGTAAGGAATAAAAGTGTGTGTGTACGCAGGTGGTCTTGTACTCTTCTGCCTGCAGTAGAAAATGTGGTCCTGAATATATTATCACAGACACTTATTGATCTTGTGGTTATTGGGGACAAGTCTGTAGTAAAGACTAGTGCCAAGAGTATCTTTAAAAATGTAGTGATAGTTTCAAAGAAAGAGCAAATTATTTTCCCACAGCTGTTGCTCCCAGGAAGCATCCTGCATCCATTTCATACACAGCCACTTTCCTGAGAGATGTGATTTGTGGGTTCAATTTATAGTACACCTCTACCCCGATAAAATGCGACCTGATATAACACAAATTCGGATATAAGGCGGTAAAGCAGTGCTCCGGGGGGACGGGGCTGTGCACTCCGGCGGATCAAAGCAAGTTCGATATAACGCGATAAGATTTTTTTGGCTCCTGAGGACAGCGTTATATTGTGGGGTAGAGGTGTATTTGCATCTTTGGTTAAAAAAATAAAGCTGGAAAATTATGAAACATGTTTCATCTCCTTGGAGCTCGCAAGTTCTTCTCTGATTGTAGGATTCAGAAATTTTTTAATGAACTAAAAGCCCTTATGGTGTGACCTCCTGAGTGTGAATTGTGATATTTAACATCAAAGAAAAATCCAAACAAGGAGTTGGCCTTTGTGTTCTGTGTAATGTTATATGAAAATGAGAGGAGTACTAACATAGGGAAGTAAAGTGGGTATATGACAGTGTAAGAAATGAGGCCTGATCTTGAATTCTTATCGTGCACCTCAATGAGAGCCTTGAGTGTGCAGGAATGTAGGGTTCTCCTAAAGTAAACATTGCATTTGATCCAAAACATGGGAAGGCTCTTAGCTGTCTAAATCCTAAAACTAACTTAAATCTAAGATTTCAGTGAGATTTAAGCATGTTCTTAAAGTTAAGTACGTAATTGTTTTGCTGAATTGGAGCCTAAAAAACGAACTTGCCTAGTTTGTTAGATTTTTATACGTAATAGCATGTAACCCAGGCTGTAGATGTCTCAAAGACTTAAAAAAAAAATAAAAAAAAAATCCACTTCATATCTCTCTAACTTTGGGTGAAGCACTGCTTAGCCCCTTGGCATTGATTGAATAATTTTTCCATTAACTTCATTTTTATTTCCTTGGATTTATAAATGCAAACAAAAAGGTGACTGTCACAAACTGTAGATGCTTTTAATTATTATTTAAACCCAGTGAAGTAATAATCATTGCCTTGCAGTATCATTAGGGTTACCATATTTCAGCAAGCAAACAAGAGGACGGGAGGAGCCCCGTCCTGCCCTAGCCCCGCCCCTGCCCCTCCCACTTCCCGCCCCCTTCAGAACCCCCAACCCTGCCCCCCGCTCCTTGTCCCCTGACTGCCCCCTCTTGGGACCCCGGCCCCTAACTGCCCCCCAGGACTCCACCCCCTACCTAAGCCTCCCTGCCTCTTGTCCCCTGACTGCCCCCTCCTGAGACCCTCCCCCCATCCTAATTGGCCCCCTAGGACCCTACCCCCTACCTGTACCCTGACTGCCCCAACCCTTATCCACACCCCCACCCCCAGACAGACCCCTGGGACTCCCACGCCCCATCCAACCACTC